>NW_028246212.1:0-402579 GCF_964263255.1 Lissotriton vulgaris
AAAATAATACTAATACCATAACCTCTCTAACCCTCACACCACAACCACCCACTCACCCACACCCACCACACTCACCCACACTCACCCCCCATACACACTCACCCACACTCACCCACCTCCACTCACCCCTCACTCACCCTCACCCACCCTCACACCCCTCACCCTCACTCACCCACTCACCCTCACTCCCCCCACCACTCACCTCTCACTCACTCACCCTCACTCACCTCACTCACCCTCACTCACCCTCCTCACTCAGCCTCACTCACCTCACCCTCACTCACTCCTCCCCTCACTCAGCCTCACTCACCTCACTCACCCTCACTCACCCGCCTCACTCACCCTCACTCAGCCTCACTCAGCCTCACTCAGCCTCACTCAGCCTCACTCAGCCTCACTCAGCCTCACTCAGCCTCACTCAGCCTCACTCAGCCTCACTCAGCCTCACTCAGCCTCACTCAGCCTCACTCAGCCTCACTCAGCCTCACTCAGCCTCACTCAGCCTCACTCACCCTCACTCACCCTCACTCACCCTCACTCACCCTCACTCACCCTCACTCACCCTCACTCACCCTCACTCACCCTCACTCACCCTCACTCACCCTCACTCACCCTCACCCTCACTCACCCTCACTCACCCTCAACCTCATGCTAAAGATTTACAAAAAAAACCATTAACAATTCTAAAAGCACTAACTCTAATGCTGTGAGACCTATTGCATTTCTAATGCTTGTGTGTGTTGTTACTCAGTAGGTTTTAATTACAGCCTCTAAGCACTATTTTCTTAAATAGCTTGGTCCTGCCTGCTATTGAGGCAGTACACGTCCTCTCCTAATGCTTATAATTTATTTTTATAGCACGCGCTGGCATTTGCAATGCAATAGGCCTTGCATTTGCGACGTTTTCTTAAATAGCTTGGTCCTGCCTGCTATTGAGGCAGTACACGTCCTCTCCTAATGCTTATAATTTATTTTTATAGCACGCGCTGGCATTTGCAATGCAATAGGCCTTGCATTTGCGACGGTTTAAGCTATTGGCATTGTCAATGACAATGCCTTTTATTTATCTGTTTTACAAACAAAACATAAATAAAAGGCAGTGTCATTTACAATAACAAAAGCTCAAACTCTCGTAAATGCGAGACCTATTGCATTGCAAATGTTTGTTGACTTTCTCGAAGGCAAAATCTGCCTTGTGAGTCAGAACGCGAGGAGGGGGAGGCAAGAGTCCCCCATCAAAACTAGGGTGTATTTTTTGTAAAAACTGGCTCCTCCCGGTTGTAGAAGCACCTTTTGTTAGAAGTCTTTTTCTACAGCAAAGATAGTGGTGTCCCTGTCTGCCTATCACCAAGCAATGCACTGCAAAGCTGGCAGAGCCGGCATCCGCACTCCTACCAAAATCTATGTGTTATGGGCAGCAAAATGTCCAGCACGGCTTCCCACACACGAGCCAATGTGCTCGGCGTGTAGGGAAGCTGGCCGTGCCCCCTCCTGCTATCACAGGAGCCACTGTTTTTTTGTGTGCAGAAAAGCTGACCGTGCCATCTGCCCGTTCACACACAGATGGGTGTTCTTTGTGTTCAGCCCCTGCTTGTACACACACTAACCAATGTGTATGCTGCAAAGCGGGCAGTGCCCTGACCGCCCATATACCCACCAATGTGTATGTAGTAAAGCGGGCAGTGCCCGGCCTGCCCATATACCCACCAATGTGTATGTTGCAAAGTGGGCAGTGCCCGGCCTTCCCATATGCCCACAGGTGCTCTCCTCGTCTGTTGTCTTGGTGGGAGCCCAATGCTCCTCTGAAATAGTCGAACACAGTGTGCAGAGCATTTTATTGGCATTGAAAATCAACTAGCCAGTTCCAAAGTAAATACTCTGAGTGCCTAAAATGATACAGAACTGACACTTCTGCACGTTGCTTTCGCTGGCTGTGTTCCTGAACAGCGTTGTGTTTTTGTGCCATATCTAATCTGTGACAGCAGAGGCTAGTTTTTGTAGCAGGATTGTTCTCTGCACACTTGTAGTTGCCCTTGAACAGATTTTGAGATGGACACTGTCAGCAGTGTTTACTTCTGGGGTGGGGGCGAGCTGCACAGTTATTGGCAGGATTACAGGAAAGGTTTTGTGACAGATTACCAATCTCTCCAGCTGCACTGGGGGTGCCAGTCTAGCCGGCCATGGTCCCCTAGACTCACGATTTGGATTATTTGGGTATATAAACTCAAATATTTATGGACTGGTCCTTTCTCTAAACTTGTTGCGCTATTGCTTGGAGTGCAGGCTAGGAAGGAGATCTTAGATAGACGCGGTGGGTAGAGGATTGACAAGTGTGAACTGGTACGAGAAGGGATTGGATGCGCAAGATGTGCAGATGAAGAGTTGTTTTTTTGGTTTCGCCTAGCGATGCAGCGCCATGCGCTGCTTGTGAATCAAGACTTATTGTCGCTAGCGAAGTGGGATATGAGATGTGCACGAGCTTACCAAAGCCATTGCAGACAATAGCTGTAACAGCGCGCTTTAGGAGACACGCGCTGTGAAAGCGCGCGTCTCTTCTCTCGCTCTACCACCCTTTCACTTTCACAGGGCGTGTCTCCTAAAGCGGGCGGTCAAAGCCATTGTCTGCAATAGTAAACTCGTTAGCAATCTGTCCCCGCACTCAGATAACACCCCCTAACCCTGCCCCCACTACTCGGCGGCAGAACTTGCTGACGGCGCTGGTGCGGCACGAGCGCATACAGACAACCTGTGCTCGCGCCGATGAGCTGCCCTTCTACGCCAAGCGTGTGAGCACGGGACTGGGGCCGACGGATGGAAGCTGCAGGCAAGTCTTTATTTGTTGCCCTGTGTAATGGATCCAAAAAAATGTGGAACACTTTGGCTGGAAATGTCCTCATTCTGTTTTCTATTCAAAAGAAAAACGTCAGGACATGTTCGTTTCTCAGGAGCGCTGCCAATGTCCAGGCGACCTGCCCCCCCCCCCCTTTAAACTTGTAAACTCCAGGGACGGTTACTGTGTGGGGGACCCGGGTCGTGACGTCACTGCAGCCACGGCCTGGCTCATCCCCAGGGCACATTGTCACCAACCGACAAGTTATGGGAATGCGCGACCCACTGGCCAAACCCCAAGACATATGGGCATAACTGAAACTCTGCATAGCGATGAAAAAACTCAGTCAGTTAAAGTGTCTGCTGCGGTCAACTGTGCGCATTATGCAGGTTCCAATCGCCTAGTGAGTTAATTCACATGCTGCACCGATCTGGTTTGTTAGGTTGCTGTCTCGAAGGTCCAGCTAGCAGACATCCGAAGAACGCCCTGCACCCAAACTGAGATCTCAGTTGGGATACCTTGGACCCAATTTTCACCCTACAAAGTGGTGCAGTATATCCTCAGTGGCACCTCCATGAGATGACCACCCTACAACTTCGAACGATGCACCGCACCCACACTATACCCTCTACTATGGCACTTGGCACCTAAACTCACTAGTATTGTGCTTCGCACCCACACTAAACCCTCTGCTATGGCGCTTGGCACCTAAACCCACTAGAATTGTGCTTTGCACCCACACTAAACCCTCTGGTGTAGTGCTTTGCACCCACACTAAACCCACTGGTATTGTGCTTTGCACCCACACTAAACTCTCTGGTATGGTGCTTCGAAACAACACTAAACACTCTGGTATAGTGTGTGAGAAGGTGCCATCTTTCTTGCATTGGTATGCCCCCACTTTTATCTGAACTGCTGATGTGCATTGACTGAGTGTGCCCTGGGTTCCTGCCAACCAGGTACCCAGGGTATGTGTTCCTTCCCTTAAACTGTGTTGAAATTACAAACCCAATTGGCATCTCAGGTCACCTATCAGCCCCTAGTACATGGTACCCTAGGTACCCAGGGCATGGTGACCAGAGAAGACCCCTGAGGGCTGCAGCACTTATTGTGCCACCCTCAGGGGCCCTGTACCCTGACACCCACACACAGCCTTTGCAGCTGAGTGTCTAAGTACAGAACTAAACAAAGAGTCGACATGGCACACATCCCTGGGTGCCATGCCCACAGAACCCACTGCCCTGGCATACTTCAGTCACCCCTCTAGCTGGGTGCCCTATGCCAGAGGTGTGGGCACAGGTGCATGATCTCTGTGCCCCCACAGTACCAAGGGCCATTCCTGATCGCTGTACGTTCAGTGATGCCATTAAGAGTATATGGTGCGGGGAGGTTGTCATTACGAACTCCACAGCACCATAATGGGTACACTGAAGACTGACCAGTTTGGTACCAAACTTCTCAGCACATTAAACCCGCACTGATGCCAGTGTGGGATTTAATGTAAAATACACCAGAGGGCATCTTAGAGATGCTCCCTGAAACCCTAACCTACAATCCACGTCTGGGCTGAATGGCTGCAGAGGCTGCCACACAGCAGACCTGTTGCTGGACCCCTGGGTAAGAGAGCCCCCGCAACAGGGCCTGCAACAATGCACATACTGAGCGAGGTGCTAGGTCTCCTCCCCCGGGATGGGCAGGGGGAAGCTTCAAAGGCATGCCGCCTCTGTGAGCTTCTCCAGACCATTTGCTGTACCCAGCAACCAGCCCCCACCAGTCCTGACCCCCACTCGGGCGGGGAGACTGTCGGGAAAAACTACGTCGGGAAGGGGGGTGTGCCAGTTTGTGCCAAACCCACCCCTCAGTTGGGGAGACGAGGTGAAGCATGACCCCGGGCCATGGCCATCTTGAAGATGGGGAGCCCTGCACAATCACAGCTAGGCTCCTGCCCCCCTCCCACAGTAGAGGAGCAGGCTAGGGGGTGTACCCACCGCATACAAGGACCTATTTGTCCCTGCCCTTGCCCTACCTGTAACGCCCCTAAATTTAGTATTTAGGGGCTCCCTGAACCTTCCTTCCTCAGATCCCGATAAGAAAAGAAGATCAAGAAGACCCGCCGTGCAGCTGCTAACAGGACGACAACAACTGACTTGGCCCCAGCCCTACCGGCCTGTTGACCCTGGAACCTGCTCCTGCCTAATCCCGGCGACTCCTGCGGACAGCAACCTTGGGACACCTAGAGGACCTGCCTGCCTTGACCCTCTTGAAGATTGGGACTCCCATCAGCAGAGGCTCTGCTGCAACAACCCCCCTGGTGCCAGCCAGGAGGCTCCGGACCAGCCCACTCTGCACCCGCCCGGCCCGTGTCCAAGTGAACCAAGACCACGAGGACGTCCCCCCGGCAACTGGGACCCGAAGTCCAGTGCCCAAAGACCCTCCTCGACGAACTAGACGACGCCTGCAGACTCAGAACCAGGGGCCACGCCAACCACCAGCTGAGGGTAAGCTTTCCGACACCCAAAGACACCCCTGCACCCGGCGCCCCTCGGCCCCCTGTGCCTCCCTTTGGGGTACCTACCTGTGCTCCAAGATCCCAACTTACCTCTCGAAGTGCTGGTTGCACCTGGAGAGTCTCCGTCCCCGAGCCTGCCGCCTTTTTTCCCCTTTGAACTTTCCCTTTTGTTAACATTGAGCGCCCGACTGCTCAAAAGCACCCTGCACCCAGCCGCCCGAGTGCCGCTGGCTGTGCCACCTTTGTCCTATCTTACTTCGCCTTTTGCCCTGAGCAAGTGACCAGGAGCTCGGCTCCCACAGCCGCGTGGCCTGCTAGCGAGCAGCCACCAACCGGAGGCCCCCTTTCCCTTATTGGATAACATTGGGCCTAACTACCTCTGCACCCGGCCGCCCCTGTGGGTGAACTAACTGTACTTACCCGACACTGGGGGAACCCTGAGTCTATGCCCAGAACAGAGACGAGCAGAGGTTCTTCTGGGGAGGAGGAGTTTTCTTCTGGATTCCCTTCCACGAAAGTCACACTTGTTTAGACTTTTCCTAAGGTGGAATCATGAACTTGGAACTTTTAGCATATTGAGAGGCTGATGGGTCCTAGCTGGAGCTTTAGCAGTCTTTCTGATCTGTTGAAGCATCGGATGGTCTCTCTTGGCCGCCATCTTGAACCTTTTCCATTTCTCAATCGTCTTTTTCACTGCAAAACGATGGGACTTGGAATGGTTTGGCAATGCCTCTTAATCTTTTACGTGTGATGAGCAGCAACCGTTCTTATGCTGAGTGTGTCAGATATCTTGGCCTAGACCTGATTTGGTACCAAAACCCTCCATACCTCAGACCAGACGGAGTCGGTTTCTGGTTTTATGTACCGGGGAAGCCCTTTCTGATGATCCAGTAATCCTGCTCACCTGTCTGATTCTAATTATGTCTTCTATCGAAGCGGTAACCCGGCTCTTACTTTTTCACCAAAGACAAACATATATGAGATCAACTGTGTATGGGTAGCAACAAAGGGAAACTTGTTGTTTGTCATAGGAGGCCACATATAGCTACTATTCCGACTTAGTTGAGGACAATATTCAATCAGAGGAGGGTAAGCTGTAGAACCATAGAATCTTAAGAGAAAGTCCATGTTTCACATCACTGTATCTCTGTATAGCCTGCTTGTTTCTGACCCGGAGCAGCGGCCTAACCCTGTCCACTTTCAGGGTTTAGTAAATGACTGCCAACCCTGTTTGCTATTTGTAGCCGGGTAGTGGACTTTGTTCATGCCTCAGACCTGCCGAATGGAAGGAGTATTGTGTGATGCAAAAATCTAGCCTTTCTTTTTTATTTAATTTATTGGTATCATGATATACATACATCCGTATGAGCAATAGAACATATAAGCAATAAAGATCTCTATCTGTAGTTGAAGCATATATAGCACATTCCATGGCGCACATGACAAATAATACACAGTGTATAAACTTGCAATATAGCAGGCGACACTACTTTCTGAGCACCTTTCTTACATTCTACGCCCAGAATTCCTAACCTTTGATCAGCCTATCCAGCCCTCCTTGTATTTATGGGCTAGCCTCAGGGGTCGAAGTCGCTTGAGGGGGCTCACATATATTTCCCTGGAATTCATTCCACTTTCTCCATGTTCTGGACCACTTTTGGGGACAACCCCTGTGGGTGTAAACCGCCCTTTCAGCAACCATTGCGACATCCATGTCTCTTTCCCACTGTTGACTCGTGGGTAACACTCCAGAGCCCCAGTTCTTGGCCATGTTCCACTTTGCATTCGTCGTCCCAAGCGTAGCCCAAGCCTTTCCTTTGTTGTTTTGTGTGCAGGTATGTTGGGTAATGGCTCTGTTTATCGATGTTTAGGTCTCCATATGTTCAGCGGTCTCTTTGCACTGGAGCCATTGATGGTGCATTGTTAACAGAGAGCCTCTTTGAGAGGAAACTATTGCAACATAGGATACACTAAATTCAGCACCGCCCAAGACCTCCAATTTGAAGAGTGCAGCGTGAGTGCAGAGTTCTACTTCAGGATAGCTTTATTAAATTCCTTGGCGAGGGGTGGAGGGATTTCAGCTCTGGCTAATTCAGATTTATTCTCGAGACACACCCCATTCCGACTGTTGATCATTCAGACTTAAGCATGGAAACCATCACCAACCCTTGCCAAGAATGAGTTAGTCAGCCCATGGGAGCTGTAATAAAAGACCTATTTCCGTGCATCTCCGGGGCCCTGCTTGGCTCCTGTTTATTTATTTTTCTAAAATAATGTTTAATTCCTTTTTAGCCTCGGGCGATAAATGTGGACTTGCAGACAGATGCCACTTTGCAGGTTGACATATCGGATGCGCTCAGCGAGAGGGACAAAGTGAAATTCACGGTACACACCAAGGTAATGCAGGGGGCGCAGGTGGGGCGTGTGTCTGGGCCTGACTGTTTGAGTGGGATCCTCCACCCCTAATGTCCAGGGGCATTACTGTAGCCAGCCGCACTTCAGCCCTGGCCAGCAGTGGTCACTGTAAAGTCTTGGCTTTCCTTTGTTCCCAGGGAGTGTTACTGCTGCGCTCATGGTTTGGACCGGCAGCTGCACCGTAGGAGCAGCACTCCTGTGCCAGACCTTGCTCCCCAGGCACTGCTTCTGCAGCTGCCCTCCTCGCCAGCAGATGTTACGCCTGTACTTTGTGCTCTTTGTCAGGGACTGTAACTGTTCCCATGCTGCAGTCATGATGTGACTGCCATATGTCCCAACGCTGCATCGAGAGCTTCTCCTGCCCTTATTCTGACATCACAACAGATGTGAAGTTGGAGCTCTCTCAGAAAGACTGCACAGAAGTGAATGTTATGTGTACAACTATTGTTGCAATAGCAATACAGGAAAATCCTAATTTAGGAAAAGAATTGGGTGCCAAGCACAACATTTAGAAAAAAGTTCCTTCTGTGTTTCACCGATCAGAATATATGACCAGAGTGGAGTTCTGTTACAAGCAAATTCTAAGCTGTGGAAAGCTCTAGAATAACACTTGCCGTGGTCTGTTCTTACCGGTATAGTGTTTGGGAGATCTTTACTTGGCTACAGCTTTGCGTCCTGTACTAGAATAACCATTTGTTCTGTCCTTTACTTAGATGGCTCTTCGAGCGGCTGTACTAAGATGGCTCTTCAAGCGCCCTTTACCAAGATGGCTCTTCAAGCGCCCTTTACCAAGATGGCTCTTCAAGCGCCCTTTACCAAGATGGCTCTTCGAGCGCCCTTTACCAAGATGGCTCTTTGAGCGCCCTTTACCAAGATGGCTCTTTGAGCGCCCTTTACCAAGATGGCTCTTTGAGCGCCCTTTACCAAGATGGCTCTTTGAGCGCCCTTTACCAAGATGGCTCTTTGAGCGCCCTTTACCAAGATGGCTCTTCGAGCGCCCTTTACCAAGATGGCTCTTCGAGCGCCCTTTACCAAGATGGCTCTTTGAGCGCCCTTTACTAAGATGGCTCTTTGAGCGCCCTTTACTAAGGTGGCTCTTTGAGCGCCCTTTACTAAGGTGGCTCTTTGAGCGCCCTTTACTAAGGAGGCTCTTTGAGCGCCCTTTACTAAGGAGGCTCTTTGAGCGCCCTTTACTAAGGTGGCTCTTTGAGCGCCCTTTACTAAGGTGGCTCTTTGAGCGCCCTTTACTAAGGTGGCTCTTTGAGCGCCCTTTATTAAGGTGGCTCTTTGAGCGCCCTTTACTAAGGTGGCTCTTTGAGCGCCCTTTACTAAGGTGGCTCTTTGAGCGCCCTCTACTAAGGTGGCTCTTTGAGCGCCCTTTACTAAGGTGGCTCTTTGAGCGCCCTTTACTAAGATGGCTCTTTGTGTGCCCTTTACCAAGGTGGCTCTTTGGGCCCCCTTTACTAAAGCGTCTCTTTGAGCGCCCTTTTCAAGGATAACACCTTGCGTTTTACTATGCTGCAGTAGGTTTGCTCGATATCCTGCACTAGCTAGCACTTTGCTGAGATAATTCATGTACTATGGAAACACATTGTTGCCCCTGCTACTCGAATATAATGATTTTTGTCTCTCTCCTGTACTGGCATACTGCCTCGCTGTATCTGGAGTTGACCAAGCTGTCTTGGCCCACCTCAGCTCCCACCCGCCTCTGACTTCTGTCTTTCTCTGTACACTGTAGTTTGTTTCTCAATGTTATAAATATCTGGTTGTTTCAAGATGAGAAAAGTAGTCCTAATCCTTCTTTTTGGTCTTTTATTTTTTTTAAGAGTTCTTTACCAAATTTTAAACAGAATGAGTTTTCTGTTGTTCGGCAACATGAAGAGTTCTGCTGGCTCCACGATTCCTTTGTGGAGAACGAAGACTACGCAGGTTACATAGTGAGTATCGGGAGCCTTTCCTGCCGAGGCTTTCCTGCATTTCAGCACTGAGTTGTTCTGTGATAGCACCCAAGTCCTTCTTTCCCTGGGTGCCTTACCCAGGCGCTGAGTTCAGACATTCCACCAAAGTGTGTCCTTGCACCCTCTGGCCCTTCTACCATGAGTGCTTTAATACCAGTTCTGAGTTCTAAACGCACAACTTTGAATGTTGTTTTTGGTCTTTGTCTTACACTTTTCGCGTCTGGCCTTTCATGCCCCTTTCTCTGGCACTAATAGTTCAGTTCGCTTGTACCTTTTGTGGTTATGGTCACGCATTCAGGAAGCACAGGCTGGGAAAATGATATATGTGGAACCTGAGAGATGAGATTAGCTGTGGCTCTGTACTCTGTAGCTTATCCAATAAATTGCCTGATGTCTCCGGCTCAACAGAGCAAAGGTATGGTCCTTTAGGAGGGATACTAGTACTGTCGGTGGCACGGCTAGTGCAGTCCACAGCGCTGTACAGCTTTAATTTCCTGAACGACTGTGCAATAATGATGATTTCTTGTGCCATGGCAGATCCCGCCGGCACCCCCCAGACCAGATTTTGATGCTTCGAGGGAGAAGTTGCAGAAGCTGGGCGAAGGAGAAGGCTCCATGACCAAGGAGGAGTTCACCAAGATGAAGCAGGAGCTAGAGGCGTACGTCATTTTATTGTCTGTGGTGTGGGTTTGAGGTGGTCAGTCAGTCAGTGCTGTGCCCCGGCACCTTGAATTCTGTCAATCTTCCTTCACAGTGGAGGAGCCATGAACGGCAGGCCTTCCTGTTCTAGCAAGAATTGCTAGAACAGTTGTTGCTGTCTGTAAAGTTAAACATCTGTTATTCATTCCTCTATGAACACGTTACTCATTTTGTAATCGGGGGGCATATTCTTCTACCTCAGCACTATTGAAAATGGTAAAATATAGTAGTGGGGCCACAATTTGAGTCCCACCAGTTGGCAGAGTCGCTGCCAGATTTTAGCCATGGCGGTTAGGGAGAGTGTGAAAAGTAAAGATGATCGAACAGGGAGGTAGGGTCACATCAAAAGGGTAAACCTTCGACCTCTGTTTTGGAGGAGTTAAAGATGCAGGACCCAATAGCCATCTAGTGAGATAACAGTAAACAAATCTGATTCCAGCCTGGAAACTGAAGGAAAAGGTTAACAAAATGGGATGTAGAGGTGGTAGGAGACTCTGAAAGATGAGGTCATCACTGAGGGAACCTAGGATAGTGCCTACAGACCAACAGGTAGGCACATGGGCGTGCAGTGCAACGAGCACTGTGATACAGCGGAAGCGCAGTCTGCATACTTCGCTTGCGATAAGGTTTTCTCTGTTGGCGAGTGGCTCAAGAGCCTTCAGTGTGGCCGGATGGTGCATGAAAGTTATTGTCTACTACCCCGACTACTGGGATACGTTGAGCTGTATACGTATGACGTAAGGACAACTGGCAAGAGATAACGTGGGGAGTAGTGGAAGCTGGAATGTGTTAGACCTATAACACAGACCAGTTTGTTGAAAGGGGAATGGTGGAGTGGCTGTGAAATACCACAGACGTGATTCTAGGTTTGGAGGGGCCTGACCGCACTCTGCCCTCTCATGCTTCTGAAAGTAGAGTGCAAAGAGGAGTAAAGTGTATTGGAGAGCCCCCCCTACACACAAGATGTACTGTATCACATTGTACCACTGCTCATATTTTGGTAAAGAATAGGCAGATGCCCACGTTTTTTGTTTTAAGCATGTCAATCTCTGGAAGTCCCATATGAGGGTTCACTTGTGATCCTTTCCTCAGTTCTGTGACCTGACTCTCCAGTCCTTTCTCCTGTTGTTCCTCTAGGTTCATTCTTAGTATTAAATCTTTTTATTGAGCAGTAAACAATCGCAATGCACCTCTCAAAATCATCAGCGCCGGCCCCGAGAGGAGGCGCCCTAAGACAGTCACTGCTTATTCCCAACGTACTGACACAGGGGCCTACACAGTTAACACAGCAAGCCGCCTACAACCCATCCGGGCCGGCCGCGTCAAAAGAGGTGCCATAGAGGTGCAAGCAGAGCCAATAATAATGCGAGAACTAACAGGAATCCGCAACACAGGACAAAACAACCCCAGTGGTCCCTCTCCCCTTCCCGCTCCCTCCCCTCTCCTTGTCCATTAGTCGAGCATGGGGTAACAGGTCATCACTGACTCTCTACGAGCCAGTCGGCACCGCGCGTGCTGGGCCTCTGCGCCTGTGTGAGTGTGTCTTGGGCTCCGGGAGTGGGGTATCTGCAAGTCGCAGCAGCCGCAGATAACGGGGACAGCTCAATTCCCTGAATTCCCCGGTCAGCAGGGTAAGGAAGGGTTGCCATAGTGCTGCAAAGTCCGCCCCCCTCCCCGCTGAGGCTAACGACAGCTTCTCCATTCCCAGAATCGCCCAGAGACGATGCAGCCAACCCAGTTGTTGCGGGGTCTGGACAGCTCTCCAGTGGGCTACTATGGTCTGAACTGCCGCCCCCAGGGCCAGTGCGATCAGTTTCCCCCTCCAGGATTTCAGGGGGTACATGAGAGCGTTAGGAAGGCCCAGTATAATGTAGGCTGGGAATCGAGGTAGCTGCCTGTCTAGATGAGAATCTATTAGATCCAGAATAGGAGTCTAGTATGGACGGAGTCTATCACAGCCCCATAACAAATGTTCTAACGTCCCCAGTTCCCCGCAACCCCTCCAGCAGCGGTCGCTAACCTGGGGATCCCACCGGTGCAACCTCTCGGGTGTATGATACCAGTATGTGGCGACTTTGGTCATTGTCTCAATGAGACCCGTATAGTGTGCTGAATGTCTGGCTCTGTAATAAACCCCCTCCCATTCCTTCAACGTGAGTTGGCGCCCCAGGTCCTTCTCCCATCTAGCCCTTCCTGCGTTGTATGTGTGAACGTTGGTGAGGAGTAACTGTTGGTAGAGGTCTGAGATTAACTTTTTGTCAGATGTGCGGGTCAGCAGCCATCGCTCATAGGGTGTGAGGTGTCGTTGAGCTCCTGGCTGGATCGAGGGGTGAAGAGCCCAATGTCGCACCTGCAGGTATTGTAAGCGATCCGTCTCGGCAATGCCATAGTCCTCTTTCACTTTGTGGAACGGGAGGATACCCTTGAGGTCAAACATGTGTCCCACATCCCTGCAGGGGGTCGCTCTCCATGCCGCGTATGCCCTAGCGTCCAGGCCCGGTGTGAAGTCTGGGTTATCGAATATCCGAGTCATCGGCGAGGGAAAGGTGGTCAGTCCTTTTGCCACGGCCACCCTGTCCCACACCTCGAGGACCGTGCTCGTGATCTTTGAGGCATACAGGTTGGGGGGGTCTATGACACCGTGGGAGGAATGGGATACCCTGCAGTGGGCGTCCGGCCACTGCCTGGTCCTGAAAGAGCCAGTGCTTACCTGACTCTAGTTGATGCCATTCCACTAGCGTGCGCAGTTGTGCCGCTTGGAAGTATAACGTGAGGTCGGGGATGCCAACTCCACCATGATCAGGGGGCAAAGTAGCAATAGTTTGTTTAAACCGCGGGCGTCATCTGTTCCAGACAAACCGCGCTAACTCCGATTGTGTTTTCTGAAGCCACCCGGTCGGTGGCCGCAAGGGAAGCGTCTGGAACAAGTATAGAATCTGGGGCAGCAACGTCATTTTAACAGCCGCGATCCGGCCAAGCCAGGACAGTGTGAGGGGTTTCCAACGCCGTAACTGGTCTCGGAGATTCTTACTGAGTTTCACGTAGTTGGTCTCCGCGGTGTCCTGCACCGTCGGAGCCAGGAGGACACCCAGATAGGAGATGGAGGTGTCGGACCACTGCACATTAAACTCCGCTTTGACCTCTTCCAGGGTCTCCGGTAGCAACGAGATATTCAGGGTCTCCGATTTCGCCACATTTATCTTAAAGCCCGACGCCAGTGCGAAGACGTGGAGTTCCGCAAAGAGCGCCCGTAGTGACTGCATCGGCTTGGTGAGAGACAACAGGATATCGTCCGCGTACAAACTAATTTTGTGCGTGTCTCCGCCAAAGGGAATGCCGGAGATGAGTTCATGGTGCCGCACTCTCTGCGCCATTGGCTCCATATAGAGCGCGAACAGGAGGGGGGAGAGTGGACAGCCCTGCCGGGTGCCTCTGCCAATGTCAAATCTCGGGGAAGTATGGCCATTAACTCGCACCGCTGCATTGGGTCGGCGATAGCAATTAAATAGAGGGTTTCTCCGAACCCGAAGTGCCGCAGTACCTGGTCAAGGTAAGGCCAGTGCACCCTATCGAATGCCTTTTCTGCATCGATAGTGAGGAGCATACTACCCGGTCTCGTGCGTGAACCGGCCTCGATGAGATGGAGGACCCGCCGGGTATTGTCGCTAGTCTGCCTTTGTGGGATGAAGCCCGACTGGTCAGGCTCCACTAATTGCTGCATGTAAGGTGCTAGGCGACTTACGAGGATGCCGGTGTAAAGCTTCAGATCTACGTTCAGCAAGGAGATAGGCCGGTAGGAGCCGCAATTGGTTGGGTCGCGTCCGGGTTTGGGGATCACCGAGATGGCCGCTTCAAGCAAGTCAGGAGAGATGGCACCGGGCTGATCAAACGTGTTGAAAAGGTCACGCAGTATAGGGGCAACCTGTGGGCAGAATGTCTTATAAAAGGCCGCCGTATAGCCATCCGGCCCTGGGGATTTCCCCACTTTAAGGCGGGATATCGCCGAAATGACCTCCTCTAGGCCAATGGGCCGATCCAGGAAGTCCGCTTGCGCCTGGTTTAGGGAGGGAAGCGCCGCGCCTCGCAGATAGTCCAGGCCGGCTTTCGGGTCGAGGCAGTCTGCATCATAGAGGGCGGCGTAAAATTTACCGAAGGCCGCAGCTATGGCCGCATCCTCCGTGACCTGGGTGCCTTGAGCGGATTGGAGGGAGCGTACCTGCTGCCTCTGATTCTGTGCCCGTAGCCTGCTCGCTAAGAGCTTCCCACATCGGTCACCCCCGGTATAGTATGCGTGCTTGAGGCGCATGGTAGCGTATTCAGCCACATCTTGATCCAGGGCAGCCAGCATCTTCCTTTCGGTGCACAACTGGCGCCACGCCCGCGCGGCCCCGGTGCGTTGGTACATCTGCTCCAGTTCAGCCACCCGTTGAGTGAGTTAGGCTCTTTTCAGCGCTCTTTCCCTATTGTTGGCGGTGGCGATTGATATGATCTCCCAGCGTAGGACCGCTTTGAGTGCCGCCCATTGTGTGGTTTTAGTTGTCCCCATTCGCGTTGTGCGTCAAAAATTGAGCGATTGCAGCTTTAAGTCTTTCTTGTGTGTCTGGGACCTGCAGAAGCCCGTCTCGTAGCCTCCAGTGTCGCTGAGGTGTCGGCGCGGACGCCACCTGAAAGGTCGCCACCACTGGCGAATGGTCAGACAACAAGGCCGGAAGTATCTCTACGTCCTTAGCCTGTGCAGTCAGTTGGGAAGAGCACAAAAAGTAGTCCAGTCTCGCATAGGTCTTGTGGGCCGCTGAATAGTAAGTGTAGGCTGTCGTATGTGGATGGGAGTGTCTCCATAGGTCAGTGAGGCCTAGATCTGAAATATGCGTATGTCCTGATGTCGAGAGTGCCCCAACCTGGCCTAACCTCTGGCCTGAGCGGTCTGCTGTGTTGTGAAACACTAGGTTGAGATCTCTACCAAGTAGTAAGTGTTGGTGCGCGGTGGCCGTGGCCGCCTCTAGTGCTGTGTGTAAAAACCTTTCCTGACCTTCGTTCGGCGCGTAAACAGTGCCCACTAGTAATGTTTGGCCCGCAACCTGAAAGCTGTGGACGAGGAGCCGCCCTTTGATCTCAGCCTCTTTCTGCATGACCCTCCCCTCAAAGGATTTGGCTACCAATATTGCTACCCCAGCTACCTTTTTATGAGTGGATGAGAGAAACTGCCAAGGGAAGGAGCGTGACTTAAGTCTGTGATGGTCCAAATGTCAGCTTTCGAGTGTTCCAGGAAGGACAGTATCGCCTTGCGCTTGACTGGGTTGTTAAGGCCCCGCACATTAAGTGAAAGTACAGTCAAGCGGCGTGTCATGGTGGGCGCAGTGCGGAGGGAGCTAAGCCCAGCACCTGTGCTGCGGGCGCGATTTGTAGGACAACACCTCGCCCGACGCATGTCTGTCTGCCAAACCAATTTGCAAGGTCAAAATCCCCTGGACAAGGAGAGCCCCCTCCCCCCTCCCACCCCCCTCTCAACTCCACCCCCTCCCCCCCAACCTCCGTAACACCCCCTCCCAGCCCTCCCCCCATCCCTTAGTCCCAACCATGAAAAGATCTCGGTCAAACATAGTCCCGGGTCCAGTTAGCAGTCCACCTGGACCCGTGGTAAGGTGTATCCGTGGTGTGTAGGCAATGGCAACAGCAACCCATCGGCTCCCCGCCCCCACGCCAGATAGTGGCCATGCTCTACAAAGCTTTGAGTGTCATGTCTCATGGCCCGCTGGCTGTGTCTTTGGACACTTCTTGAATGGCGGCCGCATGCTCCAGGGCTACTGTTTCGGGGTCCGGCCTCTTAATCTTCTTCTTCTGGCGCTTGTGACGTACTTTTTGCCAACCGTTTCTGTCGCCCGGCAGAGGCATTGACAATGAAGGGGCCATCCCGGAGTCGTCCCCCGACTCCTCCTCCTCGTGCGGTATGCCCAGGAGATCGCAGGTGTCCCTCAAGGATCTAAGTTGCTGCAGGGATCCATTCCACTTAAAAATGATTCGAAAGGGGTGTCCCCAGGAGTATGGAACCGCCTTCTCCCGCAGGAAGGCGGTGACTGTCTTAAAAGCACGCCTCTTTTGAAGGGTGATTGCAGAAAGGTCCTGGAAGAGTTCCACCGCCTGTCCACGGTATACAATGGGTTGGTGTTGTCGGGCTGCTTTCAGGATGCGTTCCTTGAGGGGGAAGTCTGGGAGGTAGGCGAGGATGTCCGGTGGGGGGTTGGACGCCCGCCTAGGGATGCCCACTCTGTGCGCCCTATCAATCCTGATCTCGAAGTCGTCAGACTCCCCCAGTATGCCCCTGAATAAGCCCTGCAGGTAAGCTGTCACATCCTCTCCCTCTGCCTTTGTGGGTACGTTCCGGACGCGTATGTTTTTGCGTCTCGAGCGGTTCTCCAGGTCCTCAGTGTGGGTCTGTAGGTCTTTTTGTTGCTCCTGGAGCCTAATTATCTCCTGCTGCAGGATATGCACCTCCTCAGCCCTGGCAGAGTCCACTGTGGCCACCCGCTCCCCCAGGTCATCCACATCTTTCCGCAGTTCTTTGTACCCGCCCGCCATTTCCTGCTTCAGCGTTTGGATGTCTTCTCTGAGGGAAGCGAATAATGTTTTCATGAACGATTTCGTGGCAGGCGCTTCACCGTCTCCCGGATCGCCTAGTTTGGGCTGTGCGGTCTGTGCAGGTTTGTCAGGGCTCTTGTCTCCTTTGGTCGAGCCTTTCGCCAGCATGTCCGGGATAGTACGGCCCGCGCGGCGGTTGGTGGACGACATGGTCGAGTCGTGGCCCGGGGTCCAGGGCCCCGGGGCTCCAAGCTGTCCGGGATTCCCGGTGCCCTCTCCTGGTCAGCAGAAGTGCGGACTGTTCCCCACGTACCCACCGCTGTGGGCAGCAGGCTGCGCTGTCCGACCTGTCCGCCGCTGTGTCTTGGTAGGTCGGGGTGAATGGGTGACTTTCCTTCGTCAAGTAGTATCTCCTCGTGGTGTCAATACAGGTCCCCACAACACGTGTGCAGCACAGAACACAATCCCCGCTCCCCTGCCGGACGTGTCTCTCTTCGGGGCCCAGCCGCCGCAGCAAGGGATAACCTGTGGACCTCAGTCCGTGCGTGTGGTGCGTAGATGCTCTAGCCTGCTCGGCGCGGTGTAATGCGGCATGGCGGGGCCTATCTGGGCCTTGTGTTCAGCGCCCCTGTGCTGCACCCGGGGGCTCTCCTATGAACTCAGTCCTGCCGGCCCGACTGCCCCACCATTCCGGGTGTATTGGGTGGGGGTCACGCCGTGCCGGCCTTCACCAGTCTCTGCAGTCTCCTTGACCCAGGACCCAGCCACGGGGCTCCCTGTGTGGTGGGCCGGGCCCTCGTGCTGGTGGGTTGTGGTCCCCACATCCTCCTTTTGGGGTACCTACGTGGCCTGCAGCCCGGGCCGCCAATCTGGTCGCACACCGGGGGCTCGATGGTGCCCCCCGAGCCTCCCTCTGCCCTCTCCCGCCAAAGCTCCTCACCTCTTTGCCTCGGCGCCGGCCGCTTCCCAGTCCGTGCCTCCGCCGACTGCTGCACCGCTGGGAGCGCCCCCCTGTCCGGTCACCGGCTGGTCTGCTGGGGGCCAAGGCACCATGGAGCTCCGTGATCCTCGGCGGTGTCCGACGCTGCACGGCGCCGCGCTCAGCCCGCGGGGTCCCACCCTGTCGCAGGCCCAAGGAGCCAGGGCCTCGATTTATGACTGCCGGGCTGGCCGCGTGGAGGCGGGGCAGGCGCGGGCACTAGTGTCCGGGCTGGAGGGCGGCGGGTCCGGACCCCGGTCACAGCTCTCTGCCCAAGGGTGGGGTGAATGCTCTTCAGGCCAGTGTCCGCCTCGGACCAGTCTATGCACGATCAGGGCAAGTTGCTGGGCGGCCTCAGCGCAGCGCCGGTTCGCTCGCCGCGGAGTCCGCCATTTCCTTGCTCCGCGGTCCGGGTCTGCAGTGTCGTTGAGACCGCAATCTCCGTCGGTTTGGCTCCGGGATCGCTCTGGAGAAGAGGGGAGCGATCGCCGCTCCTGGGCGACAAAGTCTTGTCGTTAGGTCCACCACTGGTGCTGATTAAGGCCGATGGCAGGAGCCGGGGCAGGGAGCCTCAAGGACCCGCGTCTGGTCAGGTCGCCATCTTGGCCACGCCCCCCTAGGTTCATTCTTAATGGAAAGCTTTTACATGCCGCCCTTCAAGGGTGCTTTTAAGGATGCTGCTCACTTCTCTGCATTGGAACTTGAAGTATATATTAAAGATAGTTATGATGCCATCACTTCTGTCCTATTATAAAAAACAACAAGGGCACCCAATCGAGTCGGCACAGAACCTCGGGGAACATATGAGTAAAGACAACAGCGGTCCTATGCATGGAGGGATATAGTCAAAAGGTAAATATAGACACAATGGAAACTATATTGTAAATTGACTTGCCCAGCCGGGCAGAGGTCTAATATTTAATTTAGAACCACAATATTAGGAGATACCTTCAACAATTTCTTGGAGATGGGCACAAGCCTGTGCCCAGACGTTTACAAATTGTCATGGTTAGCCGAGTGGATAGAAGGTAGAGAAAGGTTTTTAGGCAAAAGCTATTGTTTTCTGTGCATATAACAACAGAATTCACATTTACACCATTACTTGAAATATAGTAACAGATGCACAACAGAGTATATGGTGTAGAAGTTGTCTGGGTGGCTGGGTCCTGGGTCAAGTTGACTATATCCCTCCTTGCATAGGACCGCTGTTGTCTTTACTCATCACTTCTGTCCTGGCTTTCCCGGTCTCTTGGGGAGCAGCGGGGTCTTTGCACTTTTAAGATGTGGGCGTTAAATAGTTCTTTTATGACCTGAGGATTGTCCTCCCCCTTTTTTTCCCCCCACAGCTGTCTCGCATCCTGGCTTGATGTCTGGACATTCCCTGAACGTCAGGGTTGTATATTGATTTATGTAAACGGCTCTGTTTTGTTCTGACTGTGCACACCTCCCAGAATCCCTCAAGTCTTTGCCTTGTGAAAGCCTCATCTTCCCTGGGCCCTCATCGGCAGGTAAAAAGTTGTCCCCGGATTCCTTGAACATCATGAATCCTCTTTCATCTTTTCACTCTAACCTATCTAAGGACACTGGTAGTTGCGCCACGTTTATTGAAATCTTATTTTATCCTATTTTTTATATGGCCAGACATAGGCCAATTTCAGCCAGCCTCTTTTTGGCGAAGATCCTGCGAGCTGCTGTCACTCACTCCTGCTTACCTGTGGATGCGTGCATCTTCGAGGGGGAATCCCAGGCTGGGTTTAAGATGATTTGTGTCTGAAGACACAAACTTTGTGTACCTCTCCTCCTTGTGTCCTCAAACAGGACAAGCCTCTCCATGACTGCAGTAGATATTCTCCTACTTTTCTTGTGTGTGCAGATCACTCTCTCGTGAGGGCCTCCTACTGACTGCAAGGCAGGAAACTCCTGGGTCTCCACAGATCAGAAGTGGTGGCGTGTGGCAGAGGGTGTTGTCCTGTGACACTGTGGATACCCCAGTGGGATATGGAGACACTCGTGTGTGAGTGATTCTTGGTCTGAGCTTTTCCTCTGATGGCTTTATTTATCTCCCTAGCTTTCTCTTCGTGTGAGGTGTACCTGCCTCCTTCTCATGGCAGTGCCCTCGCATCCTGCGCTCAGTAGCCACGTCCCCCAGCTCAGTCTCATGGATCTATGCACTCATCTGCTAGAGCTGGGCACTGACACTCCTTGATGTAAGGTATCCTTAGTAATAGGGTTCTGCACAGGGCTATGCATACCCAAACACCCTAGAACCGGACCAAGGATATAATGTTCTAGTGTTGCTAACCTTTTCCTTTACCATGGTTTGTTTCGCACTTTTGTCTCTTAGGGCAATCACCTGAATGCAATTGGATGAGGCTTTCTAGAGGCACCCA
This sequence comes from Lissotriton vulgaris, assembly GCF_964263255.1. Classification (NCBI taxonomy): domain Eukaryota; kingdom Metazoa; phylum Chordata; class Amphibia; order Caudata; family Salamandridae; genus Lissotriton; species Lissotriton vulgaris. The sequence goes on from NW_028246212.1 coordinate 20,357, forward strand.
ACTGTGTTATGTGGGTCTGTGTGCAACCCTCCTAGGTATCCTGGGCTTGACATTCCCCCATTGGAATATTCTCAGTAATAAACCCCACATAAGTGGACCCACTTTAAGTGCTTTTCTGGTAAACGCTTTAATTGCTGTCCTATGGTTTGAGTGATTGCAGGCCCATAATGCTTCTGTGAGTTAAGGGATACTTCCTCTTTGTCTAAGATGGTCCCTTAATAGTGTTTTGTGGACTTTTCATAAAGTCTTTTGTTTTGATTATAACCCACCAGGTTTATGGACTGTTAAGGGACCAGACCTAATTTTCCGTTGCCCTCCCCATGACTTCAACCCTGACCCAAACTCCTTGTAACTTGGCAAGGTGTCTGTGACCAGTCAATTTGGAATCAACTAAATGTTGACATTGTACAGAGTGTATGTGATACTCTAGTTCTCCCAGATTTCTACAACCCTCCCTATGTCTCAGCTTAGTTAAACTTTCTCCAGCCACTGAGTGATTTCAAGACTGTGCAATCCCTTACCTCCTAAGCCTATTATGATTGCTTGGTTCTGCCCGTAAAGTTGCTCCTGTTTGTTCAGGGGTCAGATCTGGCTTCCCCAAGAAGCACTTCCTTCACTGGTGTCTGGCTGGATCTCTCGTCAGCCTGTGCTGCTAACATATCAGTAGCCTGTGAAGGTCGCATCTTAAAAAAACTGCAGCCCCAACAACCCTGTGCTCCCGGTGCCTGGTAAAACTGCTCTGCTGCCAATGCTGTTGCAATCCTACATTTCTCATATCACACACAACTTTCAGCTTGGTCATGAGTCAAGGTTTTTCATAGAGTGGTTTGCTGTTCCACGCTCTGCCCCTTTGCGTTTTCTAGCAGAGCTAAGGTGTCTCATAACTTATGTATCTGATAGACTTCTAGCTGCAGATTTCATTCCTTCTTAAGGATTTTCTCTTCTGCCAGTTCGGTGAATACTGCGTGCCTCTTGGGCTGATGCAGTCACTCTGTGCTTGTATCGGCTGCGCAAGTGCTGCCTGTGGGCTTGGAAGAGGACTGAGCCATCCTGAACCAGGTTCTTGCAGATGACCGGGATGAATGACTGAATGAAATGTCATTTATAAAGCACAATGGCTACCCGAAGGCCTCCCAGCGCTGCAGACGGGTAAAGAAGGCAGAGCAGAGAGTGAGTGCAGATCTAAAAGAGACAGGTTTTTAAGAGATTCCAGAATGAGAGCAGATTACGCTCTTTCCGCAAATGAAGTGGAAGGGCATTCCAAACGATGTAACCATGATATGAGAAGGAGCGACCACCACATCTGGCTCTCCTTATTCTGGGTTGTAGGTCAGGAAAAGAGGCAGTTGAACAAAGGTCTCTCCGCTGTTGAAAAGGAGTGATGAGATTGGAGAACGGGCGGGCCGTTCTTCCAGGAGGCTTTATGGGCAAGGCATATAGCCTTAAATTGAATCCTTTCCCTTCTCGTCAGCCAGTGCAGGCTCCTTGGAGCTGCCATCGTGGAATCTGGAGGAGTCTGCGGGTGGCGCAGCTTTGAATAATTTTGAGCTTATTGCTGGATGGTGTACTGTGGAGCTCCCAGATATAAGGCATTCCCATAAACCAAGCGGGAGAGGATCAGAGCTTGGACCATGATCTTTCTGGCCTGAAAAGGGAGAAGTGGAAGGACCTTGTAACGCATCCTTAATTGGCCAAAGCAAGTTGCAGAGAGCGTCGCTGCCTGGTTATTAAAAGTCAAGGAAAGATCAAGCCAGATACCAAGGCTCTTCATCTGGTCTTTAGGGACTGGGGACAACCTCTGTCTTGTCCCTGTTCAGTTTAAGGCTTGAGAGTTCCATCCACTTGACAACATCCTCTAGGCAGCAGCCTAGGGTGCTAGATGACCTCTCTGGGTGGTTAAGCTCCACCACGAGCTGAGTGTCATCGGCATAGGTGATGATTTTTATGCCAAATGGATGGACAATCTCTGCCAAAGGTCTCGCGTATATATATTAAACAGCGTGGGGCTGAGGAAGAGCCCGGAGGCACCCCACAGCTGAGAGGCAGCTGGTTGGAGACAGCATCTCCCCCAAAAACCTTAAAGGAGCGTTCTCTGAGAGAGGACTGCAGCCAGGCTATTGCTGAGCCGGACACTCTCAAATTCTTGAGTCTAAGGATCAGTGTATTATGGTTAACTGTGTCAAATGCTGCACTGAGATTGAGAAGGATAATTGCCGCATTGCCCCCTTGATCTAGGATGTGTCTTGCTTCCTCTGTCATAGCAAGGAGGGCAGTCTCAGTGCCAAGCTGGGGACGAGAAACAGTCTGGGATGGGTGAAGTAGATTATTAGATTCCAGAAAGGCTACAAGTGTGGTGTTTGTGTCTCTTGAGAATCTTGCTCTCCCAAGGCAAGAGGAAAATGGGCCGATAGTTAGCCAAATTAGCCTGATCAAGGTTAGGTTTTTTAAGTAGGGCTTTAACCATCGCACATATCTAAGCCAGTGGAACTACACCTATAGAGCTGGAGGAGTTCACCAGGCAAGAATAACAGGGTGGATAATATCTACAACCAGGGTGAGGGCCTGGGGAGCGGGGTCAGTGGGAGAGCCCGATTTTACGTTCGCCATAATAAGGTCCAATGAGGCAGAGTCCAGGAGTGGAAATTGTGCTAACAGGGTTTGGGTTCCTGCGATCGACTCGGAGGAGGGAAGCGTGGGGTAAGTGGTCTGAGAGGACGGAAAAGACAGATAAATATTTTGAATTTTCTGTTGAAAGAACTCTGCCCGGTTAATACAATGTGTGAGTGCATTATCCAACGCAGGAGGTTTCTGAGGCAATTTAATGGGTCTTTGCAATTTTAAACATTTCTTTGGGAGACTTCTCTGCTGACTTAATTTTCTATTCATAAAAGACAGTTTGGGTGACTTTAATTTTAGATTTGTGGGATCGAATACATTCCCTGTACTCTGCTTTACTGAGATCTGAATAATTCAGACTCCATCTCCTTTCAAGCCTTCTGCAGCATTGTTTAAGTTCCCTCAATTTAGGAGTGAACCACCGCGCAGTTTTCAGCCTGCTGGTTATATGGGAGGGTTTCTTGGGGAGCACTATATCCAAGGAACCTTGGATCCAAGGGTTACATTTCTCATTAGCATTGGCCAAGTTACAGTTTAGGTCACAGGTGTGTCAAGTGGTTTCCAGAGCCAAATTCCACTGATCGACAGGAAGCCTGGACCAATTCTGCTCTCGGACCGAGATTATATTGAGGGACAAACAGGTCCGGGAATTTCCCAAGTTAAGGGGATCAAAGAGTGATCCGTCCAGGTAAGAGGGACGGGGAGTCCTACAGTAAGTTTACTACAATTGCTGAAGACAGGTTCCAATAAATGCCCTTTACTGTGAGTGGGTTTCAGCACTTTCTCCATGAGCAGGAGTGCTGAAAGATTCTCGATCACTTCATTAGCCAAGTTGTCAGAGGGTTCATCTAAGTGTAAAGTAAGGTCACCAAGCACAGTGAAGGTAGCTGGCCCTAAAGCTAAGTCGGCAACAGCAGTGGGAAGTGCATCAAGAAAGTGTCTAGGGCTGCCCGGGGGCGGTAAATAAGGAGGCCGGAGAAGGTGCTGATCAAAGAGACTTATAAGTAGAAAGCCAGACTTTCGCAGTCTGGTAAGGGGTCCGCGATGGTACGACAGTTTAAATTATTATTAAAAATAATGGCTATACCCCCACCTCTACCGGTCTCGCGGTCAATCCGACATATAGAGTGGGAGGGAGGGTTTGCGCAAGAATGGGGTCAGACTCATTGTGGAGCCACGTCTCTGTCAAAAAGAGGGCATCTGGTTTTAAATCTTCCAGTAACATCATCATTTCTGTGGAATGTTTAGAGCAAGATCTACAATTACGGGAGAACATCTTCAAAGTGGGAGGGATATCGGGGCATTCTAGAACTTTAGTGGGGGACGAAAACGCAAAGCCACAATGGGGGCAGTGCACATTACCATTCAGCACATTCATAGAGTGCCGGCAGGCTTCAATGATATCTGTACGGAGCACATGGAGAAGTTGGGAACTATAAGATACAGCTCCGGCCGAGAAACAGACGGGGGTTGGGGCCACTGGTTACGTCCGGGCGCGGATGGGTTGCCTTTGGAGGCATGCAAAGTTCCCTTCCAATGCGGACATGACACCGCAGACTCGCTGGGCAGGGCCAATGCTTCCTCTGTGGCACTCCGCCACCATGCCTGGCTACGGTCATGTGGTTTTTCGAGGAATGTCCATGTATTCCCGTATGAACATGCCCTTCAATGGCACGCACCTTTTTAGTGACCTAGCACACTCACACTTGAGTAATTCAAGACCTGTAAGATCACAGCTGGGGCTTGTCATGGCCACACACCAGCCTCCCTCTTCTTTTCGTCCCGTCTGTGGCCATGATAGGGACTACCAGCCGTCTCCTTTACAACAGAGCCACAACATCCAGCAGGCTTTACTCCCTTTTCGTGGCTGCAGACGCAGCTCCTGCAAGTCCCATGGGAAGGAAAGCCAGAGATCTCCTCAGTCTGCTACCCCAGCCCCCTCTCCCCAATGATAGCCGCAGCCTCAAAACCCCTATAGTAGCCCTCTCAACAACAGGCACCCTTTTCGGGGCAAGACCAGGCACTACCTGTCCAAATGGTAAGCCATTACATAAACCGTATCGAGGAACATGGAGGGCGCTATAAATTGTCCGGTGGGGTTATGCCATTCCACTCCTAGAGACCCTGCTGTCTATGCCACCGTCCTCCGATCGGTTGATGAAGGACCACCTCTCCTTGTTGCTCCAGTAAGTGCAGGCCTTTTGGCCACAGAAGCCAAAAAGAGGGTGCCTGCATCAGAAGTAGATCGTGGTAGTAATTCCCTCTACTTTCTGATGCACAAGAAGGTCAGATGCCTCCGCTCTCTTAGATCTGTCCTCTCTCTATGCCTTCCTGAGGAAGGAAAAATTCAAGATGTTAGTTTCTCCGTTCCGGTCTTTGTCAGACCCTGAAAGACTGGATGTTAGTATTTGACCTGCTGGACGCTTCTTTTCACATCCTGGTTCTGCTGGCCCATCGGCGTTAACCTGTAGTTCACGATGGGCCAGTAGCCTTCCTGGTTTGCTGTGCTCCGCTTTGGTCTGACTAGAGCCCCTTGGGTGTTCATGAAGGTGATTTTGGTGATTGCAGCACATCTGAAGAGGTCCGAGTTCTTAGCCTTTCCCTACCTCAACGACTTGCTGCTAAAGGCAGGCTCACCCTAGTCAGTCGCCACCCACCTTCAGACTACGGCAGATCACCCTCATTCGCTGGGGTTCACTATCAGCATGCCTCTTTTTCAGGCGCTCCCTTTCATCCCAGCCATTCTGGACACAGTGCAATTCCACTCTTACCCTCTGGAGTGTGGAGTACAGGACATTTGGTCTGGGATACCGATGTTTCAACCTTAGTCCTAAATTTCAGTGTGACTGACTGAGACTGCTGGGTCCTATGGCCTCCTGCATCCTGATGGTGAAGTATACTCAATGTCCTATGCGGGCTCTGCAGTCTGAAGCCCAAGTGGGCATCGCATCAGGGGAATCTCTCCGACCGAGGCCAGATTTCAAGGGAGACTGCAGTGGGAGTTCAGGACCAGGAGTGGTAGACCCCTCTCCCTTCTCCACACAGAGCGGACTGTGGTGATCGATGTATCGATCCTGGGCTGTGGTGGTGATCTGGGAGATTTGGTGGTTTGAGGCCTGAGGTCTCTGGCGGAGCATCTGCCCCACTTCTTGGAGCTGAGGGTGATTCACTTTGGCATTGAAGGTGTTCTTCCCCCCCATCAAAGGGGAGCTGGTCCAGAAGTTCATGGACAAAACTACCACCAAGTGGTACTGCAACAAACAGGGCAGAGTAGGGTCGTGGACCCTGTGCCTGTAGTCTCCACGTCTGTGGATATTGCTGGAACGTCAAGACATTTTCCTACTTTTGTAGCACCTGGCGGGATCTCTAAACGCCAGGGCGGACTAACTTTGCCATCAGTGCCTCACAGACCACGAATGGTGTCTGTATCTGGAGGTGGCTCAAGGTTTCTATCAAGACTGGGGAGAACCTTGGCTAGATCGGTTTGCCACCGCAGAGAATGTGCAATGTCCGTACATTTGTGTGCTGATCTTTCCATAGCACCTCTCACTCTGGGACAAGTTGACTAGATTTGAATAGTGGACTCCTATACGCCTTTCTGCCGTCCCCTGCACCCCTACCTTACCAAGTTCTCAAGAAGATCCAAACCGACCGTGCCAAAGTCATCCTGGTGGCTCAGGACTGGGCGAGGAGATTATGGTATCCAGAACTTCTGAGCATGTGTTCTCCGAACAGGCTGTACTTTCGGGAGGATTTACTGTTGCAGTAATAGAGCGTGGTCAATGCACTTAAATCTGTGCATATTCCACCTTCATGTATGGAGATTTAGGGGCGATAGTTGGGGGTTTTCGACCTTCCTCTAGAGATCTGTGACGTCATCTTAGTCAGATACTGATGAAGACGCGGATGTCCATCAGGACACTGATCAAGATGACGTCCTCGCGGATTGGGATGATTATAGAGCTCAAAAGCCATCTACCCCGCCGACCTCGCCTTTACCTTCTCTGCCGGTGGACATTGGAAGTTTTCATAACTTAATGGTGCGTGCTGCCAAGCGCTTCCATTTAACTTTAGAGATGCAACAAACTGATTACTTTCTCTAAGACTTCAAAGATCAGCCTCTTAAACACTCATACCATCCCAATCATTGATTTTATTTGGCAGGAAGGACTTAAACTTATGGCACGACCAAACTCCATCCCAGCTGCATTACCACGTCTGGACAAAAAGTACAAGGTGCCTGCAGACTCTCCAGTATGCCTTGTCTCCCACCCCAAGGCGGACTCCGTTGTAACTCAGGCTGCCCAGAAACGTTCGAGGAATCCAGCCACTCATCTAACCTCTCATCCAGACCAAGAGGGACGCCGATTAGATTCTATCTGCAAGAAGTTTACCATCATGGCTGCCACAATGGTCAGAGCGGCTAACTCCCTGGCCATCCTGGGGAGATATGACCGCCAAATGTGGTCTGAAATTGCGGCTTTGATTCACCAGCTCCCGGATTCCGTCCGCACCGAGGCCCAGACTATAGTCCAGGAGGGGGAAAAAATCCCTGCAGAGATTATAGATTGTCCCGTTGACATCTCGTCAACCGGATTCAGATAACTAGCTGGAGCTGCCGTTTTACGACGCCAGGGCTGGCTCAAATCAACAGCTTTTCGGCCCGAGGTGCAGGCGAAAATTCTGGACTTGCCATATGATGGGGATTCACTTTGTGGCAAGCATGTTGACGACGCTCTTGAATCCATTAAAAAGGACACAGATACTGCTCGTGCCTTAGGAAGCCTCCAGTACAGGAAAGAGCCTTTTCGAGGAGCACGTGGCAGAGGTAGCTCTTCCAATTTTCGTGGCTCCTCCCAGTATCGCTCCTATAGCGACAACAAACAAAGGTATAGCTATCAATCTCGGACTCGCCAGTCCGATTCAAGACCCTATCGGAGGAAAAATACTTACAGAGGGGGAAACACCTCCAAAAAACAGTGACTTCCCCGACAAGTGTTCTCCGACTCTGAAAATTGGAGGTCGAATCTCCCAAAACTACTCCAACTGGTCTCGTATTACCTCGGATCGTTGGGTCCTGGATGTCATCTCGAAAGGACATGTTCTCGAGTTTACAAAATTTCCACCCAGCCGTCGACCTTCTGGTCCCCCACCACCTCATTTAAAAGATCTGTTGGCTCAAGTCAAGATTATGATACAAAAAGGGGCTGTCGAAGTGGTCCCTCGAGCACAACAGGGAAGGGGCTTTTATTCCCGCTTCTTTTTAATCAAGAAGAAATCGGATGAATGGCGCCCATTCTGGACTTACGAGCCCTCAACAAATTCATCAAATCACAAACTTTCCGAATGTTGACCCTCCTGGAAATTTTGCAATACCTCAATCCCGGAGAGTTCCTCTCCACTATCGACCTCCAAGACTCATATTTCCATGTGCCAATACATTACAAACACAGGAAATATCTTCGCTTCACTGTCAGGTCGAAGCACTTCCAGTTCATGGTGTTGCCTTTCGGCCTTCGATCAGCGCCTAGAGTCTTCACGAAGATCATGGCTCCAGTCGCGGCTTTCTTGCACCTGATAGGCATTCAATTCCACCCCTATCGATTGCCTAATAAAATCTCAGACACGTCAAAAAGCAAGGCAGCATACCCAAACCTGTCTGTCACTATTTCACGTCTTAGGCCTTTCCGTGAATTAGGAGAAGCCTCATCTTCGCCCATCACAACAGAGAATATTTTTAGGAGCCTTAATCGATTCTCGTCTGGCACAGGTGTTCGTGTCCCAGGAGCGACAACTTCGCATACTCAGAATGGTTGCTTTTCTCAAACCAAAAAGTCTGTTTCTGTCCGGATCCTGAAGTCTTTTCTAGGTATGGCCTCCTCTTGCGTACATCTAATCCCACACTGCAGACTTCACATGCGAGTCATACAGGAGGAGGTGGACAAACAATGGAGACGGGTTTCGGGATCGTTCAACGACAAACTCTGCCTGACCCCCGCATTCAAACAGCTTTGGAATGGTGGGCTCACCTTCCGAATATCGCCGCGGGGCGGCCTTTCCAAGAAACACCTCCTTCACTCACCCTCACAACGGATGCTTCCTTAGAGGGTTGGGGTGCACACCTGGACGGCATGTCAGTCAAGGGGAAATGGACGACAGCTCAACGCAGATGGCATATAAATAGTCTAGAACTCTTGGCCATCTTCCTTGCCCTGAAGTCCTTCCGGATACTGACCCAGGGCCCATCACTGCTGGTGCGGACAGACAACACCACCAGCATGCACTACCTCAACAAGCAGTGAGGTACGAGGTCTCTCCTGCTTTCCAAACAGGCGCAAGAAATCTGGACTTGGGCAATCCAACATAAAGTTCACCTGACAGCAGTCCACGTGCCGGGCGTCTCTGCAGATCTCTGGCAGACAACCACGAATGGGAACTCCACCAACCCATTCTAGAATACATCTTTCGCCAGTGGGGCCAACCACAGCTGGATCTGTTTGCGACTTCAACCAATCGCAAATGCCTACACTCTGCAAGTCTGCATCCCCACAGAGTCGAGCGGGAATGCGTTTTCGATCAACTGGTCGAGCGAATTCGTCTACGCTTTTCCCCCGCTCACTCTCATCCCGCGTCTGCTGCACAGGATGAAGCTTCAACCTTGTCATGTCATTCTGATTGCGCCCAGGTGGCCACATCACCCGTGGTTCTCAGACCTCCTTCTTTTCTCCATGTGCGACCCAATACCACTTCATCCTCTGCCTCACCTGCTCACCATGAACCAAGGCCGCATTTGCCATCCGGATCCGGCATATCTTCAACTACACGCCTGGAACCTGAATACAATGAATTTGCAAGTCTAAATATTGCTCCGGAGTGCAGGGAGGTGCTGACTCGAGCACGCGCTCCCTCCACCATTAAAACATACCAACTGAAATGGAAACGGTTTGTGTCTGGTGCCACAAAGAAGCTCTTGGTCCAATGCACGCTAAGCCTGAGCAAATCCTGCCTTTTTTCTTATCCGTAGCAAAATCAGGACTTTCTCATTCCACTCTTAAAGTCATTCAGTCAGTCAGTCAAAATACTTTATTCGATTTTAGATAAAATCATAAAAAGACATACATTCCATACATGTTAAAATTTTAAAATACATTTACAAATATTGTTTCAACACAATATATTCAATAAAAAGCTGTTTAAAAGGAAATTTGTGCAAAAAGGCAAAGTCTTTTTGGCAGCGATTTCCCGCTTTCGTCATGATGGCACCACATCTCTGTATTCCTCTCGGATCATTCGACAGTTTTTTAAAGGCCTTTTTCGACTATATCCACCAATTTGTCGTTCTCCGCCTCCATGGCGCTTAAACCTGGTTTTATCTCAACTCCTATTACCTCCTTTTGAGCCAATCCATTCAGCAGATTTGAAATTTCTCACGTGGAAGGTTGCCCTTCTACTCGCACTGACGTCATCAAGGCGAGTAAGTGATATCCAAGCATTTATGATCCAACCTCCATTTCTCCAATTCTCCAAGGACACTGTTACCTTGCGTACGAATCCAAAATTTATTCCCAGGGTGCCCTCGGATTTCCATCTGAATGAGCCAGTAGTTCTCAGAACTTTCTTCCCAAGTCCTCAGTCTCCGGCTGAGCGTTCGTTACATTCTTTGGACTTAAACCGCTGCCTGAAATCAGACCAGAATTCAGACCAGCTCTTTGTGGCCTATGGCCGAATATGCAAAGGTAAGTAGCTTGATCTTCCCGTTGATTCAGTCTCTCAGCATGGACCATCTTTTCTGAATTCTCTGGTGTGCAAACTCCCTTTGGGCCTGCTTGCCTTTGTTTTTGAAAGACCTCTTTCTGCTCATGTATGCTTTGTCTCCTCTTCTTCTCGTACAGTTTATTCCTCTTTACTTGAATCAGATGGCATACTTTTAACTTTAAATGTGGCATTATGGTAGGGGCGATCAGTGCAATGTAAGATGTCCAGCTTATAGGCCAAGAGTGATAGAAGCCATGCACTTAATGTGAACTGAACTCTCTAACATCCCACTCTCCCCTCGCTGCTTGTTTGACTGAATAGAGGCTGGTGGCGTGTAAAGCCTTTGTAACTGTTTGGGACCTGTATTACCCAGAGTTCGACGCGTAGTCTAGAACAGCCATTCCTGTATGCCCCAGAGATGTAAACCCTCTGAATAAACAATTCTAGTTCAAGCAATTACGTTTTCTACTAGTTAGCGAGAGGTATGCTGCTGGGAAATACAAGAGGATCAATTGGGGTGTTTTTTTGGCACTATGTTATACTTTTTCTGTTTCCATTAGATCAATGATTAGTCCTCTGAAGTGACGTTAAAGGTTTTAGTATCCTATTCAGCTCTGTGAGGACAGATGCTTATAGTAAGTGTGGCTGGGCAAGGAATTTCATGTGTCCGGTACTTGACTGCAATATCCAACCATTACACAGGGCAGCACTTGAAATGTAAGCAAAGCCAGCCTACAATGTGGATAACACGCTAACCTTTCAGATGAGCTGCACTTCTGACTTTAAATGTGTCTGTAGTGATCACTGTGGTGGGCACTCGTTCTGCACGTGTTTGCTGATGCTCCATCTTTGTTCACTGCCTTGTTTGTAGGGAGTACTTGGCAATATTTAAGAAGACTGTGGCAATGCACGAAGTGTTCCTATGCAGAGTTGCAGCTCATCCGATTCTAAGAAAGGACTTAAATTTCCATGTGTTCTTGGAGTACAACCAGGATGTAAGTACTGGCCCTTCCTGTAACTGGGCTTGGTTGTCTAAAATGTCCAATAATGGCAATGATTGTATATTGATCTGGAACCGACGTCTGAACTATTGCTGCTTTGTGTACAATATCACACTAGTAGGAGGCTGTTGGAAAGTGCATCTATCATGTGTCTGTTTTTTGTAAGTGGATGTGCTGGCATGTTGTAATCTAGAAAAAACGGCTAAACAGCTGCGCGTGTGTGTGAGTCCCTGCATAGTAACAAATAGTCCAATCCAATGTCCTATGTAACCTGCTAGTAAGGCTGTAGTAAAACAGCACAGAAGGTGCACCAGTGTCATGAAAGTGGGGAAATGAATGATGCGCTTCAAGGGGACCTCACGCAATCCACTTGCCGGACTTTAAAAGTACGGCTGGAGCGGCTTTGCCGACTGCTACAAGCACAAAAAGAAGCCATTTTTGAGGCATTGAAAAACCTACTTTTAGATATTGAATAAGGCGCCTAGTGCTTTGGAGACCTCTGATCTGGGAGCGTAATGCAAATGAGAAAACATGGCCAGGGTTGGGCTTGGCATCTCCCTCCTGTGAATAGAATAGAAAATGTGCTTCACTGTGTCCCTTTCGATCTTTCACTGCTGTAAAGAGGCCACATTTTCATATGTTGGCCCTGGGAAGGTCCAGGTAAATAATCTGTGCCATGTTTTGTTACTTAGCAAACTTCTTGTTCAGTGTTTGCACAGCATTTTTATTTTCCAAGTATTGCCAAGAAATGAAGCGGTCTCTGTCTTGCTGAAGCCTGGATTGTCATCATACCAGTTCTCCTAGGTGGTGCCCCTTCCCCTTGACTGCAAGTAACTCGCCTGCTCTGCTGGTTAACTGTGTAATACCTTTCTGGGCAAAACAAAGAAGCTTGGCTTGCCAGCATATCCATCAGGAAAGTGTGAGCCACAGTTCGTTCTCTTGGGTTATGAAGGATGTGCAGTGAAAATCAACGGATACATGAAAAGAAGACAGTTGATCCCACTGAACAGGACACCAGCCGAACGGTCACCCATGCTCTTATCACAAGTAAACTTGATTACAAAAACACCCTCTACTTAGGAATCCCCACCCATGTGCTATACTGACTCCAAACCACCCAGAACAGATGTATGACGTTACAACGCATGCTTTTACCACGCATGCTGTTACAGCGCAGGTTTTACCACGCATACCATTACAACGCATTACACTTGAGGGTGCTGGATAGTGAATAGTTTAATTTACTATTCCAACTCCAGTCCCCATGGATACTAGGGAAGTTTTGGATAGTAAATTAAACATTCCTTATCCTAGAGCGCCCCCAGTGTAATGTGTTGTAATGGTTTTCGTTGTAAAACCTGCGTTGTAACAGCACTGCGTGGTGAAAGTTGCGTTGTAAAGGATGTTCCCCACCCAGAACGCCTCCGGCATACTCATCCTGAACATTCCGCAAAATACCCAAATCTCTGCACACCTCAACAACCTCCACACGCTCCCAGACCAGGAAAGATATATGTTCAAGCTACTCACCCACACCTGCAAACCTCTCCACAACACCGGTCCAGCTTACCTCAACCACCGTTTCAACTTCTACCAGCCCACGAGACACCCTTGTTCTACATCCCAGTCAAAAGTAAACACTGCCCTTGCATCAAGAAGACAAGAAGCAAGGATGCTCCTTCTCATACCTTGCAGCCAAGACCTTGAACGACCTCCTGATGTACTTCAGAACCTCCCCCTCCCGCATGGATTTCAGAAGACATATCTCTTCCTGATGAAACGGGCATGATCTCCTTCTCCTCCCTCACGCCTGCCTTACTCAGCGCCTGGATACCCTACTGGGTTACTATCCGTGCTCTACAAATTCACATAACATACCTATTTTAGCAGTGGGCATGTTCTTGAAATCTTCTAATCGTTGATCTGCAGCATAGGTTCATCCTGTGGTTCTAGTTAAGGCTCTGCCCTTCTTTCCACTAGACCGATTTAGCCCCCAGGTTTAGAGAATATTCTGCTGTTCCTATAATAACGGAGAAGATCGCTTCCTTTTTAAATTGGCTTTTCTAGTTGGATAAGTGAACATTTGTTGCAGGCCTTTGACCCCAACAGTCTATTGGACTCACCCCAATGGTTTTATTTTTTTAAGCCATACAAGGTTTCTCAGATGTGGGCATCATGGATTTTAAGAGCTAGTCTTGTAGATTCCTGTCCTTCTAATCAGTTTTATAATTTGAGGGTTTGACAGGAGCCAGTGCTGGTGTTTGTTGTCGAAGGTATGTCTACAGATTGGTCATTTAAGCCTCCTTGCTTGTGGCACTAGGGCTGATGCCTTGCCCTCTGCCACAAGAGTTCTTTCAATGTAGGATTCTGGTGGTTATATTTCTGTTTAAGTGATGTGACAATATTCCTTTCAAAACCCTTCTGCAACAAATGCAACCTGCCACTTTGTGCCCTTAACAGTTTTACAGTCTGAGGTTTCCCTTTGCTTCTTTCAGTTGAGTGTTCGTGGGAAAAACAAGAAAGAGAAGTTTGAGGACTTCTTCAAGAACATGGTGAAGTCTGCGGATGGAGTCATTGTTTCCTCCACGAAGGTGAGGTGGGCTTCTGAGGCAAGGTGCCCTGTCCTGGGATCCCCATGAAAATGAGTCCCCGGCCACACTTTCCCCATAGCCTTTCAATGCAGTTGAGTCGCCGTTGTTATGCTCCCATGCTTGGCTTTTAGCATGTATCTAAACCTGCTCATTCATACAGGAGAGATGTTCATAGAGCAGATGGTGTAGTGGCTGTAAATCCAGGTGTGACGAAGCTGTGCAAGGTGGACATCAGCTTCCTTTGATATTGCCCTCTTGCTTTCATGATCTATTGTCAGTAATGCTTTGGTTTAGTGAACAGGACAAAGGATGGCGGAGAACCTCCATAAATCGGCACCTTTGTAAGAACTAGTATAGAGCATAAACTTTCTGCTGTATACAACAATTCATTACTTCCCTTTGTGGTTCTAGTCACAGAGTTAATCCGTTAAATGACTGCACCAAAAAAATAGTTTGGATTCATCCTGCCAGATTTGTTTGAGACCCAGGATTTGACTCCCTGTGACAAGGAGGATTGGAGTCTAGAAAGTATTTGTTGGGGGAGGAAGGATTATTCTGCTTCGAAGACTTGATGGGTGGGAATGGCAATAAATACAAGGTGATTCTAGGCCTGCCTCAGAATGATGTTCCATACAGAAGAAACGTGGGAGGGTTTAAAGCACTCTTCATACTCTGGCCTGAAATCGCAATGGTGCCTCTGTCCTTATGTTTCTTCTTGTCCTTTAGGACGTCGATGATTTTTTTGAACACGAAAGAAACTTCCTGGTTGAATATCACAACCGAGTGAAGGACGCATCCATGAAATCTGATAAAATGACCCGGTCACACAAAAGTAAGTAATGTGTACAAGATACAAATGTAGAATGGACATGGAAATCCCATTCCAGCGGTTCTCGCGCACTGGCCTTGAGGGGGTTGTCTCATTCAGTGCCTGTGGAGCTCAGCCTACAGTTTAGTAACTTTGTGCCTATTTTAAGGTTCTTTATGGCTGAAAACACACGGTTTGTGATAGCAGAACCTGAAGCCCTTTTGGCGCAACTTACAGTCCCGCCTCCTTTTTAGGTCTGACGCTTTAATATTACTAAAATTATACATTCAGTTTACTTATAAATGCTTTCAGCCGCCCTCTTCATCCATCATTCACTTTTTTAATTCTGCCCACCACTGCGCACAGTATGGGTCCGCCCACTTCAGCCATTGGATAACATACCTGTGAGTGACAGTCTCCCCTTTTATAAGTAGTGGAGTGAGTGTGTGTGTGTGACCCCAGCTGCTTCCTAAACAATAAAGATTTACAAAAAAAATGACAAAACCACCATTGACAAACCCACCATTGACAAACCCAAAAGGCTGACAGCCAATGTTAGACCTGTTGGTTTTGCCTCTGGTTTGTTGTTGTTGGTATCTGAACCAGCCTCTGAGTGTGCAGGGTTAAAGGAATTGATGTGAAAGAGACACGTTAGTGATAGATTCCTTACCTTAGAATATCCCCAGGCGTCAGACTGGATCCGGAAAATTTTGCGTAGCAATACCCCTGCGCGCCGGCAGGCGTCGTCCACGGCTCTGCGTCGTTAGCGCCGGAATGACGTCGTCTGAGTACTTAGACGCCGCCCATGCCCGCTGACGTCAGTTCTTCTTTTTTCCGCGCCAGCTAGCGCAGATCCGGAGAAGCTCTACCCCTTAGTCTTTTTTGATTAAACTTTTTGATCATTTCTCTACTCGAGTCTTCGACTCCAACGGTGCCGGTAGGGATGCCCGGGTTTAAACCCTGTTCCAAGTGCGACCGACTGATGTCGGTTACCGACCCCCATCGCCGCTGCCTCAAGTGTTTAGGCCTCGACCACGACGACCGCACCTGCTCCGACTGCCGGGCCCTGATATCTAAAGCTAGGCGGGAGCGGTCCCGCAAGCGACTAGAACTCCGGCAGTCGGCCCGCGCCGCTCCAGGTCCCGGTTATTGTAGAGTAGGGTCTGCAATCCTATGGTCACCCCAGATTTTTGCTTTTTGCTTCACTGGTTTCTGACTTTCCCTGGCTGTGGGCCTGCTAATCAGACCCACAGCCTAGCTGTTCTCTCTCTAAATTGACATCCATGTACTTTAGGTGCATTTACCAATTGGTATTGGGTCACTCCTGTACGTCCTTGTACAGTGTACCATAGGTACCCAGGGCATAAGTGCACCCAAGGCCTACCAGGGGCTGCAGCATGTATTATGCCACCCCTGGCTGGCCATCCAAATCTGACCCAACTGGCTGATCAATCAGCTGGGGCAAGGTGGTGTAATCACCCTTTGCTTTAGATATAGTATACCTATATCTAACCCTAAAATGGGCACATATCCTCCTATAAGTCACTCCTATGGCAGGCCTTAACAATCCTGGAGGCAGAGTGCTTGGAATTATGTGAGATGGTGCTCTAGCATGAGCTGAGCCTGTCTGCAGCTTTCGGAACCAAGTCCTTTAGCTGTTTCCATTATAACGCTATACCATATACTCTTAAGTGCATTATAATCCTCGCTGTTATTGCTAACTTTGGCATAGCATTATCAAAACATGTCGAGTAAGGTGTCATACGAATTGGAATACTACCCCCTCACCAATTCTGGCGACGGGGGTAGCATTCCACCCTTTTAAAGGGACACGACATGTATGTAACTGTGAACCCCGGTTAAAGTTAACTCGAGCCTCAGCATCACAAAATGGATGCTGCCACCACAGACACGAGGATTTTGGGTATTGGGTAGGACAGGCCTGAAAGGAATGAGACATGCCTGGGGCACACAAGGTGTCCCTGTGCATACCCCGGTTCAAACCAGTTGCTGGGGCACTCCAGCCCCAGCTCTGGCAGGAAACTGGGCAAAGGATAGGGGGTGTAACCACCCCCCCTTCCTGCTCCCACCCATAGGAGGGACCTAGTCATAGTACAGCCCCCTTTAGGTGAATAAAGGTAGTAGCTGGTCCCATTCCAAATTAGATTATCCTGAATTGAATCTACAAGAAGAAACTCTGGACTTCGACGCTCTGCTCCACAGAAGACTGAAGAAATCTCCCTTGTGGCCAAGGAGTGACCACCCTGCACAAGCAGGCACCATCAAGCGTTCCAGCGGTTCACTTTGTCGTCTTCCTTGGTGGATCCAGACTTCAGAGCCCGACGAGACCCGGACTTCCAGATCTCTCCGACCTCAACTCGCATCTGCAGCACAGCTGAGATCCGTGGGTGCGACGAGACACGTGGGACCGGCCATCTTGAAGAAACTGCACTTCGCTTCCAGCACGACTTCAGAGGCATCCTCGACGAAGTGCTTAGGGGATTGAGAAGCCCCAGCCCCGAGCAGCTCCTGCACAGAAGATCAGCCCTCCGTCATCCACGAGATCTGCGTGGGGCCCTTTTGCTTGATTGCTGCTCGATGCGTTGTCTGGTCACTTGCCGGCTGGCTAGTGGCCTCCTAGAAGACGAACCTTGAAATCTACACCGCTGGTCTGGTTGCTCCAGACTGGCCCTTGCTTCCCTGCAAAGGAGAAGCACCCCGGACCCTCCTGGTCTGCACCAGACGCCGATTCCACTCACCGCGTGGGTTGCCTTTGCCAAGGCCTGTTGACGCCGAATCCGGAACCAACACCGCCGGCAGCGAGAGCCTGCGTGGGACAGCTCGTGCCTCCATCCTGGTCGTCGAAGACACCTCCTGGTCCACGTGGCTGCAGAGTCAAGCGTCCACTCTTCACCTGATCGTGACGACAGCATCTGGTTCCTTCCTGGTTCCACTCCAGTCACTGGCTAGTGACTGTGAACATTGTCCCCTCTGCTTTCAGGTCTTCATCTTCCTTGATCCACCCTTGGATCACTCCGGACAGCTTCCTTCTGGTCGCCTGCAGCATCTTTCTTCAAGGCTCCATAGACTTCAACGCGGAAACCCGACACACTTGACAAGAGCATTTCGGTGCTCATGGGTAGATTGACTCTCCTAGTGTCTAGATTTCCAGTCGTTTTAGTCCTACCTAGTCGGAACTGTCTAATACTTACCATTTCATAAATTGTACTGTCCATTGACTTTGTTCCGCATCTCGCGTGTGAGTTCACACTCTGCACATGCGTCCCGTGGGCCTCCTATTACTTACCTAAGGTTAGGGTAGTGTAGTCCCAGCGATCCTACAGCCTCTGGACAGCTCCATTCCTTCTATTGACTTTCTCAGCCCACTTACTTAGTATATGGTTTGACGTGCCCCTAGGGCACCATTGTAATTCGTGCAACTTAAACGTATTTTACTTAAGTCTTGTCATGTGCTTAGCCTTCTGATCTCATAAAGAGCTCAAAGGGGTTTGTTATTAATAAATATCTTGTTTATTTTTATAACAACCTGTGTGGTGTCCTTTCACTTGGTATTCAAGGGGTTATATGTGGTAAAACAGCTGGCTTCACATGCCAAGAGTTTAGCCTAAGACTGCTTTGTCCATGCTACCATTAGGATAGCTGGTCTATAAGGTTGACTTGCAACCAATCACCATAAGGGTTGTTTGGACTGATACAAGGTGATCACTAGAACTAGTGAGCATCATATATCAGGCCAACTTCTCACACCGGTCCCACAGGAGGTCGAGGGAGAGGTCGCGGGGTCGAAGCCCTCGCTGCTCCAGGAGTGGACATCGGTCGTCAGGATCCAAGTCCTCAGGTAAGAGGCATGAGAGGTCGGAGAGACGTCATCGTTTCTCGGACCCACCCTGATGCTCGCACGATGCGGCCGGGGGTTCGGGTGACACCACCCACGCAGCTCCGACGGAGTCGCAGTCGTCGCCACCTGCCCTACACCTTTGGATCCCTGGGCAAGACGCGACGCCTGAGGAGGTCGAGCGGTACCTCATGGCCATGAGGTTCCTCCCTCCTCAGCCGGGTTCCGTGGCGCCTCAGGGCCCAGCGGCCCCGGCTGGAGGGCCTAGCGAGTCAGGTGCTTCGGCTCCGACACAGTCGGGTGCTTCGGCCTCAACGCCGCCGGCTACTTCGATCCCCCGCAGGCCCTCTCGATATCCGCTTCCGGATCCGGGTCGTTGCCGGTCGACCTCACGACCTCACCGGTGCCGGCCCGGCGGGTGTCACCCCCGGCGCCTGCTATGGGTGTCATCCCTGATCCTACCCTCGGTCTGGTTCCGGCGCCGGAGCGGCGCCGATGGGCTCCTCTACCGACGGCCTTTGGAGATTTCGATTTTCATGAACAGGACCCATCTGTTGACCCTGAACTACAGGAGATGGGTGACGAGGGTGATTGGGAGGAGTCTGAGGACCCTCTGGCACGGGTGTGCCGGTCTCCACAGGACTGGAAATATGAGCTTGGGGAGGCCAGTGGACTGGACACTTCGCCAGACACTGGATTTGTCTCCCCTCCCACCGTGGCTACGGCGGGGGCTGCTTATAGTGTAGTGTTGACGCGGGCGGCCAAGGCCTTAAACCTTGAGCTCCCTGTCGCCGCCGTGAGGACTAACCTCCTCACTGAGGTTCCTAAACCGCAGGCAAGCTCCAATGAGCTTGAGATCAAAAGAGAGAGCAAGGGATATTTTCACTCGGAAGTGAAAAGAGATACCTCCTTTTCCCCTGATAGGAATATTTATGCAAACAAAAGAAGGAGTATCCCCTACGTCAAGTTTTTGAAGAAAAACTTTCGGAGGGTGAGTTGTTTGGCAAAAAAAGGAAAAAGTCAACCTTTTTGTTAGGAAACCCCTCACTCACCACCTAGTGGTGACTTGCTTCATCATCGGGGTCCACCCTGGTGACCTAGCGTCACCAGGATGTGCTTCGACACCTGTGTTACAGTGGAGCAGGTTGTGACTGTATGTGCAAAAAAAGGTGTTAAAAATTGTCCTGGTTTAACTAAAATCAAATTTTATTTTTAAAGTAATCAGAACAATGTTAAAAATTGCTGGCGAGATACTGGTTGGTGAGTTACGGCCAAGGTATCTCTATATGTGTCTGTGTGGCTTGGTCGACATGTTTCTACCATCAGGGCAGTAGCCCGGTATTCTTCAGGACCAAAAACAGGTGGATGGGAGGTGTGTGCCCCCTAGAAGGTACACCCTATCCTGATCCCCTGTAAACCAACTGGAAAAATAACCAGTGGTAGATGTGCTCTTTTAAAATAAAGAGAGCCGTCTGGTTACAAAAAGGAAAAGAGACCTGTAGGAGAAAGCAAAAAAGTACTGATTTCAGTTGAATATCTATACTTTCCTGTTACGTCGTGAAGTGTCTCTCTGATATGACTAATCATGCCAAGGGGAAGTGCCCTCCGAGTGATCAAGTATCGTGTTCAATACGGGTGGTTGGCAGGGAAGTATTATCCGAGTATGCACTCTTATCAATAGGTGCTCGTGTTTGCCATGCAATATATATTTGCTGCCTTCATAAAGATTTACGGGCATGCACTTCATTTCAAATGCATGCATACATGATTTATCATTCGTCTCATTCAACCACTTATTGTCTTTTGTGCCCAGTGACTTTCTATGAGCGCCTTAGATAGGTGTGGCAGGTTGTGGCGTTTCCTCGTATGTACAATAACACTTAGGTGCGCCAAAAATTATAAATAATAACAAACAAGACACACATACATATAACATATAGGAGTACGCGTAGATTCCATGGTTCGAACAGGGGGCTTACTTGTTTTAAGCCTCTAGATTACTTCAACGGGCAGGGGGTAGGTTCTTCTAACCGCTAAACCAAATTCTGAAATGGCGCGAAAGATAATAGTAAGGTAAGTAGATCGAGCGAAGTGCCCGGCCGGAATCAAAATAATCAATGGTCTTGGATTCCATCTCTGTTTGAAAAGCGGGGGGTATTAACTTACAGTTTGCGGGAGAATTAAACGGCCATTCACCTACTGCTATCCTCCTCTGCTCGGCTAGTGGTGCCGTGCGGGAGTTCCAACGTTAAATGAGATTTCCTTCCGGGTTGGGCGTGGTGCCGTGCGCCGGAGGGGGAGGAGTTTCAGGGCGGGACCTGGTGACGCTGTTAACGCGTATGTTGGTAAACAAAACGCGTGCCAGTTGCTATTCAGCGTTTGAGATGATTTTGGGATTAGGGTCGCTAGCTAATGCTGAAGAGTTAACGTCAGTATATTGTTACTAACCCCAGGAGAGAAATGCGTAGAATTTTAATGCGCAGGTGAAAGTGATATGAATAGAACCCACTGATAGCGGGTGGAGCTAGATGTGGGAAAACAACTTAAATTATGCAGGTTTAGATCATGATATGGACGTCAGTATATAGTTACTAATCCCAAGAGAGAAGTGCATAGGATTATAATGCGCATGGGAAAATGGTTTGAATAGAACCCACTGATAGCGGGTGGAGCTAGATGTGGGAACACAACTACAGTTATGCAGGTTTTGATCGTGTTGTGCAGGCCCAGAGTTCATGGGTCATTTGAGCACATTGGCCCATGGAATGTTATCATTGAGTCCAATTTTGTGCGTGGAAAGTCTATAAATCCACCTCTGCTCTTTCTCATAGAGGCGTGACTGTATGTTAGGGCCCTGCTGTATTTGCTCAATAACAGTCCACCTCATGTCATTTGGGGTATGCCCCATTACAAGGAAATGGTCTGTGAGTCTTGTATTGTTCTTCTTGCACCTGATTGTGCTACGGTGTTCAGATATCCGTTGCTTCACTTTGCGGGTGGTCATTCCAATGTATGGTTTATCACAGGAACATTTGATCAAGTATACAACGTTTTGGCTGTTGCAGTTTGTGTGTGCCCTCTGTTCCCAAGTTTTCCCTTCCTCAAGGTTCAATGTTTTGGTGTTGGCAGTCAAATGGCAGACACTACAATCCCCACATCTTGAATGTCCTGTGACAGGGGGGAGGCCCCATATTTCCGTGATTGTGGGGTTAGTAATGGTCAAAGTTGGTTTAGGTCTAGTGTTCACCAGAGTGTCTTTTAGACTGCGTGCCTTTTTGTAAGAAAACAGAGGTTTTTCCCATTTGTAGTTGCCTGTATGGAGTATGGACCAGTGTTTCTGTATGTCGTGACGCATGCTAGTGGAACCTCACCCTCGTCTTTGGTTGTGTCTTCCAGTAGGGCTTGTCGAGGCTGGTTTCGAGCTCTTTTCTGGCATTTGTTAGTAATTTTCTTGGGATAGCCACGGGAGGAAAGTTTTTGTGTTAGGTCATCTGCCTGGCTCTTGTAATCGGACAATTTACTGCAATTCCTTCTGAGGCGGAGATACTGTCCATAGGGAAGGTTTTCCCTAAGGGGGCGAGGATGGAAACTCTCGTATCTTAGTAAGTTGTTCTTTGCCGTTGGTTTGAAATGTGTTTTAGTTATCAGATTCTCATTTTCTCTTTGTATTTCAATGTCCAAGAAGACCATCTTGTTCCTGTCTATGCAGTGGGTGAACCGTAGATTCCTGTCACGGGTGTTCAGCCAAGTTATGAATT
Organism: Lissotriton vulgaris; assembly: GCF_964263255.1. Taxonomy (NCBI): domain Eukaryota; kingdom Metazoa; phylum Chordata; class Amphibia; order Caudata; family Salamandridae; genus Lissotriton; species Lissotriton vulgaris. Next base: position 42,742 of record NW_028246212.1, read on the forward strand.
CCATAAGAGTCTCTTCTGAGCCTTGCCATATGGAGAAGACGTCATCTATGTATCGTCGCCAAAATTTTATGTGTCTGCCAAATGGGTTATCCTCTGCCAAGATGTATTTCAGTTCAAAGTCATATACGTAGAGCCCCGCCACACTAGGGGCAAAAACACTGCCCATAGATGTACCCCCTACTTGTAGGTACAGTGTGCCCTCATATTCAAAGTAGTTCCTTTTGAGGGCCAGGGTGGCACATTGTATGATGAACTGTTTTGGTGTGTGGTAGTTCCAAGTGGTGTTTTCCAAGGTTCTTTCCAATACATTGATGGTGGCGTCTTGTGGGATGTTTGTGTAAAGGCTTTCGATGTCAAAGCTGAGGAGAATATAGTCTTGTTCCATTTTGATGTCCTCCAAAATTCTCAATAGGCTTTTGGTGTCACGTAAGTACGTGGATGTTCCCTGTACAATAGGTTTCAGAAAGAAGTCACTGAATCTTGATAACGGTTCCAGAAGTGAGCCGATGCCTGACACAATAGGTCTGCCTGGTGGGGGGATCTTACCCTTGTGCATTTTAGGCACCACATAGAAGTAAGGAATTTTATTATCGGTTTTGCTCAGATAGTCTGCTTCTTGTTTTGAGATGTAACCTCGGGCTTCAGCTGTTTCCACCATGTTGGTGATTTCAATCCTTAGATCTTCAGTTGGATCTCTGGGCAGTATTTTATAGTTTTTTGTGTCGCCTAGTAGGCGTCTGCATTCTGCATCGTAGTCATCCTTATTCATCACTACAAGTCCTCCGCCTTTATCTGCCGGTTTTATGATTATGGTTTCATCATTTTTCAGGTCAGATATGGCTTTGTTTTCAGCTCTGGTGTTGTTGTGGAACTGGCCTTTTGCTTCCAATTTTTCTACATCATTGAATACTGCCTGTTCAAAAGTGTTAATCTCGACTGGAACCGAGTGTGGTGGAGGTATGAAGGTTGACCGTAACCTGAGACCTGTTTCATTGGGGGTGTCTGTTGGGTCGTTACTTGTGTTATCATTGGTAGGGTTCTTTTCGAAGAAGGCTTTCAGTTTGAGTTTGCGGAAAAAGGAAGCTAATTCGCAATGTAACTTGAACTTATCTAGGGATGCAGTAGGTACAAACCCTAGTCCCTTATTAAGCACATTTGATTCTGTGATGGTTAGTGTGCGTGATGATAAGTTCGTGACTAGCTCCTCGCATTGCTGGGGCCGGCCTTGTTCGCTCCTGATTTGCTCCTGGTGATGCTGCCCGTGTTGTCCTCTTCCTCCCAGTGGACGTTGTTCCCGCTTCTGTTGCGTTCCCTTCCGCGCCTGCCTCTGTTGTGAAAAGGAGGACGGAATTGGTTCTGTGGAAAGGGGAATTGCTGGAAGGGTGGTTGCCATCCGTACATTTGGAAATGTGGTGGTATTTGGTATGGGTTTGGAGGTGGTTGTTGGTAGGGGTTCTGGAGGGGATGGCTGTATTGGGGCCATTGGTTGTTCCCTCTGTATCCACCTCTCTGTCCCCTTCTCGGGGTCCCATTACTGGATCCAGTGCTGCTATTTGAGCTGTTGGAGGTGTTGCTCGCGGCGTCAGAGTCTTGATCTTGTGGGCCCGATATTTTGTAGTCCGGGTCTGAGTAAGGATAGACCTTCACAAATGAAAATTTTTTCAGATCTTTTTGGAATTTCAATGTTTTTTGTTGTAGTAGGTTTTCTTTGTATTCATTAACTTCCTTATTTAAGTCATCCAATTTTTGCTTGTAGCCTTTGATGCTGGCTTTTATTTGAGTTTCTGTTATTTGAATCTCTATCTGGATTTTCTCAGACAGACGTATGGCAGTTTTTAGGATCAATATAATCCAGTCATGCGTGCAGTGCCACGCAATTAGGGCCCAGTCTTTTCTAAATTCTGGATCATCCAAAAAGATGCGTGGTGCGTTGGTAACCAACAGGCCCTTGGGAGCTATATTATTGGTAACATATTCTTTCATGATTGTACCATGTAATATGGTTCTGATCCGGTTCCGCTTCATTTCTGTCAGTTTTTCCCACTCAGATGTTTGAGAGATGGTGTTGCTGATGTTGGCGTCTGCAAAAACATTTAAGTCACTCATGATCGAGTCTATTTCTTCCGTGGAATAAGTTAAGCCTGTATTCTCAGCCATGTTGTCCGTATACGTACTCCGTTATGCCTCTGTTTGTGTGTTTGACTCTCACAGCTGTGAGGCTTAAAACAAGTAAGCCCCCTGTTCGAACCATGGAATCTACGCGTACTCCTATATGTTATATGTATGTGTGTCTTGTTTGTTATTATTTATAATTTTTGGCGCACCTAAGTGTTATTGTACATACGAGGAAACGCCACAACCTGCCACACCTATCTAAGGCGCTCATAGAAAGTCACTGGGCACAAAAGACAATAAGTGGTTGAATGAGACGAATGATAAATCATGTATGCATGCATTTGAAATGAAGTGCATGCCCGTAAATCTTTATGAAGGCAGCAAATATATATTGCATGGCAAACACGAGCACCTATTGATAAGAGTGCATACTCGGATAATACTTCCCTGCCAACCACCCGTATTGAACACGATACTTGATCACTCGGAGGGCACTTCCCCTTGGCATGATTAGTCATATCACAGAGACACTTCACGACGTAACAGGAAAGTATAGATATTCAACTGAAATCAGTACTTTTTTGCTTTCTCCTACAGGTCTCTTTTCCTTTTTGTAACCAGACGGCTCTCTTTATTTTAAAAGAGCACATCTACCACTGGTTATTTTTCCAGTTGGTTTACAGGGGATCAGGATAGGGTGTACCTTCTAGGGGGCACACACCTCCCATCCACCTGTTTTTGGTCCTGAAGAATACCGGGCTACTGCCCTGATGGTAGAAACATGTCGACCAAGCCACACAGACACATATAGAGATACCTTGGCCGTAACTCACCAACCAGTATCTCGCCAGCAATTTTTAACATTGTTCTGATTACTTTAAAAATAAAATTTGATTTTAGTTAAACCAGGACAATTTTTAACACCTTTTTTTGCACATACAGTCACAACCTGCTCCACTGTAACACAGGTGTCGAAGCACATCCTGGTGACGCTAGGTCACCAGGGTGGACCCCGATGATGAAGCAAGTCACCACTAGGTGGTGAGTGAGGGGTTTCCTAACAAAAAAGTTGACTTTTCCCTTTTTTTGCCAAACAACTCACCCTCCGAAAGTTTTTCTTCAAAAACTTGACGTAGGGGATACTCCTTCTTTTGTTTGCATAAATATTCCTATCAGGGGAAAAGGAGGTATCTCTTTTCACTTCCGAGTGAAAATATCCCTTGCACTCTCTTTTGATCTCAAATTCTTGGCAGCGCACAGCTGTGAGAGTCAAACACACAAACAGAGGCATAACGGAGTACGTATACGGACAACATGGCTGAGAATACAGGCTTAACTTATTCCACGGAAGAAATAGACTCGATCATGAGTGACTTAAATGTTTTTGCAGACGCCAACATCAGCAACACCATCTCTCAAACATCTGAGTGGGAAAAACTGACAGAAATGAAGCGGAACCGGATCAGAACCATATTACTTGGTACAATCATGAAAGAATATGTTACCAATAATATAGCTCCCAAGGGCCTGTTGGTTACCAACGCACCACGCATCTTTTTGGATGATCCAGAATTTAGAAAAGACTGGGCCCTAATTGCGTGGCACTGCACGCATGACTGGATTATATTGATCCTAAAAACTGCCATACGTCTGTCTGAGAAAATCCAGATAGAGATTCAAATAACAGAAACTCAAATAAAAGCCAGCATCAAAGGCTACAAGCAAAAATTGGATGACTTAAATAAGGAAGTTAATGAATACAAAGAAAACCTACTACAACAAAAAACATTGAAATTCCAAAAAGATCTGAAAAAATTTTCATTTGTGAAGGTCTATCCTTACTCAGACCCGGACTACAAAATATCGGGCCCACAAGATCAAGACTCTGACGCCGCGAGCAACACCTCCAACAGCTCAAATAGCAGCACTGGATCCAGTAATGGGACCCCGAGAAGGGGACAGAGAGGTGGATACAGAGGGAACAACCAATGGCCCCAATACAGCCATCCCCTCCAGAACCCCTACCAACAACCACCTCCAAACCCATACCAAATACCACCACATTTCCAAATGTACGGATGGCAACCACCCTTCCAGCAATTCCCCTTTCCACAGAACCAATTCCGTCCTCCTTTTCACAACGGAGGCAGGCGCGGAAGGGGACGCAACAGAAGCGGGAACAACGTCCACTGGGAGGAAGAGGACAACACGGGCAGCATCACCAGGAGCAAATCAGGAGCGAACAAGGCCGGCCCCAGCAATGCGAGGAGCTAGTCACGAACTTATCATCACGCACACTAACCATCACAGAATCAAATGTGCTTAATAAGGGACTAGGGTTTGTACCTACTGCATCCCTAGATAAGTTCAAGTTACATTGCGAATTAGCTTCCTTTTTCCGCAAACTCAAACTGGAAGCCTTCTTCGAAAAGAACCCTACCAATGATAACACAAGTAACGACCCAACAGACACCCCCAATGAAACAGGTCTCAGGTTACGGTCAACCTTCATACCTCCACCACACTCGGTTCCAGTCGAGATTAACACTTTTGAACAGGCAGTATTCAATGATGTAGAAAAATTGGAAGCAAAAGGCCAGTTCCACAACAACACCAGAGCTGAAAACAAAGCCATATCTGACCCGAAAAATGATGAAACCATAATCATAAAACCGGCAGATAAAGGCGGAGGACTTGTAGTGATGAATAAGGATGACTACGATGCAGAATGCAGACGCCTACTAGGCGACACAAAAAACTATAAAATACTGCCCAGAGATCCAACTGAAGATCTAAGGATTGAAATCACCAACATGGTGGAAACAGCTGAAGCCCGAGGTTACATCTCAAAACAAGAAGCAGACTATCTGAGCAAAACCGATAATAAAATTCCTTACTTCTATGTGGTGCCTAAAATGCACAAGGGTAAGATCCCCCCACCAGGCAGACCTATTGTGTCAGGCATCGGCTCACTTCTGGAACCGTTATCAAGATTCAGTGACTTCTTTCTGAAACCTATTGTACAGGGAACATCCACGTACTTACGTGACACCAAAAGCCTATTGAGAATTTTGGAGGACATCAAAATGGAACAAGACTATATTCTCCTCAGCTTTGACATCGAAAGCCTTTACACAAACATCCCACAAGACGCCACCATCAATGTATTGGAAAGAACCTTGGAAAACACCACTTGGAACTACCACACACCAAAACAGTTCATCATACAATGTGCCACCCTGGCCCTCAAAAGGAACTACTTTGAATATGAGGGCACACTGTACCTACAAGTAGGGGGTACATCTATGGGCAGTGTTTTTGCCCCTAGTGTGGCGGGGCTCTACGTATATGACTTTGAACTGAAATACATCTTGGCAGAGGATAACCCATTTGGCAGACACATAAAATTTTGGCGACGATACATAGATGACGTCTTCTCCATATGGCAAGGCTCAGAAGAGACTCTTATGGAATTCATAACTTGGCTGAACACCCGTGACAGGAATCTACGGTTCACCCACTGCATAGACAGGAACAAGATGGTCTTCTTGGACATTGAAATACAAAGAGAAAATGAGAATCTGATAACTAAAACACATTTCAAACCAACGGCAAAGAACAACTTACTAAGATACGAGAGTTTCCATCCTCGCCCCCTTAGGGAAAACCTTCCCTATGGACAGTATCTCCGCCTCAGAAGGAATTGCAGTAAATTGTCCGATTACAAGAGCCAGGCAGATGACCTAACACAAAAACTTTCCTCCCGTGGCTATCCCAAGAAAATTACTAACAAATGCCAGAAAAGAGCTCGAAACCAGCCTCGACAAGCCCTACTGGAAGACACAACCAAAGACGAGGGTGAGGTTCCACTAGCATGCGTCACGACATACAGAAACACTGGTCCATACTCCATACAGGCAACTACAAATGGGAAAAACCTCTGTTTTCTTACAAAAAGGCACGCAGTCTAAAAGACACTCTGGTGAACACTAGACCTAAACCAACTTTGACCATTACTAACCCCACAATCACGGAAATATGGGGCCTCCCCCCTGTCACAGGACATTCAAGATGTGGGGATTGTAGTGTCTGCCATTTGACTGCCAACACCAAAACATTGAACCTTGAGGAAGGGAAAACTTGGGAACAGAGGGCACACACAAACTGCAACAGCCAAAACGTTGTATACTTGATCAAATGTTCCTGTGATAAACCATACATTGGAATGACCACCCGCAAAGTGAAGCAACGGATATCTGAACACCGTAGCACAATCAGGTGCAAGAAGAACAATACAAGACTCACAGACCATTTCCTTGTAATGGGGCATACCCCAAATGACATGAGGTGGACTGTTATTGAGCAAATACAGCAGGGCCCTAACATACAGTCACGCCTCTATGAGAAAGAGCAGAGGTGGATTTATAGACTTTCCACGCACAAAATTGGACTCAATGATAACATTCCATGGGCCAATGTGCTCAAATGACCCATGAACTCTGGGCCTGCACAACACGATCAAAACCTGCATAACTGTAGTTGTGTTCCCACATCTAGCTCCACCCGCTATCAGTGGGTTCTATTCAAACCATTTTCCCATGCGCATTATAATCCTATGCACTTCTCTCTTGGGATTAGTAACTATATACTGACGTCCATATCATGATCTAAACCTGCATAATTTAAGTTGTTTTCCCACATCTAGCTCCACCCGCTATCAGTGGGTTCTATTCATATCACTTTCACCTGCGCATTAAAATTCTACGCATTTCTCTCCTGGGGTTAGTAACAATATACTGACGTTAACTCTTCAGCATTAGCTAGCGACCCTAATCCCAAAATCATCTCAAACGCTGAATAGCAACTGGCACGCGTTTTGTTTACCAACATACGCGTTAACAGCGTCACCAGGTCCCGCCCTGAAACTCCTCCCCCTCCGGCGCACGGCACCACGCCCAACCCGGAAGGAAATCTCATTTAACGTTGGAACTCCCGCACGGCACCACTAGCCGAGCAGAGGAGGATAGCAGTAGGTGAATGGCCGTTTAATTCTCCCGCAAACTGTAAGTTAATACCCCCCGCTTTTCAAACAGAGATGGAATCCAAGACCATTGATTATTTTGATTCCGGCCGGGCACTTCGCTCGATCTACTTACCTTACTATTATCTTTCGCGCCATTTCAGAATTTGGTTTAGCGGTTAGAAGAACCTACCCCCTGCCCGTTGAAGTAATCTAGAGGCTTAAAACAAGTAAGCCCCCTGTTCGAACCATGGAATCTACGCGTACTCCTATATGTTATATGTATGTGTGTCTTGTTTGTTATTATTTATAATTTTTGGCGCACCTAAGTGTTATTGTACATACGAGGAAACGCCACAACCTGCCACACCTATCTAAGGCGCTCATAGAAAGTCACTGGGCACAAAAGACAATAAGTGGTTGAATGAGACGAATGATAAATCATGTATGCATGCATTTGAAATGAAGTGCATGCCCGTAAATCTTTATGAAGGCAGCAAATATATATTGCATGGCAAACACGAGCACCTATTGATAAGAGTGCATACTCGGATAATACTTCCCTGCCAACCACCCGTATTGAACACGATACTTGATCACTCGGAGGGCACTTCCCCTTGGCATGATTAGTCATATCAGAGAGACACTTCACGACGTAACAGGAAAGTATAGATATTCAACTGAAATCAGTACTTTTTTGCTTTCTCCTACAGGTCTCTTTTCCTTTTTGTAACCAGACGGCTCTCTTTATTTTAAAAGAGCACATCTACCACTGGTTATTTTTCCAGTTGGTTTACAGGGGATCAGGATAGGGTGTACCTTCTAGGGGGCACACACCTCCCATCCACCTGTTTTTGGTCCTGAAGAATACCGGGCTACTGCCCTGATGGTAGAAACATGTCGACCAAGCCACACAGACACATATAGAGATACCTTGGCCGTAACTCACCAACCAGTATCTCGCCAGCAATTTTTAACATTGTTCTGATTACTTTAAAAATAAAATTTGATTTTAGTTAAACCAGGTCAATTTTTAACACCTTTTTTTGCACATACAGTCACAACCTGCTCCACTGTAACACAGGTGTCGAAGCACATCCTGGTGACGCTAGGTCACCAGGGTGGACCCCGATGATGAAGCAAGTCACCACTAGGTGGTGAGTGAGGGGTTTCCTAACAAAAAGGTTGACTTTTTCCTTTTTTTGCCAAACAACTCACCCTCCGAAAGTTTTTCTTCAAAAACTTGACGTAGGGGATACTCCTTCTTTTGTTTGCATAAAAGCTCCAATGAGCCTCTGCTGCCGTTTAATGAGGCCTTGTGTGACGTTCTTGTGGGCACTTGGTCCAATCCCGCCACAGGTCCGCCTGTGGATAGGAACGTGGCCGGACTCTACCGCCAGGCTCCGGGCGACCCTTGCTTTTTGTCCACCCACCCCACCCCCGAGAGCCTAGTCATCCAGGCCTCCACTTCCCAGACCGCATTCCCGACTGCTCCGCCCGATCGGGAATCCAAGAGGTATGAACAGTTCGGGAAGAAGGTGTTCTCGTCCCTGAGTTTGGGACTGTGGTCAGTCAATACCGCATGCCTCTTGGGCCGCTACACCCACACCTTGTGGAACGTGGTCGCGGACGTGCTGCCACAATGTCCGGAGGAGGTTCGGGCAAAACTCACCCAAACCCTTGCGGAGGGTTGAGATGCAGCGCTGTATTCCATCCGGTGTGGGCTGGATACCACGGACTCACTGGGCAGGGCGATGGCAACAACGGTGGCAGTTCGACGCCACGCCTGGTTGAGGTCCGCCAACTTTTAGGCCGATGTCCAGGCCACTCTCCTGGCCATACCGTTTGATGGCTGTCGTCTCTTTGGCGACAAGGCAGACCATGCGCTTGAGCGATTTAAGGACTCCAGGGCTACGGCCAAGTCCTTGGGCTTCTCGGCACCACGCCAGCAAACGGGTGCCTTTTGCTCCTTTCTTGGCCACGGGAGGGGTCGCCCCCACACGTGCAGCCAGCCACGCGCCGCAGAATGTTCAACAGAGCGGTGGTGGCCGTGGAAACCGCTGTGGTGGCGGTCGGGGACAACGGCGAGGCCAGTCCACACTTTCCCCCGCAGCACCTGCCTCAAAACCCTCCTAGTCCGTGCTTTCAGGCCCATCGGACGCCAGTGGAGGACAGGGTTCGCCATCACCTCTTCCACTGGCGCACTGTCACGTCGGACAGGTGGGTGCTGCAAATCGTCCGAAGGGACTACTCCCTCCCCTTCGAGGCGACCCCTCCAGTCATGCCACCGCAATTCCACCGCGTGTCGGGGGATCACTTGCGTCTTCTGCAAGAGGAAGTCACAGCCCTCTTGGCCAAGGGGGCCATCAAGCGCATTCCTGGGCCAGAGGTAAGGTGTGGTTGTTACTCCCACTACTTTCTAGTACCCAAGAAGGGCAAAGGGGGCCTACGCCCTATCTTCGACCTGCGGAACGTCAACGGATTCCTCCGGAAGGAGAAGTTTAAGATGCTGACTCTGGCTCAGGTCTTAGCTGCCCTGGACCCCGGAGACTGGATGGTAGCGTTGGACTTGCATGACGCTTATTTTCACATCCCTGTCCTGCCGGCCCACCGGCTTTACCTCCGGTTCACGGTAGGCCACGAGCACTTTCAATTTACCGTGCTCCCCTTCGGCCTTACCAGCGCCCCACAGGTGTTCACCAAAGTGATGGCGGTGGTCGCAGCCCATCTGCGCAGGTTAGGGGTGTCAGTCGTCCCCTACCTCGACGACTGGTTGTTGAAGGCGGGCTTGCCCCAGACAAGTCTTCAGCCACCTCCAGACTCCTGCATCTGCTGGGGTTCTCCATCAACGTGCCGAAGTCACACCTGTGTCCCTCTCAGAAGCTCCTCTTCATCGGAGCGGTTCTGGACTCGGCGCAGTTTCGGGTTTATCCTCCCGAACAGCGGGTTCGGGATATTCAGGCTCTGATTCCGATCTTTCAGCCTTTATCCCGAGTCTCGGTCAGGTTGACGCTGCGGCTTCTGGGGCTGATGGCCTCCTGCATCCTTCTGGTGCATCACGCCCGGTGGCGGATGCAGGCTCTGCAGTGAGACCTGAAGTTTAAGTGGGCCCAGCATCGGGGCAACTTGTCAGACCATGTCTTGATCTTGGAGGGCACTGCAAGACAGTTGCAGTGGTGGCTCACGGACCGCGATTGGGTCAGTGGCAGATCCCTACCCCACCCGGAGCACATAGTTGTGACGGACGCGTCCCTCCTGGGCTGGGGAGGCCACATGGGAGAGGCGGAGATAAGAGCCCTCTGGTCTCCGGCGGAGTCCCAGCTCCACATCAACCTTCTGGAGCTGTGGGCGATCCGACTTGCACTGAAGGCATTCCTCCCCTCTGTCCGGGGGAGTGTAGTGCAGGTGTTCACGGACAACACCACGCCATGTGGTACTGCAACAAACCGGGCGGGGTGGGGTCGTGGACCCTATGCCAGGAGGCTCTGCGCCTCTGGCAGTGGCTGGAACATCAGGGCGTGACCCTGGTGGTTCAACACCTGGCAGGTTCCCTCAACGCCAGGGCGGACAAACTCAGCCGTCGGTGCATGATGGATTACGAATGGCATCTGAACTCGGACGTGGTGCAAGGCCTCTTTCAGCAGTGGGGAGAGCCTTGGTTAGATCTATTCACCACAGAAGAGAACGCGCAATGTAATCAGTTCTGCGCGTTGGAATTTCCAAGGCGGCACTCACTCGGAGACGCTTTTCGTCGCGAGTGGAGTTGCGGTCTATTGTACGCCTTTCCGCCTATACCACTTCTGCCCAGAGTGCTGAAGATCAGGCGCGACCGGGCCCAGGTTATCCTTGTGGCTCCGGACTGGGCACGAAGATACTGGTATCCTGAGCTACTCAGCATGTCAGTCGATCCCCTGATTCGTCTGCCTCTTAGGGAGGACCTTCTGTCACAGCAGCAGGGGACGGTCCTCCACCCGAACCTGTCCAGTCTCCACCTACAAGCTTGGAGATTGAGCGGAGGCAGTTGAAGCCATTTGACTTGCCTCCTGAAGTCTGTAATGTAATTCTGGCAGCCAGGCGTCCCTCCACGAAGTCGGTATACGACTGCAGGTGAAACAGATTTGTGGCATGGTGCACTGCAAAGGCTGTGGATCCTCTCTCTGCCTCTCTTTCCGAGGTTCTTCTCTTCCTTCTTTCTCTTGCCCAGCAGGGCTCTGCTCTGGGCACTATCAAGGGCTACCTTTCTGCCCTTTCCGCCTTCTTAAGACTACCTGATCAGCCTTCTTTGTTCAAGTCCCCGATTGTAAATAGGTTTTTGAAGGGCGTCACACACCTGTTTCCTCCTGTTCCTTTCGTGATGCCCCAGTAGGATTTGAATCTTGTAGTTACCTACCTAATGTGTGCTCCCTTTGAGCCGCTCTATAACTGTCCTCTCTGTCTTCTTACCTTGAAGACTGCTTTCCTGGTTGCCATTACCTCTGCCAGGAGAGTGAGTGAGCTCCAGGCTCCTTCTACACCTCCTTTCCTCTCTGTAAATCCGGACAAGGTTGTGTTGCGGACGAGACCCTGTTTCCTGCCTAAGGTTGTCACGGTCTTCCACATCGGGCAGTCCATTACCTTGCCCACCTTCTTTCCGCCTCTGCATCCCTCGAAAGATGAAGAGAGGCTCCACCGTCTGGACCCAAAACGTGCGCTCTCATACTATCTGGATCGCACACGCCAGTTCCGGGTGGATGACCAACTCTTTGTTGGTTACGTGGGAGCTAAGAAGGGAAAGGCGGTGCTCAAGCGGACCATCTCGCGGTGGATCATCTTGTGTATCCAGGTGTGTTACTACTTGGCTAAGAAGGAACCCCCTGTTGGACTAAGGGCTCATTCCACTCTGGCCACGGCGACTACCACTGCCCTGCGCCGAGGAGTCCCCTTGCAGGACATCTGTCAGGCAGCTACGTGGGCCTCGCTGCACACGTTTGCAAGACACTATTGCCTGGACAACCAAGTCCGGAGGGATGGCTTCTTTGTCCGTTCTGTCCTCCAGGACTTTCTGGTGTGATTATTAGTTCGCAGACCCACCACCGGGGTTGGTATTGCTGGGGTATCTATTCTAAGGTAAGGAATCTATCACCAACGTGTCTCTTTCAGATGCACAAGTTACTACTTGTGTAACGATATATCTGTAAGAGACATTAGTTAGTGATAGATTCCTTACCGACCCACCCATCTTCCCCGTTCTGCGAACCGATATCTAGGGTTAAGGTCATCCCCTTTCAGGGCCCTAGTTTTATGGCACCAGCGTTGGCTCTATCATGGCTCTGCGTATCTGGTGCGGCAAAGCTCTGTATCAGAAAAGACGTCTGCGCGCATGGGTGGCGTCTAAATACTCCATCATTTCGGCGCTAACGACGCCGACGACTGACGCGGAGCCGCGGACGACGCCTGCTGGCGCGCAGGGGTATTGCTACGCAAAATTTTCCGAATCCAGTCTCACGCCTGGGGATATTCTAAGGTAAGGAATCTATCACTAACTAAGTAGTAACTTGTGCATTTGGAACACAAATTGAGCGAGAAGTGAGAGTGGTCTTTAGGTTCAGAGTTCCGCTCTTGGTGTTTGACTTGTTTCTGCCATAAGGTGTTCTTTAATTCTGTGGAAGTCGCAGAGGGAGTACTGCGTTTATTGGGCTGTCCCTGTTTGTGTTTATTTGGCATGTCTGTTGTTAATTAAGTTGTCTTACTAGGTAGGCAGCCTGATGGCTTTCAGGGCAAATATCCCATCAGTTAATACTGGTTAAAAAAGTGCACACCGGTCCTTTGAAAGTGCCAGGTGACCTCCGCCATGAGTGTTCTGGACAGAGCTCTGTTTTCAGTCAGAGTTGAATTTTTGGTAAAATATTCCTTGATTTAATTTTATGTAAGGCTCTAAGTTTCCCAATTTTACTGATTTTTACAGATTAATACAGACCGTTTTCCTTTCTATTTTTAATTTTAGATATGGATAAATAGAGAAAGTAGGTTATATTTTGGACAGTTCTCACTACTGTCAATCATGAGTGCTAAACCAATAGCTGAGCAGAGTGACGGGCAGGGGAGTAAAAACATTTTTTTTTTAAATTAAAAGATGTTTTAATGAAGCTTGCATAACTGCAGCACTACAGTGGGTTAAGCTGTCTGCAATACAAATGGTTTCCAGTGGCTGTAATAAACTGTAACTTGCTAAAACCCATTGAACATTCAAATAAAATAAAAAAGTTTGCCAGTTAGCACCTTCCGTGCTCATGACGAGCTGAGCTCGTAATGACCGCTGGAACACTAACACGCGGGGCTAATTCCCCTCCCCCCCCCCCCTCGCCCCCTCCCCAGATCAGCGGGGGTAATGGGTTAAATACATTTGTAAGTGTACCCACTGTGGCTTCATTCCTTACATTAAGCACAAAATAAATACATATAAAATGAGCACAAAAGAATATGGATAAATACAGACAGAAATGTCAGAAAAATAAATAGCATAAAATCTGGAGCCCTAATTGCATGTTTGTTGTGTTGAGTGGCTACTGGAACTGAGCATGTACGTGTCCTGAGATTGTAACCTCATGAGTTTTGTGTTGTTCAATAGGTGTTGCAGACGACTATAACCGAGCTGGGTCTTCGCTGTACACTATGGGAACTCAGGACTCGACAGACATATGCAAGTAAGGTTTTCCATGATTAGTAATAGTCTGTGTGAGCAAGTCGTACAAAGTTAACACACGCTCAGACCTCAGGAGTCAGCACTCAATGATGTGACTGTGAAATATTTGAATTGGGGATTTTCTAAAGTTATTGCATGCTTTGAGTTATAAAGGATTTTGGGCCACATGGACGGAACATTTTTGCAGTTGAAACGGGCGATCGAGCTGTTTCCAACCGCAAAAATGCTTTTCTATAAGTACAAAACACAATTACCGAATGGCAATTTGTGTTTGCGATTTGTTGTTTGGAAGGGAAGTGTTTAGGACGTCCCTTCCAAATACTGAACCTGTATGGGATGTATGAATGTTTTTTGACCTAATTACGGTTGCACATATTTTACCGACTCCTTGAAGGAGGTGGTATCCCATTTACAAATGGGCAGGGGTCCTTAGGGGACCCCTGACCCTTTGAGAATGGAAAAAATATTTTTAAGAGCAGCACCACTGCCCATTCTAAAAAAAATATGGAACTTTAAAGTTTCATTTTAGTTTTTTTAGGTGTATTCCGTTTTCCTTTTAGGATAATAGGCTGCATTTAAATAAAAAATGTTTTTTTTAAAAAGCAATCACAGACATGGTGGTCTGCTGACCTCAACAGGCCCCCATCCAAGTGATGACAGTGATTCTAAATGAGTGGCAAATTCACATTCATGTGTAGGTCAATTGCGACCCCATTAAGAATTGCTTTTGGAAACGTGAATTTTTTTTACATTAGGAATTCCGATTTCCTAATTGTGATATGGTAAAAATCGCAATCTGAAATCTTAATTCTTATATTTCGTACTTGTGGCCCGTTGCTCCTCCACAGTGACGGATTGAAATAATGTTTTGCACACTTCAGATTGCATTGAGTACTTGCTTGTAGGACACAATCCTTGTATTATTGGCACTCTGGACAGTGCTGAAAAAATATATGCAAAAAAATAAGTGAATTAAAAAGGCCCCCTTTGCTTATGTTAAATTTTCTGTTCCAAAACGTGAACCGTATTTGGGAAAAAAAATGAAGAGTGGATTATCTCGTGATGATCGACACCAAAAGGAAACGTGGGAGAAAGTGGTGAATAGTGATAAAAGCACCAGAATACTCTACAGTGTTGGGTAGGAGGCCAGCTCTGGACCCATCTGAGACGAATGGACATAAACAGATGCAGAGGGGAAACAGGAGACGCACCAGAGGAGGCCGATCATCCTGAGTGAAGATCACTCTGCCTCCACCCCCGCCCCCAATTCATAGGTTTCACTGTCAATCATCCTCGGTTTGCCTGGGGGGTAGTCACTAGATGACTTATCCGTCATCTGGCCTGAACAGCTGCATGAAAGCGGGTTACTCCTGGGAGTAACAGCTCTACACAGGACCAGCTCCTGTCTCTTTAACTCTTCAAACTTTTACTACAATTGACACCAGTAAATGTCATTCAAAGCTAATTTTTTTATGCACAAGAGCAACTCTCATTTGACTGTTTGTCATTCTTATATTTTTCTCTCCAGGTTTTTCCTGAGGGTATCAGAATTATTTGACAAAACTAGGGTATGCATTTTTAATCTCTTGGGTTTGTCTAGTGAATTTCCTTGTTCTGTGTCTTTGCTCTGTTTCTTTGACTGGTCAATGCTGGTGTCAGTTCTAAGTTGTTGATTCAGTGCCTGTTGTGGAACTATAAGTTCTGAATCTAGCATGTGTTGTGAAGATGTCGGTTTAGAGCTTGGTGTGCATTGCTCATCTGCTAGTTCTGTGTCTGAAAAGCATGCAGCCTATCCCAGTCCATTGAGGGATGTCAGTCTGTCTGTTTTAGGTAGCGGATTTTCATCTGCTATATCTGTAGATCTGTTGTTAGTTCAGTGCCTGGTATGTGTTGTGATTCTGTTCCTGGTTTATGTTGTGAATTTGTCTGATACTTGCATCACGTATGTTGCAGGTGTGTTAGGTGCATTTATTGTGGGTCTGTCCTGTGTGTGGTATATATGGTCAGTGTGTTGGTTCAGTGGTTGGGATACCAACAAGCCTGTCTGAATGTCTGGTACATCTTGTGAGTGTATGACTTGTGTCTGGTATGTGTTATGTCAGGTCTGATTCTGATGTGTTGTGGGTATGTTCTTTCCTTGTATTGTGTATTCAGTGGGATTCTGGCTTTGTATCTGATGTGTTGTGTACATGTCTATTCTGGTGGATACTGTGAATTTACTGATGTAAGACGGTCCATTTGTTCTGTGTCTGGTAGACATTGGGGGGGCTCTGTGTGTATTTAGTTGAGGATCTGTCAGTGCATTGGTGTGTGTCTGGCCATGCTTGAAGCTTGTTGATCTGCTGGGTCAGTGTCTGTCTGTGCATCCTCCCAAACCTGTTGTTTCTTCTGTTCCTGGAGATGTTTTGAGTGTCTCTAGTTAGACCTGATTGAAGCTGGTAGTGGTGTGATTTTGTTTTGTTTTTCTCTTTTTTAATACTTCTTGGGGACCTTTGGCAGAAGGTAGAAGCGCGAGTGTCTGCTGATGAGGACCTGAAACTCTCCGACCTCCTGAAATACTACCTGCGAGAATCCCAAGCGGCCAAGGTAAGCAGACCATGGACAGTGTGCACCACCAGAGTGTGCCACTGGGGGCAGCAAAACCAGCGGCAGTGTGTAATAAGACACGTCACCAGTGGTACTCTGTAATAAGGGACAGCACCACCAGCAGCACTCTGTAATAAGGAACAGAAAATACAACAGGAGAAATCCTGTAAACCCAGTTGAGATGCAGGTAAATGTGGGTTCGAGGCATGTGGGCTGCTGAATTCATATCTGTGCATAGATCGCCACCTAGTGTTGGGTCCGGATGATTGCACATTGTTGTCCTGGAAGAGTCTTCGAAGTATCACGAGATAGGTGGCTCCTCCCCTGGACTACAGTGCGCATGGGCATCGCCTCCATCCCCAGATTGTTTTTTTCCGCCATTGGGTTCGGATGGGTTTCGGTTCCCTCTGTCGGAACCGATAGTTGTTCGACTTCTACTCGAGACCAAAAGGTCTTTAGGCTGGGCGTCGGTATAGTTGCGTACGGGTTTCTTTCTGACTCTCAGCTCCGATCTCTTGCTGCCCTTCCACGTGCTTTTGGCGCGGACGGGCCTACACTACACTCTTGCTATGGAGCGAACTCCGTTTAAGAAGTGCCCGGTGTGTAACTCTAAATATTCACACCTCGACGTGCACCCTGTGTGCAATACCTGCTTGTCACCGGATCACCGCGAAGACACCTGCATGGCGTGTTCGAAATTTTGGAGCAAGAAGACTTTAAAGATTCGTCGAGCCAATAGGCTCCAGGCTAAGTTATCGGCTACGGCGCCCCCACCAGACGACATTTTCCAAGAATCTGTCGAGGGAGAAGACGACGTGCAAGGTTCGGACTCTAATCCCGCATCCGAGGGGGAGACCTACGACGCGGGTGAGGAGAACTTTGACGAAGTCACCGACGAGGTAGGGGACGACGATCAGGCTTTTGCCACGATGGGAGATAGCTCGGAGGAGGAGCATCCCCAACCTGACTCAGGGGTTATTCCCCTTCATGCGACCCAGGTCGAGGGATCGCCTTCGGGCCTTACCCAAGATCTAACTATGAGTCCTACGTCCCCGCCTCCGGGCCCGGTCACGGACATTTATGAACCATCACTTACGTCGAAGAAAACGAAAGTGAAGCCAACTGGTCACGCATCCTCGGATGCGAAACCGAAAGTGAAAGTTGCGCTGGTGAAGACGGTTCTGGAGGCGTCAACTTCCAAGAAAACCAAAATGGCCGACTTAAAGAGCCACGCCAAGATGGCCGACCCGAAGCCCTCGGGGTCGGCGCCGAAGGCGAGGTTCTCCGACGCGGCTGCGTCGGCGCCGAAAGGGGTCGCGGACCCGAAGACGGCTCCAAAGAAGCGTCAGGGCGACGACGCGCATAGGCATGGGGCGTCGGCCCCGAAGAAGGTGCCTGCCGGCGATCAGGCTCTCGACGATGTGGGGTTGCTCGAGCCGGTCCAGCCCTCTCCGGCCTGGACGAAGAAGGTAGCGGAATCCTTGCAGCGGATTCGAAAGGCCAGTGTGGTTCCTGTTCAGGACACCAGTACGCCTAAGCTCACGCCTAAGCCTGCGAGAGAGCAAACGCCTATCCGTTTCACCCTACCGCCCAAGTCGGCGCCGAAGGCCTTCGCGCCGAAACAGGGCGGACCCTCGAAGGAGGCATTAACGCCGAAGGCTGCCTTGGCGGTGTCGAAGCTTCGTCTCCAGCCGCTTGCGGAAGAGGAACGTCGTGAGGTAATCATCGACGCCAACACCGGGAAACTGTCGCTCCTCAAACGGAAGATCACGACGGAGCCGGCGTTGGAACCTTTTAAGATCCCTCTCAAAAACAAAAGGGACTCCGAGGACTCTTCGGCTTTGGTGGAACCTGTGTCCCCACAAACCCTAGGACACTCGCCGACGCATTCAGCCGCAGCCGATGCGGACGAGGAAGATGCCGAGTACAACTATCCGGCGTACTCGGATCCGGAGGAGGAGCACGTACCGTGGTCCGCCGGAGGCGACACGGAATACCCGCAGTCGGGTCAGGACACTCAACTTTTTGCGGCTAAGACGTCCCCGACTGAGGACTCGGCGGCCTTCAATGCTCTGATAGAGCTGCTGCTAACCACGACGTCGAGCTGCACTCGGACCCCGTGGATGTGGACTTCTTATTCGACACCTTCTCGGTAGCCGAAAAGTCAGTCAAAACGCTACCGATGCTTAAGGGGGTGCTTAAACATGCAACGGAGGTTTTCAAGGAGCCCACCCGAGCGCGTGTGGTCAACCCTCGCATCGACAGGAAATATAAGGCAGCGCCCACGGATCCTACATATATCAAGGGACACTTGCCATTGGACTCCTTGGTTGTTTCCAACGCTCTGAAGAGGGCGAACTCTCAAACTACTGGTGACGCTCCTCCCCCAGACAAAGAGTCCAAGATCTTTGAGGCCTCAGGCAAACGGATTGCTGCACAGGCAGCTAATATCTGGAGAATATCTAACACCCAAGCCTTACTTGCACGTTATGATAGGGCCCATTATGACACATTAGAGGCCATACTGCAACACTTGCCTGACCAATACAAGGAGGCAGGAGAGATGCTGATTCAGGAGGGTAAACTCATTACGAATGCATCCATCAAATGCGCACTGGATGTGGCAGACACAGCCTCCAGGGCTATCAATACCAGTGTGCTGCTTAGACGCCATGCCTGGCTTAGAATTTCGGGGTTCAAACCCGACATCCAAACTACGATACTGAATCAAACAGTGAATCCTGACCACCTGTTTGGCCCTGAGGTGGATGCCACATTGGAAAAAATGAAAAAAGATACGGAAACTGCCAAGTCAATGGGGGCTTTACAAAGTCAGCAGTTTCGGAGTGGTTCCTTTCGCCGCTCAAACTCCAGAGGCACCTCAAGGGGACAGGCATCCCAGTCCACACAATATTACAAGAGTAACACCCAAGCCTCGTATAACAACAAGGGTAGAGGTGGTTACAGAGGCAATAATGTCAAGGGCAGGGGACGTGGAAACAATAGCTCCAGGTCCACCACCACCAACAAACAGTGACGTCTTGTCACTGCCCCCCGACCATACAACACCGGTCGGGGGGAGACTCCAGCAGTTCCTGCCGGCGTGGAAGTCCATCACCACGGACAGGTGGGTGAGGTCTATTATCCAGTACGGGTACTGTCTAGAGCTTACGTCCATTCCACCGGACATACCCCCAAGGAGCCGTCCTATGTCAGGCGAGCACTTGACCTTGTTGCAGCAAGAAGTTCTAGTCCTGCTGCAAAAAGGGGCGATAGAGCTCGTTCCATTGCAAGAGCGGGGAACAGGGGTTTACTCCCTGTATTTTCTGATTCCCAAGAAGGACGGATCCCTCAGGCCGATCCTGGACCTCAGGCCCCTGAACGGGTACATCCTCTCGGAGCACTTCCATATGCTCACGTTGCAGCAGGTGCTTCCCCTGCTTCAACAGGGGGACTTCCTGGCTACGCTGGATCTGAAAGATGCCTATTTTCATATCCCCCTGCATCCTTCCCACAGGAAGTATCTCAGATTCACGATCTTAGACCAGCATTACCAGTTCAGGGTTCTGCCGTTCGGGGTCACCACGGCACCGAGAGTGTTTACCAAGTGCCTAGCGACTGTGGCAGCGCATCTCCGTCGCCAGCACGTCCACGTCTTTCCCTACCTGGACGACTGGCTCATTCAAGCAAGGACAGAACAGCAGTGCGTCGACCACGTGTCACGCACCATTCATCTCCTGCACGATCTGGGATTCTCTCTGAACTACCCAAAGTCCCATCTCCAGCCCGCCCACGTGCGACAGTATCTGGGCGCGACAATAGACACTCTGGCAGCCACTGCGCAGCCGAATTCAGTGAGAATCGCCAGTATCCAGGCGCTGATCCAACGATTCAGACCCCAACACCCGCTTCCAGCGAAGGTGTTCATGCAGTTGATAGGCATGATGGCCTCCTGCATCTCCATTGTCCCGCACGCGAGACTACATATGCGTCCGCTTCAGGAGTGCCTTGCACGTCAGTGGACTCAGGCTCATGGGCAACTGACAGACCTAGTGTTGGTGAGCGGTCGGGCATACAACTCTCTGCATTGGTGGAATCCACACAACCTTTGCAAGGGCCGACCATTCCAAGAGCCTGTCCCACAGATTATCCTGACGACGGACGCCTCTCTCCAGGGATGGGGAGCGCATGTACTCCATTACACTGTGCAGGGACTATGGACACTACAGCAAAGGAAGATGCACATCAATGTGTTGGAACTGATGGCAATCTTCATGGCCTTGAAGGCGTTCAAAGTACATCTGTGCAACAAAGTCGTGTTGATCCGGACGGACAACATGACGGCCATGTACTACATTCAGAAGCAGGGAGGCACACACTCTCCACAGCTGTCTCATCTGGCTCAGAGCATGTGGAAGTGGGCCATTCAGAGGAACATCTTCCTCATGGCAGAGCATCTCCCGGGCAAGGACAATCAAATGGCGGATCTGCTCAGCAGGCACAGCCATCAGATGCACGAGTGGGAGATACATCCATCAGTACTCCAACCGTACTTCCAAAGGTGGGGTCGTCCAGAGATAGACCTGTTCGCCACTAAGGAGAACGCAAAATGCCAAAGCTTCGCCGCCAGATTCCCACACCCCCAATCACAGGGCAATGCGATATGGATGAACTGGTCAGGCAGATTTGCGTACGCTTTTCCCCCAGCACCTCTGATACCGCTGGTGGCACGCAAGCTCAGGCAGCACTCGATGACTCTCATCCTGGTTGCTCCAACGTGGGCTCGCCAACCATGGTACACCACGTTTCTAGAACTGTCCGTGGTGCCGCATCAAAGGCTTCATCTCACTCCCAGCCTTCTGACGCAGAGCCATGGCGACATTCAGCACCCAGATCCGCAACAGCTCAACCTGGCGATCTGGCTCCTGAAGTCCTAGAGTTTGGCTACCTCAATCTTCCTCCCGATTGTATGAACATCATTCGGGAGGCAAGGAAGCCCACTACCAGAGCTTGTTATGCGGCTAAATGGAAGAGGTTTGTCATCTACTGTGCTAACCACAATATTGACCCTCTAGATGCTTCCATTCAAAACATCATTTGCTATCTTTTCCACCTGTATCAATGCAATCTGGCATACTCTTCCATCCGCATTCACCTGTCTGCTATGGCAGCATACCTCCAGAATAGGCAACACCTGTCACTCTTTAAGGTCCCTGCTATCAAGGCCTTTCTGGAAGGACTCAAAAGGGTCATTCCACCAAGGACCCCACCAGCTCCAGAATGGAACCTCAATGTGGTTCTTACGAGGCTGATGGGTCCTCCCTTTGAGCCACTGCACTCTTGTGAGCTTCAGTTTCTGACTTGGAAGGTTGCGTTCTTAGTAGCAATTACATCGCTACGGAGGGTTAGCGAGCTGCAGGCGCTCACCATCCAAGAACCTTTCTTCCAGGTACATGCTAACAGGGTGGTGCTCCGCACTAACCCTAAATTCCTACCCAAAGTGGTATCCCAATTCCACTTAAACCAGACAATTGAATTGCCGGTGTTTTTCCAAAACCCAGAGACGCTGGCGGAGCGCATGCTCCACACCCTTGATGTTAAGAGGGCCTTGATGTATTATGTAGACAGGACAAAAGATTTTCGCAAAACCAAGCAGCTTTTTGTTGCTTTTGCCACACACCACAAGGGAAACGCTATCTCCAAAGCAGGGATTGCTAGGTGGATAGTAAAGTGCATTCAGATCTGTTACGCTAAAGCTAAGCGCACCCTCACTATCCCACCGAGGGCCCACTCCACCAGGAAGTTGGGGGCCTCTATGGCTTTCCTAGGTAACATTCCCTTAGAAGATATCTGTAGAGCAGCCACATGGTCTACCACACATACTTTCACTAAGCACTACTGTGTAGACGTGCATTCCAAACAACAGGCAGCTGTTGGTCAGGCTGTTCTAAAAACGCTTTTTCAGACTGCTGCAGCTGGCACGGGCGGCCGCCGCTAATGGAGGGACTGCTATGTATTCTATGCACAGATATGAATTCAGCAGCCCACATGCCTCGAACTGCAAATGCTACTTACCAGTATGCATCTGTTCTTGGCATGTAGGGCTGCTGACATTCATATCGCCTACCCTCCTCCCCGGCGCCCGTAGCAGCTGCAGAATTCATTCATATACATACATATGCTCATAGCATGGTCATCACTCACATACTTCACTCCATCTCTGCCAATGGCTAAAAACAATCTGGGGATGGAGGCGATGCCCATGCGCACTGTAGTCCAGGGGAGGAGCCACCTATCTCGTGATACTTCGAAGACTCTTCCAGGACAACAATGTGCAATCATCCGGACCCAACACTAGGTGGCGATCTATGCACAGATATGAATGTCAGCAGCCCTACATGCCAAGAACAGATGCATACTGGTAAGTAGCATTTGCATAACTGGTAACCATGTCTCAACAGGTAATACCGCTAAGACAATTACCAAAATGTAAGTTAAATTACAAGTAGGAGGCAAAAAATGGAAACCGCGTGGAGTTGGGATATCGCGGTCGGTATTATAATTTTTTGAAAAAGACATTAATTTCAGACAAAATTAAATTTCATCATCTGCAAGTGCAGTCCAAAATATAAGTGCACACAAAGTGCTCGTGGCAATGTGAACGGCGCAAAGTGAGATGTGATCCAGTAAATAAAACCGCGAGATGGCGCAGTTTTAAATGTGAGTATAATATGAACACTGATCACAATTTATTGGAAACATTTTAGGAGCCAAAGAAGCTATAATTACGCTGAGTTTTGTTGGTGGCGTTTCAACAGGTTTTTTTTCCATTATTCGGACAGGATTACACATATTGACTAACCATAGCTGTATAAAAAGTAAACTAAGGAAAGGGTTGTGGTGTAATAAGGATAATAAGGGACAGCGCCCCCACCAGCGGCGTGTGATGAGGGACCGCGCCACCGGCAGCGGTGTGTGATGAGGGACCGCGCCACCAGCAGCGGCGTGTTATGAGGGATAGTGCCACCAGCAGCGGTGTGTGATAAGGGGCAGCTCCACCGGTGTGTGATGAGGGGCAGCGGTGTGTGATGAGGGGCAGTGGTGTGTGAGGAGGGACAGCGCCACCGGCAGCGGTGTGTGATGAGGGGCAGCGCCACCAGCAGCGGCGTGTTATGCGGGACAGCGCCACCGGCAGCGGTGTGTGATGAGGGACAGCGCCCCCAGCAGTGGCGTGTGATGAGGGACAGCGCCCCCAGCAGCGGCGTCTGATGAGGGACAGCGCCCCCAGCAGAGGCGTGTTATGAGGGACCGCGCCACCAGCAGCGGCGTGTGATGAGGGACAGTGCCACCAGCAGCGGCGTGTTATGAGGGACAGCGCCACTAGCAGCGGCGTGTGATGAGGGACATTGCCACCAGCAGCGGTGTGTGATGAGGGGCAGCGCTACCGGTGTGTGATGAGGGGCAGCGGTGTGTGATGAGGGACAGCGCCACCGGCAGCGGCGTGTGATGAGGGACAGCGCCACCAGCAGCGGCGTGTTATGAGGGATAGTGCCACCAGCAGCGGTGTGTGATAAGGGGCAGCTCCACCGGTGTGTGATGAGGGGCAGCGGTGTGTGATGAGGGACAGCGGCAGCGGTGTGTGATGAGGGGCAGCGCCACCAGCAGCGGCGTGTTATGAGGGACAGCGCCACAAGCAGCGGTGTGTGATGAGGGACAGCGCCACCAGCAGCGGTGTGTGATGAGGGACAGCGCCACCGGCAGCGGTGTGTAATGAGGGACAGCGCCAACGGCATCGGTGTGTGATGAGGGACAGCGCCACCGGCTGCGGTATAAAAGGGACAGCACGGCCAGTGGCAGGGCATAATAAGGGACAGCGCCACCAGAGGGTATGAATAAGGCATAGTGCCACCAGCAGTAGTCTACCAGTGTGTAATGTGGGACCATGCTATGGTGGGGAGCTCGCACTTCTTTCTAAATACCCCTCACACACCAAAAGGACCCCGGCGTGCTGCTAACCAGCGACTTCGCGGGAGCACTTTTTATTGGCTATGCGTGGTGCATGTGAGGTTTTTTGTACATAGGTGAGTGGGGGGACCTGAAGTGATATAGTGATGTTAACAAGTTCCTGGCACGTGAGGTTTTACAAAAAACTTTAATGGACCCTGGGCTGGTACTGTTAAAAGGGTGATTATGAGGTATTGTGTATATTAATGCACATTACCTCGTGTGTGCGTCGACATGTTTCTAAGCTAGGCTTCTTCAGGACTGGGTGCACAGATCCCCACCTTACTCGCGTCTTTTGAAAAAAATGCTTCTTATTTAGAGAAAAGTGAATTTTTATACTAAAAAGGCTGATATGTGCCTACTTATTTCCTTAGAAGTTTCTGCATTTGAGAACCTGTAAATAAGGTGAAAAATAAAGAAAAGGGCGTATTGGTATTTGTAATTAAATATCCAATGCTGTAGGTTCAGTGACCTAGAAAAAGGTGAGGGCATTGGCTGCTAGACATACTTTGTCATCCTATTAGTGATGATGTGCCCTGTAAAAAGAACGAGGACAAGACGTACATAACAATTAACATAAAACACACACTCTAGTTGGTTAACCTGTAGAGTTGTTTAGGATAGGAATCTATTCTTGTTAACAATGTGGGGGGAGAGAAAATTATTATGCATACTTGCTGCCAAAAATGGTGTTGGCACCATGAGCCTCCAGAACGCTGGGGTCCTAGTGCTATTTAGCACCCTGTAAAGAAAGGCAATACACTTAGTCCCTATGGATATGGTGCTCACTTACTTGAAATGGTTCTAATGTTCAGTTATTACTCACTGCTACCAGGGATTTCCTGCGCCTGACTGCCCCACACGTGGCTCCGATGAGAATGAGGAGAGCATCCTTCCCTCGTTCAAATAGCCCTCCCAATCGTTAATTGGTCGTGGCCAGAAACAATTGGAGGGACTTATTGGGCCTTTCCGGGTTGCAAACAAGCCCGTGGTGACCACCATCTTGAGTGCAGTCAAACTGACTGTGGCGGAGGGCGTGGCGCGGCCACAGAGCATAGAGCGTAAGCAGAGACGAGGTGTCTCAATTACCGCAAATGCGCCTGGGCGGTCACGGCCGGGCAAATGGGAACCTCTAAATGCGCATGTGTGCCAGTCCAGTGTATCTGGAAAAGGCATGCGTGCATTGCGGTTTCATAATGAAAAAAGGCCTGCCCTAAGTTTTGTAGCAGAGACAGAGTGTCTAAAAGGGCCGTATCTATGTGTGTGGTATAATTAAATGCTCCAGTATAGGAGTGGTGTCAAAAGGTTGGCCCTTCCATAATAAAATCGGGACAATAGTGCAAGCATATTTCCAAATGGCTAGTATGAAAGAGCTTGATGTGTATTGGTTACACTGAGCGGTATAGGCAAATTATCCAAACCCATTCTGAAGTGCTGTAATTTATAAAAGACGATAGGTTCTTATGTAATCTTATATACATCAATGGTACTGGGAGGGTTATAAGAGAGGGTGGAGACACATACCCCCAGAGTATCTCAGGGTGTTCGGACCCAAACTGGAGGACATGGTTAGTTCAGTTGTCCCCATGGGATGTCATTGTTAAGTCCTGTGACGTGGGTGCCCAGCCGGAACACCCAACGCTGCTCCTTTTCAGAGGGCAGCTGTTCGATTATTGTCCAATTTAGGTCATTTACACAGTGCATTTCATTAAGAAAATGTGTTGCCATTTCCGTTGTGCTCCTCTTGCACCTTGCAATACTCTTATGCTCGCTGATTCTGGTTTTTACTGGCCTTGTAGTCATCCCCGTATACCCAAGGCCGCATGGGCTCGTGATCATGTATATGACGTGCTTGCTATTGTTCGTGAACCTCCTTTGGTCCCAAGTTGCCCCATTCCTGAAAACCAGCTGCCTGCTTTTCTTTCTGAAGTGGCAACTGCTACAGTTGCCACAGGGGTGATGTCCCTCTATCCCATGCAGTGTTGGTTGTTCTGGTTGTTTTTGTTGTGGGCGAGTATGGACTAGAATGTCTTTTAGGTTTCTACCTCACCTGTGTGCAATGAGGGGTTTCTCAAACTCGAGGTCCAAACATACTAAGGTTCGTCAGTTTTTATTAATGATTTTAGAAATGTCATTGGAGTGTGTATTGTATGTCGTCACACATATTGGTCTCTTCTGGTTAGCTTCTTTAGGTACTCTCTTCCAGGAGAGTCTCTCTATTGTTATTTCGGGCTCTTTTCATGGCTTTGTTGATTACAGGGGCAGGGTATTGCCTATGTTGAAGTTTTATTTTCAGATCTGCCGCTTGTGTTTTGTATACTCCCACCTCTGAGCAATTCCTTCTGAGGCGAAGGAATTGGCCGTACGGAAGGTTCTCACGAAGATGTCGTGGATGGAAGCTGTCGTATCGTAGGAGACCGTTTCTAGCGGTTGGTTTGAAGTGGGTTGTTGTTTTAAGTAGTCCGCCCTCTGGGTAGATGTTCAAGTCCAGAAACACCAGCGTTTCATTGGAGACCGCGCTAGTAAATTTTAGAAATGCATTTTGTCTGTTAAGCCGCTCCATGAAACTGGTCACAGAATGTACATCACCTTCCCAGATGACCAAAATATCATCTATGTAGCGCCTCCAGGTGAGTATGTTGCTCCTGAAGGGGTTGCTTGTGTGAACGATTTTATGTGTCTCTAAATGGTGGACGTACAGGCCTGCCAGGCTTGGAGCAAATGTGCTCCCCATGCTGGTGCCATGGCTTTGCAAGTATAGTCTATTGTTATACTCAAAAAAGTTCTTTGTTAAGGCAATGGAGATGCACTCAAGGACAACCCCTCTAGGCGTTTGATATTTCCATGGAGTGGAGAACAAAACTTCCTCAATGATGTATTTATTTATTTATTATTTATTTATTTATTTATTATTGAGATTTATAAAGCGCATACGTATGCCCGTGGGCGTCTTGGCGCTAAATGTAGAGGGTTTCGTCATGTGGTAAGCTTGTGAACAAGCTCTCCATGTCCAGACTCAGTAACAGCTGGGTAGAGGGGTCAAAAGGTAGATCCTGCAGTAGCTGGAGTACAGCTTTAGTGTCTTTAAGGTA
Source organism: Lissotriton vulgaris (assembly GCF_964263255.1). Lineage (NCBI taxonomy): Eukaryota > Metazoa > Chordata > Amphibia > Caudata > Salamandridae > Lissotriton > Lissotriton vulgaris. The sequence goes on from NW_028246212.1 coordinate 70,241, forward strand.
TGTGTCAGTAGCTTGTACCAAGGGTCGCAAAAAAGCGTCCGCGAACCTGGATAGGAGTTCCAAAATGGAACCGATACCCGAGACGATAGGTCTCCCTGCGGGTTTGGCTAGGTTTTTATGTATTTTAGTGATGGTGTAAAAATAGGGGATCCTAGGTGCCTTTTGGATCAAGAAATCAGCCTCTTTTTTGATAGCCAGTCATGTGCCAGGGCCTCTTCCACCATTCCTAAAATCCTTGTACGTAATGTCTCTGGGGGGTCTTCCTGTAGGACCGTGTAATTTTTCCTGTCTGACAGGAGTCTCAGACATTTGTGGTCATAAGCAATCGCTGTCTGCACCACAATTGCCCCCCCCCCTCCATTGTCAGCTGGTTTTATGGTGATTTTTTTGGTTTCCTGTAAGTTGTTTGATTGCTTCCTGTTGTAGATTGCTCGTGCTGTAAAACACCTTCATTCCTGTTGTATTCAATTTACTCAGATCAGTCATAACTGCTTTCTCAAAGGCGAGTACCTCGACAGGCAGTGCTGCGTCTGGCGGGGTGAAGGTTGATTTAGGTCTTAACCCAGTGTCTGTGGCGATATCATCTTTGTTGGGGAAGAAGGTTTGGAGTTTAATCTTCCTTACAAAGCCCAGCATTTCGACATGCAGTTTGAAAATGTCCAGTTTGTTTGTTGGCACGAAGCCTAAGCCTTCGGTTAGGACTGCCTTTTGTACGTCAGAAAGTTCCCAGGGTGTTATATTCACCACTAGGTCCCCCTCTTGCTGGTAGATGCTTGGTTCTGGAGGGCCCTGTCATGCTCCTGGTTGCTACTCGGGGATCCTCTTGGTCCCCTTCTTGCCACTGAACATTGTGCCCCCTCTTGTTCCAGCCCCGTCGGGGTCCCGGGCGTGACCCTTAAAAAAGGTTGAGACCCGTAGTAACCTCCATCATATTCAGGGGCCCACTGTTGATAGCGGGGTCCATTTGGAAGAGGACCATATTGATCTGATTGGACTGCCTGTGGGCCTTGATATGGTTGGAATGCCTGTGGACCTTCATATGGTTGGAATGCCTTTGGGTCTTGATATGGTTGGAATGCTTGTGGACCTTGATCTGGTTGGAATGCCTGTGGGCCTTGATATGGTTGGAATGCCTGTGGGCCTTGATATGGTTGGAATGCCTGTGGGCCTTGATATGGTTGGAATGCCTGTGGGCCTTGATATGGTTGGAATGCCTGTGGGCCTTGATCTGGTTGGAATGCATGTGGGCCTTGATCTGGTTGGAATGCCTGTGGGCCTTGATCTGGTTGGAATGCCTGTGGGCCTTGATCTGGTTGGAATGCCTGTGGGCCTTGATATGGTTGGAATGCCTGTGGGCCTTGATATGGTTGGAATGCCTGTGGGCCTTGATATGGTTGGAATGCCTGTGGGCCTTGATCTGGTTGGAATGCCTGTGGGCCTTGATCTGGTTGGAATGCCTGTGGGCCTTGATCTGGTTGGAATGCCTGTGGGCCTTGATATGGTTGGAATGCCTGTGGGCCTTGATATGGTTGGAATGCCTGTGGGCCTTGATATGGTTGGAATGCCTGTGGGCCTTGATCTGGTTGGAATGCCTGTGGGCCTTGATATGGTTGGAATGCCTGTGGGCCATGATATGGTTGGAATGCCTGTGGGCCTTGATATGGTTGGAATGCCTGTGGACCTTGATATGGTTGGAATGCCTGTGGACCTTGATATGGTTGGAATGCCTGTGGGCCTTGATATGGTTGGAATGCCTTTGGGCCTTGATATGGTTGGACTGCCTGTGAGCCTTGATATGGTTGGAATGCCTGTGGGCCTTGATATGGTTGGAATGTCTGTGGACCTTGATATGGTTGGAATGCCTGTGGACCTTGATATGGTTGGAATGCCTGTGGACCTTGATATGGTTGGAATGCCTGTGGACCTTGATATGGTTGGAATGCCTGTGGGCCTTGATATGGTTGGACTGCCTGTGGGCCTTGATATGGTTGGAATGCCTTTGGGCCTTCATATGTTTTGAATACCTTTGGGCCTTGATATGGTTGGAATGCCTGTGGACCTTGATCTGGTTGGAATGCCTGTGGGCCTTGATATGGTTGGAATGCCTGTGGGCCTTGATCTGGTTGGAATGCCTGTGGGCCTTGATATGGTTGGAATGCCTGTGGGCCTTGATATGGTTGGAATGCCTGTGGGCCTTGATATGGTTGGAATGTCTGTGGGCCTTGATATGGTTGGAATGCCTGTGGGCCTTGATATGGTTGGAATGCCTGTGGGCCTTGATATGGTTGGAATGCCTATGGGCCTTGATATGGTTGGAATGCCTGTGGGCCTTGATATGGTTGGAATGCCTGTGGGCCTTGATATGGTTGGAATGCCTGTGGGCCTTGATATGGTTGGAATGCCTGTGGGCCTTGATATGGTTGGAATGCCTGTGGGCCTTGATATGGTTGGACTGCCTGTGGGCCTTGATATGGTTGGACTGCCTGTGGGCCTTGATATGGTTGGACTGCCTGTGGGCCTTGATATGGTTGGAATGCCTGTGGGCCTTGATATGGTTGGAATGCCTGTGGGCCTTGATATGGTTGGAATGCCTTTGGGCCTTGATCTGGTTGGAATGCCTGTGGGCCTTGATCTGGTTGGAATGCCTGTGGGCCTTGATATGGTTGGAATGCCTGTGGGCCTTGATATGGTTGGAATGCCTGTGGGCCTTGATATGGTTGGAATGCCTGTGGGCCTTGATATGGTTGGAATGCCTGTGGGCCTTGATATGGTTGGAATGCCTGTGGGCCTTGATCTGGTTGGAATGCCTGTGGGCCTTGATCTGGTTGGAATGCCTGTGGGCCTTGATCTGGTTGGAATGCCTGTGGGCCTTGATCTGGTTGGAATGCCTGTGGGCCTTGATCTGGTTGGAATGCCTGTGGGCCTTGATATGGTTGGAATGCCTGTGGGCCTTGATATGGTTGGAATGCCTGTGGGCCTTGATATGGTTGGAATGCCTGTGGGCCTTGATATGGTTGGAATGCCTGTGGGCCTTGATATGGTTGGAATGCCTGTGGGCCTTGATATGGTGGGACTGCCTGTGGGCCTTGATATGGTGGGACTGCCTGTGGGCCTTGATCTGGTTGGACTGCCTGTGGGCCTTGATCTGGTTGGACTGCCTGTGGGCCTTGATCTGGTTGGACTGCCTGTGGGCCTTGATATGGTTGGACTGCCTGTGGGCCTTGATATGGTTGGACTGCCTGTGGGCCTTGATCTGGTTGGAATGCCTTTGGGCCTTGATCTGGTTGGAATGCCTTTGGGCCTTGATCTGGTTGGAATGCCTGTGGGCCTTGATGTGGTTGGACTGCCTGTGGGCCTTGATGTGGTTGGACTGCCTGTGGGCCTTGATGTGGTTGGACTGCCTGTGGGCCTTGATGTGGTTGGACTGCCTGTGGGCCTTGATGTGGTTGGACTGCCTGTGGGCCTTGATGTGGTTGGACTGCCTGTGGGCCTTGATGTGGTTGGACTGCCTGTGGGCCTTGATGTGGTTGGACTGCCTGTGGGCCTTGATGTGGTTGGACTGCCTGTGGGCCTTGATGTGGTTGGAATGCCTGTGGGCCTTGATCTGGTTGGAATGCCTGTGGGCCTTGATCTGGTTGGAATGCCTGTGGGCCTTGATCTGGTTGGAATGCCTGTGGGCCTTGATATGGTTGGAATGCCTGTGGGCCTTGATCTGGTTGGAATGCCTGTGGGCCATGATATGGTTGGTAAAGACGGACCCTGATAGCCTCTCCATCCCCTTTGTCTAGGATAGAACTGTTTTTGTTGTCTATTACCACCTCTTTGGTATCTGTCCTGCTGGTGCCCACTAGAATTTGACCCGTTTGAGCTGCCATCGGATACATCACTATCTTGGTCACTCATTGTGTCTTTTTTTGAGAGAGAACCCTCTATTATGTAGGGGTTGGCTCGCTCATGTGAAAAACGGTCTTTGTCCTTTTTTAATTTATTGAATTTACTCTGTTTTCAGAGTGAGCTCAAAGTCTGTCATCTGTTGGTTCAGCTCCTCTAGACGTTTTTTGAGGACACTGTGTGGTTGGTACCATTTGAGCTCTACCTCCAGTTTCTGGATATCTACTTTCAGTTCCTGGGCAATCCTAGAGGCAGTTTTTATAATGAGGACTAGCCAGTCCCTCGTGCAGTGCCACGATATGAGTGACCAGTCTTTTTTAAGTTGCATATCATTTTGGTAAATGAAAGGCTCATTCTTAACAATGAGGCCCTGTGGCGCCACTGTCCCCCTCAGATATTCGGTCATCAGAAGACCATGCAGTGCTGCTTTGATTTGGGTTCTTCTGAGATTAGTCGGCTCATCCCAGTCTGCTACGCTGGGACCTGGTTCGGTGTTACTCAAGCCCTCGAAAGGGTTTATTGCTGCCAGGATCCTGTCAATCTCTTCTTCTTCGAACGTGAGTCAGTTTTCATCCTCCATAGTTTTAACTGTGATTCTGTGACCTTGGGGGTGCCCAGGAGTGGACGCCTCACAGGGAAAGCCAGGATGGGTTCCACAGCGGTATTCGTACAAGCGCCTTGAGACCCTTGCGGGTGAGTAGTGCGCTATACAAGTATCAATTTACAAGTATCAATTTACATTTACATTCTGCCTAGGCGTGTGATATGTGTAAGAGTTGGTGTGTATGTTATGTTCCTTTAAAAAAAATCCCACAGCTGTGCGCTGTCTGAATACCGTGCCAGGTACTTTTTAACATCACTGTATCACTTCGGATCCCACCACTCACCTATGTACAAGAAACCTCACATGCACCACGCATAGCCAATAAAAAGTGCTCCCGCATAGTCGCTGGTTAGCAGCACGCCTCATCCCGTAGAGGGGTGCGAAGACCCCAATGATGAAGCATGACACCAAGGGTCCTTTTGGTGTGTGAGGGGTATTTAAAAAGCACTGCGTGCTCCCCACCATAGTAGGGATCACCCTAACATGCTATCTGCGTGGATTCTCTTTGTTTATGTAAATCTGATAAGGGAGAACGAATCCATGCATATCTCTCTCTTCCCTCTTTTGTTATAATTGGTAATGTGGGACCATGACACCAGCGCAGAAGTAGTGTGTAACATAAATTGGCAAAGACTGCCGATATGAGAGCGTTTGTCTTTGCCAATGCCTTTTAGCCGTGTTGTACAGCAGTGTGACTGCTGTTCAGCATGGCTAAAAGTTAGTGCCGTTGAGTAGAGTGCCATTGTATAGACGGCGCGTGGTGCAGACTAGTATAGTTGTGCGTGTAAGTAACTAAAGCATCAATAGAGACGGCAGATTGGGTGAAATCCACATAAATAGGAAGCAGTATACTGGTGTTGAAAGTAGAAAAGCACAGTGCATGTTCCAAAAAAATGCTGAAATGCTTATAAAGTAAAAACAAATAGTGTAAAAAGGCGAGGAAGAACACTTACTTTGGGCCTGCTCCAAGGAGGAGCTAACAAAACAAGCATTGGAAATGCAATAGGTCTCGCAGCATTAGAGTTAGTGCTTTTAGAATTGTTTATGGGTTTTTTTTGTAAATCTTTAGCATTTTTGTTTCCTGTAGCCAATGCTAAAGGTGAGTGAGTGAGTGAGTGTGAGTGAGGGGGTGAGGGTGAGGGGTTGAGGGTGAGTGAGTGAGGGTGAGTGAGGGTGAGAGGTTGAGGGTGAGTGAGGGTGAGTGAGTGAGGGTGAGTGAGGGTGAGTGAGTGAGGGTGAGGGGTTGAGGGTGAGTGAGGGAGGGTGAGGGTGAGTGAGGGTGAGGGTGAGTGAGGGTGAGGATGAGTGAGGGTGAGTGGTGAGGGTGAGGGTGAGGGGTTGAGGGTGAGTGAGGGTGAGGGGTTGAGGGTGAGTGAGGGTGAGTGAGGGTGAGGGTGAGGGTGAGTGAGGATGAGTGAGGGTGAGTGAGGGTATATACCCAGCTATGTCTTCGTAGTTGTAAAATGTAGTTGAACCTTGCACTGGTAGGCATTCAATTTAACGTGCTACCATAGATATGCTTTCAGAATATTAAATTCGAAATTTACTTTGATTTTGCGTACTTTTGCTGTAAAAAATGTTATTGCCATGTAAATACCTCTTCAATTGCATTCTTGAAAATAAATATTAACCTCTATGAAGTTAAATGTGTATAAATTACCTGTAATTTAAAAAAAAAAAGAACAGTATTGCTCGGGTTTCCGTGCTTTTGGCATTAAACAGACAATGTGTAACCCAGAGATATTTTTAACAGCTCACTTCCCACTCAAATCGTATGAATACAATTGCTTGCAAGGCACTGAACACATGCAAGGGTTAGTTTTAGCAAGATGCTGAGAGCAGATCTTTTTATTTCATGCACTGAGTTCAGATGCTTGACTAATAAATCTAACGTACGGTTATGCACATATGATGTAATTAATTTGCTCTAAGTTCTGATAAATATAAACCAAGAGCTCTAAGAAGGTCCTATAAAGTAAAATAATGCTACGTATACAGACTACTTGGTAATCATTGCTGTGCTGTTGCCAAACCAAACCATCTAAACGGAATGTAGCTATAGATTATGGTTGATTTCTGGCCAGTGAAGAAACAAGAAATCATAACATTTGATTAAAGTGGCAGTTTGGCACTTATCATATGGCCGTCAAGTTGAACTGTCGGGGGCAACTTTAGCTGTCACATCAGACTAAAACAACATACCTATACAGAAAAAAAGCTTCCAACTGTGTTATACGCTTGATGTAGCTACTCTTAGCAGTGTAAATACATTACACCATTACCACTGTGAGGTACTCAAAAGTACACTGGCATGCAAGGAAATTATGAGGTCCTCCAGCACACCACTGGTTCGCGATCACAAAGTAGGTATGGCAAAATCAGTCACGTGCCTGGCAGACCCTGATGTGTGACTGCCACAGATCTAAAGGGGCAATATCCATGCTGCCCGATAAGCCAGAGTCATCTGAGAGAATTTAAAAACAAGGTCGCTGCGATTTCAGGACCGTGTACATCCATGCCATTGTAAAGGACGAAACTGCAACTGTTAACCAATGACTACGAGGCAATGAATGATCCATCTGTATTCAAAACGTATCCCAGCCTGTGGCAAACGTATATTTCACTGTTCCCTCGCATGTTATCAATTGCTTTCATAAATTACACAATATTGGGAGGTAAGGACATTTCAGTGACGAGAAGCCAACCAGTTATGTCACAGGAGACGAAAAATAAATAACAGCTGTTCTCTCACGGCACTTCCGCTCTCATGGCAGAGCTGGGCTGCAGGAACTCGGAGGTTAAGAAAAAAGAAGCCGGAGGGAAGAGAGGGGAGGGGGGAGGAGAAATGCGACACGGCGGGAAGGGGAGGGGGCGGAGCGGGTCAAATAAACAAAAAACAAGCTGGAGGGAAGAGAGGGGAGGGGGGAGGAGAAATAGACTAAAACAACATACCTATACAGAAAAAAAGCTTCCAACTGTGTTATACGCTTGATGTAGCTACTCTTAGCAGTGTAAATACATTACACCATTACCACTGTGAGGTACTCAAAAGTACTTTGGCATGCAAGGAAATTATGAGGTCCTCCAGCACACCACTGGTTCGCGATCACAAAGTAGGTATGGCAAAATCAGTCACGTGCCTGGCAGACCCTGATGTGTGACTGCCACAGATCTAAAGGGGCAATATCCATGCTGCCCGATAAGCCAGAGTCATCTGAGAGAATTTAAAAACAAGGTCGCTGCGATTTCAGGACCGTGTACATCCATGCCATTGTAAAGGACGAAACTGCAACTGTTAACCAATGACTACGAGGCAATGAATGATCCATCTGTATTAAAAACGTATCCCAGCCTGTGGCAAACGTATATTTCACTGTTCCCTCGCATGTTATCAATTGCTTTCATAAATTACACAATATTGGGAGGTAAGGACATTTCAGTGACGAGAAGCCAACCAGTTATGTCACAGGAGACGAAAAATAAATAACAGCTGTTCTCTCACGGCACTTCCGCTCTCATGGCAGAGCTGGGCTGCAGGAACTCGGAGGTTAAGAAAACAAGCGGTATAAGGGCATTATTATGCAGCCTGTTAGAGTTACAATCTACTACCTGGCAGCTGAGTGTTGTGGTATTATTGTGGGCGAGGAGGGTTATATACTGTAATTGCATTAATGGAGCGTTTATTAATCGCCAACGAACCCAAAATCTAGTCCTGCTTTCCGAATGACCAACGCATATGCAAATAACCACCACAGAAGTTGAGATTATGTAAAAATGGGCCATGCATATTCACTTTGGATATAATAAAAGCTGAGATGGTTTCACTATTTCGGATGAACACTTTTAGCGTCTGAGACATGATCCGTGTACGCACTCCGGCCAGATCCTGAGAGCATGGAATAAAACATGCCAACCTCCCTGTGCGCGCAGCCCTGGGCACCCATCTGGGCATAGCGAGCGCCGTGCCACCCTGCGCTCTCTTCATCCTCTGCCGTGTGAGGAGGTCGCAGAATCCAGGAAAGCTGCCGGCGTCCTACCGCCCCCTCATGTTTCGGGGTTTCCTTGGCAACGTGCTAATGAGATGCGTGTCACATGGCTGCTTAGGTCAATAACCACGAAGGAAATAAATAAACAACAACCGTGTGTACTGCATGTCGATGGCGAGGGCAGAGGCCAATGGGGGGACAGCGGGTGATTGGGGAAGCGCTAAGGCTGACGCAAACAGCGAGGGAAGGGGGGCCTTTGAGAGAGACGGCAGACAGGACCGGCGCCAGGAGATGGGGCCTCGGAGAAGCCTCTGTTGCAGACAGGATCAGCGGGGAGGGGGCGGAGAGGGGAGAGGTGAGACGAAGGAAGGGAGGGGAGGGGGAGGAGAAATGCGACACGGGTAAACAAAAATTTGTAGAGTGGGAAAGACGGACGGACGGAAGAGAGGGGAGGGGGGAGGAGAAATGCGACACGGCGGGGAGGGGAGGGGGCGGAACGGGGGCGGAGAGGGGAGAGAGAGAGTAGGCAAGGGTAAACAAACACGGACGTGCACGCGCCCGTGACTTTTAAGGTCAATGCGCATAAGCTTAATGCGCATGCGCATTGACCTTAAAAGTCACGGGCACTGCAAGGAATCGCCACGATTCCTTGCAGTGTGGATAAAGTGTGGATAACTCGCAATAGTCTCGCTTGCTCGATGCGCATGCGCATCGACAGGCGAGACCTAAAAAGGACGAGGCGTCTTTGGGAGCTGAAAATTGAAGGATTGCAAAGGAGTGATAATGAAAACAGTTCATGGTATGCTGTAGGTGGGCTGTAAGCCACCAAATTGTAAACAATAGGTCTCGTTGGCGAGACTGGGACAGTCCCACCAGCACCAGTGCAACTTTTCACATTGGTCTCAATTTTATTTGTGAATATTCTGCATTTTGTAGGTAGTGATACCTTTCTATCGCATCGCATGAGTGCAAAGACTGTAACCCGAGCGTTTTAGTGCACTTTCATTTCGTGAGCCTGCACCCGGCTATTGTTTGACAGAAGCTGAGGGCTCATTCGCTCCCTGTTGCTCTTATTTTAGTCTTGTGAATCTGTTTTGTGCTTCGTGCATCGCATTGCTGACTCAAGCTGCCCTTTGGCTGCTGCGCATGGAGTGGTTTGGGCGCAACACTCCCTAGCGAGGAAAGACGTGTTTGAAAAGATGCCTCGGCTTGCGAATCTCTGGGTTGTGTGGTCCTTCACTGAGGGGGAGAGACGTCCCAGGATGTGAGACCCTGTTCTGAAGGCCGCGTCTGTCTGCCATTTCATTTACATGGAAGCAGTTTTAGCAGGTGACGTTTGATGACCCTCCCAGTCGCACTCGATATGTGCCTCTCTGCCCTGAACTTTGCCCAGTATGCGCTGTGTGAAACGCTCAGGTTTGCTGACTGGTCTCACTGTGAAGCGCACAGCTGCCTTGTAAATGATCTTCTTAGTTTGATCAGGGCACCTGCAGTTCTTATTCTGTTGTTTGCTGACTTGTTTTGGGCAGGTCTGTGTATTGCTCGGCCTGTGCAATCCACCAATCCTGGGATTTATAAAGCGCGCTACTCACCCGTGAGGGTCTCAAGGCGCTGGGAGGAGCGGGGAGGTGCAGCTCCAGTTCAGCCAAAGAGCCAGGTCTTGAGGTTCTTCCTGAGGGGGTGCAGGTTCGGGGAGCGTCTGCCGGGAGCTCGTTCCAGGTCTTGAGGTTCTTCCTGAAGGGGTGCAGGGTGGGGTGCAAGAGCCAGACACAAGGATTGGCATCAGTTGGACTATGCGTAGGAGCTCCATGTGCTTGAGGCAGGCTTCTTACCACTTACAGTCAAGTCAGTTGTCGGTCTACGATCATTGCCAAATGATTGCAGAGAACAGTGGACAGAGGAGACCCTGGTAACCCACATCAGAGGACCTGCCACATCTTATGAGGGAAGCGGCCTTTTCTTGGCTGGGGCACTGAGGGTCTACACCTGGAATACAGGGTGCTAAAATAGCATTTTATCTCTGGCTGGTAAGATGAAATGGTGTAAAATCTTGGTGTAATACACTTTTGTTTGCTTCTGTGCCATCTTTTAGTTCAGGGACGCCTCCCACTCACTTCAAACGCTACCTTCCAGGTGGCAAGTTTGTGTCCTATCCGCTTGGGGTTGAACTTTATGAACTGTTTCTTGAGCATGTTTTGTTTTCTACTCCAGGCTGCTCCTCAGCCATGGAAGATGTTGAGCTGCTTTTCTTATTGTCCTCTCCTCCCATCACAGGATCTTCTGTACCGACGGTGCCGGTCATTGGTGGATTATGAAAATGCCAACAAGGCGTTGGACAAGGCGCGGTCCAAGAACAAAGACGTGCTCCAAGCAGAGACCAATCAGCAGGTGTGCTGCCAAAAGTTTGAGAAGATCTCAGAATCTGCAAAGCAAGGTGGGCGTTTCCGCTGTTGTGTTACTGCACACTGCAAGGTCTGGAGTCAGAGGCGCTGTGAGTTGGGCTCACTCATTTCCATCTTGGTGCCTTGTGTTTGCTCGCTTGTGCCAAACCATGAACTTGCGATGCTCAGTATTGGTGCAAGGCAACGGTTTACACCGAGTGAAAGGGGCTGCTCCTGTGGGATTGGTTGGGCCCATCTCTACTTTTGTTAGAGGTGATTTGTTTTGTGTGTGTGAATTTGTAATGCAAATATATTACCAATGGGGGTGATGGCACTTTTGGAGTCCTGATTCATTTGCATTTATAGAGGAGAAATAGTGTTGAGAAGATTACAATTACAATTCTCTATACAATTCGATTACACCCATAAATTAAAAGCAAAATATTTTGTGATTCAAGAATCTGCATTAAAATTTTGAAATAAATGACAAAGGCCGCTCGTTGGTGGAAGAGGAGTGAGGTTTGTACCTTCGGATGCCATTAAGTGGCTGTCAAATTGGCAATCCTAGTTCGACCGTCTTACTCCATAGAACATATTTTCATGAGGTATTTGGGCAAGTTGAAGACCGCTCTAATCCAGGAGAGGATGAAGGCCATCCAGATGGGTGTAAAATACCCTCAGTCCTCCCAAAAATCGAGATTTCCGACGGCAGCCAGATTTGATAATCAAAGCTCTCACTTTTAAGTTGTGAAAATGTGTTTTGTCACGAGCCAGACGTTCCAAATGAAAAATGCAAAGACTATAAAGAAAGCAGTATTAAGGATATCAAAATGAAAAGTGTACGCATGAAAGAGTATAACATAACAAAACCAGAGGCATTTCCTGAAACTCATGACTTTAAAAAATATGGTTGTAAACACTTGAATGAAACTCTGAAATTGATTGGTTCTGAAATGGTTCCCACCATAACCTACCCTGGGGCAGACTGGAACAGAAGGGTTAGATTTATAGTTGGTCAGAGTGGATGTGAGGACTGTGTCAAGAAGTGGCCAGACCTATAAGGCTTTTAGTGTTTACAAAATAACCCTACCATAATGTTTCAAATTCAGGTGTTGGCGGTGCTACCCATCTACACCTGGTCTGATGTAGGTTATTTTCCTTTTCCTATCCCTCCTCGTGCTGCCACCTTCTTCATGGCCTGGTCCATGCTACTTCCTGTTCTGGCCAGTGCTACTTACTGCGTTGGCCCGTGCATCTTTCGGTTCTGGCCTGTGCTACTTCCTGTTCTTGCTGTTGCTTCTTTCGGTTCTGGCCCTTGCTTCTGTCGGTTCTGGCCCTTGCTTCTTTCGGTTCTGGCCCTTGCTTCTTTCGGTTCTGGCCCTTGCTACTTCTTTTTTCTATCTAGCCCATGTTTACTCCCACCTTTTGGTCTGACTAAGGATCCCTTCCTCCTCCCAACAAGGCCCAATCTCCCTCTCCTCCAGGTCTAACCCATGCTGCTGTACTCCGCCTGGTCCAACCCTTGCTTCCTTCCACCTCTCGGTCAGAAACCTGCTCTCTCTTCCTCCCAATCTGGCCCTTGCAACCTCCTTCCACACGCTATTTCCTGCTGGTGTGGCCCACACTGCGTTCCTCTTCCTGGACTCTCCAGGTCAAGCTCACCCTTTGCTGTTTGCCTGGTGTGACCCATGCTGCCTCTCTCCACCTGGTCTGGCCCTTACTACCTCCCTATACCCGGCCTGACCCATGGTGTCTCCCTCCACGTGGTGTGACCCATGCTACCGCTCTATACCCAGTGTGACCCATGCTGCCTCCCTCTACCCGGTGTGACCCATCAATACTGCCTCCCTCTACCCGGTGTGACCCATCAATACTGCCTCCCTCTACCCGGTGTGACCCATCAATACTGCCTCCCTCTACCTGGTGTGACCCATGCTGCCTCAATCTACCCGGTGTGACCCATGCTGCCTCCCTCTACCCGGTGTGACCCATGCTGCCTCCCTCTACCCGGTGTGACCCATGCTGCCTCACTCTACCCGGTGTGACCCATGCTGCCTCACTCTACCCGGTGTGACCCATGCTGCCTCCCTCTACCCGGTGTGACCCATGCTGCCTCCCTCTACCCGGTGTGACCCATGCTGCCTCCCTCTACCCGGTGTGACCCATCAATACTGCCTCCGTCTACCCGGTGTGACCCATGCTGCCTCCGTCTACCCGGTGTGACCCATGCTGCCTCCGTCTACCCGGTGTGACCCATGCTGCCTCCCTCTACCCGGTGTGACCCATGCTGCCTCCCTCTACCCGGTGTGACCCATGCTGCCTCCCTCTACCTGGTGTGACCCATGCTGCCTCCCTATACCCGGTGTGACCAATGCTGCCTCCCTCTGTGACCCATAAAAACTGCCTCTGTACCTGGTGTGACCCATACATACTGCCTACTCATCGGCCCAACTCCATGCCTGCCGGGGCGACTGGCGCATTAGCCCCCTCACCCAGGCACGTATTTGCAATCTTGGAATCTCCTCACTTATTCTGACTCCAGCGGAATTACTTGCGCTTTTAGGGCACCTCCCGCAGCCCTCTGTGACCTCTCCCCCTTCCCTGGCTAGCGCCATGCTATTGAACATCCGCTCGGCGGTTAAGCACCAACTTGAGCTGTTCAACCTTCTGACCTCCGCAAAACCCGAAATCCTATTCCTTACCGAAACCTGGTACTCCCCTGACTCGCTGCCTGATGTCCTGGCGACTCTCCCCGAACCCTATTATGCCCTTCGCGCTGACCGTCTGGATGGGAAAACTGGTGGCGGAGTGGCCATGATTGTCCACTCTAAATTCTAGTTTCAACTCCTGTCCTACCCCTCTATCTCTTCAGTTGACTTCATTGTGGCCCGCTCAGTCATTCTTGCGGTCCCTCTGACCTGCGTATTATTATATTGTCCCCCTCCGGCAATGCCCCACTTTATCACAGCTATCCAGGAACTGCTGGCCACCCTTGTGGTCAACAATTCCTCTGTGTTAATCCTGGGAGACTAACTTCTGGCCCCATGACCCCCGGGAAGATCTCATGTCCAAAGATTTTACCAAATCTCTTGGTTGTCTTAACTTCACCTCCTTGATCCACCTCCCTACCCACTCAGGCGGCCACATTCTGGACCAGATTTGGTCGGCCAACATCTCCACCTCGTCTCTGTCCATTTCCCCCTGTATCTGGTCTGACCACTTGCTTATTTCCCTCTCCCTCAACCTTGGGGCTGTCAATAAATTCTCCCCCCCCTGCCCAAAAAATACGTGGCTTCGCAACTGGAACCGTGTAGACATCTCCGCCTTGTGCTCCGCCCTCGCGGTCTCACCCCTCACCTGGTGGACTCCTCCCTGGATTCACAGGTAGCCGCCGTTCACTACTGGCTTTCGGCATCCTGTGACTCAAACCCCCTTCCCCCACTCCCCCCCCTCCCCTCCCCCCCCCAAGTTAGTTAGGTCCTGCCGCTCCCACGAGGCCAATAGATGGTTCACTGATGATCTTAAAACTCTCAAGCTCTCTTTAAGACCAGCCGAACGCCATTGGAGGCGCAGGTACTGTCCCATTCTTAAGTCTCAATACTCCGCCCTCCTCCGTGAATATAAAACAGCTATTCTGCTGGCCAAAACTGAGCACTTTTCGGCCAAAATCCTCCTAGCTAGCAATAAACCCAAGGAAATTTTTTCCATTGTCCACAACTTAGCAGCCGCAGATAGAGTTTTACCCAAACCGGTTCCCTCTCAATCTCTCTGCAACTCCCTCAACACCTACTTCATTGAGAAGATAGCCGCCATTAGACACAACATACCCTTGGCTCCTCCCTCCTTCCTTCTCCCCTCACTTCCCCCTCCATCTGTTTTTCTTGACACCATTCCTTTAATCCCTAAGGAGACCTTCCTCGCCCTATTGAAGAAAGTCATATCAGGGTCCCCCTTGGACTGCTGTCCTGCCCGCATACTGAAGGAGGTCTTCTCCTACTGTCCGGAACCACCGCTCACCCTCCTCAATTCATCCATCCAACAGGGTACTGTCCCGGCTGCTTTCAAATCTGCCATCATCACTTCCATCCTGAAAAGGCCTGGGACTGACCCGTCCTCCCTTTCCAATTTCCGCCCCATCTCCTTACTCCCGTTCTTGGGAAAGACTCTTGAGAGCTACATTACCTCCTGCCTTTCGACCTTCATTGAGGACAACCATCTCCTGGCTTCTCATCAGGCCGGCTTCCGTCCAGTTCATTCGACGGAATCCGTGGTCCTCTCGGTCCTGGACGAGCTTAGGCAGGGCGCGTACGCCAACTCCTCCCAGGCCTTGGTTCTCCTTGATTTGTCCGCCGCCTTCGACACGGTCGACCATTCCATTCTTCTCGACTGTGTCGGAGGCGCCGGCATCTGGGGATCCGCGCTGGCCTGGCTTACCTCTTTCCTAGGAGATCGGACACAAGCCGTCCACCTGGATGGCTTCTCTGTCCCTCCCTGTCCGGTTACTTGTGGGGTCCCCCCTGGGTTCTTCTCTCTCCCCTCTTCCTTTTAACTTTTATATTCACCCTCTCATATCTGCTCTACAAAATATGGAGGTGTCAGTCTACAACTATGCGGACGACCTCCAGCTCATTTTCAACCTTTCTCCTTCTCACGACTCCAGGTCTAACCTCTGTTCTCACCTTCATCTTTGACTGGATGAACTATAACCAGTTAAAATTAAACCCGGAAAAAACAGAACTTATACTCACTGGCAGCCTCCCCAGCCAATGGTCTCCGGCTTTCTGGCCCCCTGCCCTTGGTCCTCCCCCTCCCCTTCCGTTAAAGCAAAAACCCTGGGTATTCTAGTCAGCGAAGACCTAACAATGCGCCCTTAGATTAGCGCCGTTGTATCGTCCTGTTTTTTGTCCCTCCACATCATCTGTAAAATGTCCAGTTTTTTTTCTGTTGACGCCCTCAAGCTCATTATCATGGCCATGATTGTCTCCCGCCTGGACTATGGCAATAGCCTTTATGTAGGGATCCCGGCGTACGAGCTCCGGCGCCTCCAAATCATCCAGAACCAGGCGGCACGCCTCATCTATAAGCTCCCTAAGTATCATCGCGTAACCCCTCTTCTTAAATCCCTCCACTGGCTCCCCATCTCCCAGCGCTCCCTTTTTAAGCTGGGCTGCCTTACCTTCATGGCCCTTACAGGCACTGCTCCTGGGTTTAACTCTAAAATTCGGGCCTATCTTCCCAACAGGAGCCTTCGCTCTTCCACCCAAGCTCTCTTGGTGATCCCTCGCTTTAAGAGGAAAAAACAGGGTGGCCTACGCTTCTCCATCCTTGCCCCCACCTTCTGGAACGCCCTTCCTTTCTCCATCCGGTTCTCTGCCTACCTATATGGATTTCCGTGAAGCTCTTAAAACTCATCTCTTTTCTTTAGCTTTTCCTTTACAATAACTGTTCGCTTCTTTCCTCTATTCTCACCCCCTTCCTCCCTAAGTCAAGTCATAGCGCCATGAAACCGCTTGGTGTTAGTGCGCTCAACAAATTCTTTTTAACTAACTCCCTCCCTCTACCCGGTGTGACCCATGCTGCCTCCCTCTACCCGGTGTGACCCATGCTGCCTCCCTCTACCCGATGTGACCCATCAATACTGCCTCCCTCTACCCGGTGTGACCCATCAATACTGCCTCCCTCTACCCGATGTGACCCATCAATACTGCCTCCCTCTACCCGGTGTGACCCATCAATACTGCCTCCCTCTACCCGGTGTGACCCATCAATACTGCCTCCCTCTACCCGGTGTGACCCATCAATACTGCCTCCCTCTACCCGATGTGACCCATCAATACTGCCTCCCTCTACCCGATGTGACCCATCAATACTGCCTCCCTCTACCCGGTGTGACCCATCAATACTGCCTCCCTCTACCCGGTGTGACCCATCAATACTGCCTCCCTCTACCCGGTGTGACCCATCAATACTGCCTCCCTCTACCCGGTGTGACCCATCAATACTGCCTCCCTCTACCCGGTGTGACCCATCAATACTGCCTCCCTCTACCCGGTGTGACCCATCAGTACTGCCTCCCTCTACCCGGTGTGACCCATCAGTACTGCCTCCCTCTACCCGGTGTGACCCATCAATACTGCCTCCCTCTACCCGGTGTGACCCATCAATACTGCCTCCCTCTACCCGATGTGACCCATCAATACTGCCTCCCTCTACCCGGTGTGACCCATCAATACTGCCTCCCTCTACCCGGTGTGACCCATCAATACTGCCTCCCTCTTCCCGATGTGACCCATCAGTACTGCCTCCCTCTACCCGGTGTGACCCATCAGTACTGCCTCCCTCTACCTGGTGTGACCCATCAGTACTGCCTCCCTCTACCTGGTGTGACCCATCAGTACTGCCTCCCTCTACCCGGTTTGACCCATCAGTACTGCCTCCCTCTACCCGGTTTGACCCATCAATACTGCCTCCCTCTACCCGGTTTGACCCATCAATACTGCCTCCCTCTACCCAGGCTGACCTATGCTACCTCCCTCTACCCGGTGTGACCTATGCTACCTCCCTCTACCCGGTGTGGCGCATGCAGCCTCCCTCCTTCCAGCAGAGCCCATGTTACTTCACAGTCTTTCTGATCTCAAAGATTGAAACTGGGATCCTTTTTTGACCATTCAGGTCTTCAAAGGAGTCCCCAAGAAAACCCTTGTTGCATTTGCTGGGCCCTATGCCCTCTCAGGAACGTTAGGCTGACCCAGTCCTGTGTCGCTCCTGCACCAACATATATTTGAATACCGACACATCGTGAATAAGCAGCTGCATCACAAGGTCCTGGGAGCGGCCTGCTATGGATTCCTGGATGAGTACAGGCTTCCTAACCACAGAATAATAAATCCTTACAGTATTCAGGATCCTGACTTCAGGAGCAGTAAACATTTCCCGCTGAGCACGGGATCCTGGATCACTTTTTAACATAGAACCACCTCTTTTGAATGAATAAATTGGGCAGCCTGACGTCAATCCTTTATTCAAATAACTTGTCAGAAAAAAAACTTTGCTGTTAGTCTGTTTCCCGACTCGCATTTTAAAAAGGATTGTAAAAGCAATGCTGACCTACATATAACCCTAACAGTAAGGGAATTTCCGCTTTAATGCAGCCAGAATCGTCTGGGAGGCACCAGTTTCCTCGTAACATTCTCTGTTAAGATTGGTTAATGAACACTAGTTACCCTCGGCAGTGTCCTCCGAGAGAAAGACCTGGCCAGCCCTTCAGCATTCATTGACCAACCTGATGGACCCTCCAAAACCTTTGGAATTTTTGTTGTGTGTGTGTGTATGCGTGTCACATAGGACTACGTACATCTTGACCTCGAGATATTTCACGAAATCTCATGCATTCATTTTTTGTCTTACAGAGCTCATAGACTTTAAAACCAGAAGAGTTGCTGCATTCCGGAAAAACTTGGTGGAGCTTGCAGAACTGGAGCTGAAACATGCTAAGGTGACGAGGGGTGGCAGTTATTTCATCAGTTGAGGTTGTTTATTGTGCTGAGACCCCGTGACCCATAGGGCCACGAGAGTAGTCGGTGCCTGGAATCCGCCGTGAGCATGAGTGTGCTGTGTGAGTTTATGTGGTCATTTTGCTGTATCTTGTGGGAAGAGCGGGGTGGCTGTTGCCCAATGTCTAGAGCAAGAGCTCAAGGCAATGTTCCTTCCTTTATCCCAGTGCTTAAATAGCCTTTGCTGGCTCGGTGTTGGATAGTACAGACACCAGAGAGAGTGCGCTGTGCTCAAAAAGGAGTGGTCTCTTATGCTGGGATAAACAATCACTGTGTAGGGTTGGAAGAGATTAATAAGAACAGCTGTACAGTTGGTTGTGGTTCAGTGCTGGGTGCCGGATGCTCTTATCGATGCCTTGCATGTGGGAAGTCTCCTGAGAGCACAAAGGTCTTGTACTTTTTCAAACAAGCAAATTATGTAGACGTCACACAGGTCCCTGCATCTAGAGAATAGTTCCATTTACTGGACTCATGGGTGGATGAGTTGGTGAGCGCCCCAAAACTGGTGACTTTAAGGTGCTTTTAAGGCTGGATGTAGTCTCACCCTTGCACGGTGGCTTGCCCCTTCGTTCTAGGTCTGGCATTTCTGAGTTGCTATAAACAGCCTTATTCTTATTGGTCCTGCTAGACCTCATTCAGAGTTTGCTAATGAGGCTAAGGGGACTTGATCAGCTGGCAGATGTCCAGGGTGCTCCATTACCTTTACAACGTCAATTGCACCTCCCTGTTGATCATAACATAAGGCATTTGGGCAGTACGCTACGGTCTCGTTCAGTGACACTCCTAAGATTATTGAGGAATCTTATGTCTCCTGAAAGATCACTGCTTTGGCTTTGGTGTGGCCTCTGACCAAAGTGAAGGAAACCCCTTTTAGCAAGAATGAGTTGTGCCATGCCAGGGAGGCTTTAGACTCCACCATGTGAATGGTTGCAATCCTCTAGTCTTCAGTTTGAGTGGAGTATGGGCGCCTCTGTGTCCCACAGATGGCTGGTGCTCTGGGTTTCCCCACTCCCCTACAGGCATACCATGCTGTCTTAATCTGTAGATTTCTTCTTTACTGGGGGATGGTTAAAGATAAACAATGAGCTTTCCTCCACCAATGGAGTTTGCATAGATTTGCATTCTATTAAAAACACATATTCAGTCAAAAAATCCGCTCTTCTACGTAGGGTAGTCCGCTTCTTAACTGCACCCACACATGCTTTGATAAAGCAACTTTACGAGTTAAAAAGCATATAACCAATTCACAAAAGTGTCCCTCACTAGTCAAATGCAAAAGCATTGAATCAAGCTACAGTTCAAGCTACAGTTCCACTAGTCGTTACTAGATGTCCCTCACGAGTCAAATGTAAAAGCATTGAAACCCTTTTCAAAGAGCATTAATGTACTATATTGACAGGACAAAAGATTTTCACAAACCTACTCTTTGTTGCGTTTGCTTCCTCTCATAAAGGAAAACCCATTTCAAAATCGGGCATTCCTAGATAGATCGTTAAATGCATCCCGACATGCCATCTCCAAGCCGAAAGAACTTTGTCTACACTCATTAATTAGAGGCATCTATGGCTTTCTTAGGCAACATTCCCATAGCTGACGTTTGTAAGGAAGCTATATGGCCTACACCACACACATTTGCAAAGCTTTTTTTGTGTGGATGCTTTAGCACGACAACAAGCTAATGTCTGTGTTGTGTGCCTGTTTTCAAACTGCAAAGTCCACTGGTTAGCCACTGCTTTTAGAGGGAAATGGTTGAAAATGAACATAGGAGTGGGTGCTGCACACTAAGGGGACCCCCCCGCCCCCCCATCCCCCGAAGGCAGAAAGGCCACTAGACCCCAAAGGAGTGTTTTTTGTGTTTTTCATATATATGGGTGGGGCCTTCTTTAACCATGGGCAAGGCCATGCCCCCACTCTAACAAGAGAGACCGTCTTTTCCTCAGGGGGCAGATGGGGTAATATCCCCTGATCTAAACCTCCCCCTTAATCCCCCTCCGGGGTAGGTGACCGAAAGCTCACTAGACACCAGAGTCTATTCTTTAAAAAAAAAAACAGTTTAGGGGTGGGGGTTGACAAATGTCTTCTAAATAGTATGCTAGTACGGGTGCCCACAAATTCAGAGATATACACATAGACACTGCTCCTAAACTCCATATCTTCAGCCCTTTCAGAAATGTATAGGTTCCTTAATTCCCATTTTTCACTCTATAGATTTCACCATATGAATTAGTCTAAACTCTGCATACAAGGAAAAACCATTGTAAGGTCCACCTCCATTGTCTCTGGGTACCGTGGGTGCTTGGAGAACCTACACTCCCTTATATATTCCTGCGACCAGAAGGGTCTAGTGGACGTAAGGGTATATTGCTTTTGTAAATCAGCCGTGGTGCTGGTATGTTACATCATGGTATATTGATTTGATTTTAATAGGTCACTAATCACTTAAGAGAGTATCCAGGCGCTCGGGCAGGTGTGTAGCTGTGTGGGCCCCAACGTGCTTATACGATGAGCCAGGTCTTCAGCTTCTTGCGAACTCGAGACGAGAGGAGGAGGCTCTGATCTGAGGGAGGTTGCTCCATGTCTTGAGTGCGATGTAGGAGAGTGAGCAACCTCCAGTTTTGCTTTTGCGGATGCAGGGAATGCGTGCGAGTGAGATGTGAGGCAGAGCCTGGGTGTCTGGGGGGTTGGTGAACGTGTATGTGACTGTTCGTATATGTGCGTTAGAAGGTTGAACGATAAAAAGTTACAGATGCAATTGTCAGATATAGCCATTTTTTCCTTCTAATTTTCGATATTTCTTTTAGTTTCTTTGGGAAGGATCTATGCATATGACCCCTTGCTGTATTCAGACCTTTGTCTACTTTTCAGACGTTTGTAGCTTTTCTGGATCACCCATGAGTCTTGCTCTGGTTTCCACCTCAAACTGGAAGTAGCTTGAGGGCACAAAAATAGAAAAATGGGCTAGCTCTTTCAAAAATTCAAATACTGTGGTTAAAAAAAAGTAGTGTTTTTTTATTCAGCTCTGCATGTTACTGAAAGCTGGATAGGTGGCGACTTAAGCTCAGCAAGCTGTTTGCTGATACCATTATTAGGAAACAAAACAACCACATTTATCCAGAGCACTTTTTTCCTCTTTTTCCCCAAATCACTAATAGCTCAGTAGCTATATTTTGTTTATTCTTTCCAACCCCTGTAGGGGAATTCACAAACTCTGGGCACTTTTAGAATCCCCAGGATGTTGGAAAAAAGACCCAAATTTGGCATGGATACCTTTTACAGAAAGTTATTACGATCTATGCCACATAGAACCAAAAGGGCTCTGCACTGTGGGGGAAAGGCCCAACAGTTAAGGGGTTGATGTGTAGAGCTTGAAAGGAGTAACTGGGCTTTGATTTGCAGATTTAGTTCACAGACTAGTCCTGGTCCTGCTCAAACACTTTTCTGGGTGGTTGCGGAGTGCTTCTCTGTGGATATTGCGCCCCTTTGAGATTGTTCCTGGGCTCATCGTGCAGCTCCCTGCTCCATTCTCCAGGTTGTACACGGATGCATTGAGAAATCTGCTCAGCTAGGCTCTGAGGGCCTGAAACATGTGGGTGGAAGTCTCTCCATGGTCTTTATAAATGCCCAACTCAGAGTACATTTTGTAGCACGTTCCACAGGGGAGCTGAATTCCTTTGTGGGATTTTAGAATGTGGAAATATTACTTAAGAACTGCTAGGCTGAGCAGGTTTTAGTGAGTAATCATTAATACTGTGACATTCATAAGTAAGTGTTTAAATTCAGGTTGGAGGGGGATGTAATGTCACCTCATGGTTTTAAAGTGACTTCAAGCTCAACCTTGTAAAGACCTTGCTGTCTTGTAATACTTACTTCTCTGTTTCCTGTGCAGGGAAATTTGCAGCTGCTTCAAAACTGCCTGGCTGTGCTGAATGGAGACACATAAGTGCCTTCTCTGCCCTTCCATCACATGACAAAACCCTCAGGCGGGAGTTTTTTGTAATGACTTTTCATGGGCAGTTCAAGCGCACGGGGAAATGAGTCCAGTGCACACGATGGAGCGGTGTACTGCAACAGGAAGTAATGGAGAGGACCGTCTGCAATGATGTCCTCCTGCTGGGGGCAGTACCAAGCTTCCACCTCCCACTATGTACACATACTCGAAGTATGTTCCCTGGTGTCCGACAACCAAATGTTTCATTACATCAGTTTGTTTTCTGTGTGAAATTCTTCAGTCTCCTTGTATTACTTAGGGCTGCCAAGCTTTTCTGTCTTTTGTACGGCACCTCCCTAGGCATTGATTTGTCTCCTTGAGTATTGCCATCAGCAGTCGAATTTTGTTGCCATGGAGAGCAATATACTTCGTCTTCGCTTCATTATATCATTCACCATAACTCTATTACATATATACCTACATATGTATAATACTTCTTTTTAATATTGAATATTTCTTAGACATTTTGAAGGAAACTTTTCTTCTAATACCTTTTTAAATATAATTTCGCAATCCGCAAATGCATTAGTATGTTTGCCTTAACTTGTAGAGGAACCTCAAATATTGTACAATAAACTGTGAAGTCCTTGATTTGTAATAATTTGGCACAATCCCTCATTTGTGATTGGGTACTTTTGTGTCCTCTATGGCTGGGCGTAATGCTGAAGGTCTTTGTGTGCTAAAGCCTTTCACCAAGGATGTTGCTGGAACAGTCTGTTCAGATACATAGCAATCATACTTGATGTATGAACTTGTCTTAGCTGTATCAGAAGGTGACTGGTTTACTCTATCTCATCTCATCTTATCGATACTTCGAACCACCGATTCCACACATTTTGAATATTCCCCAGGCACCAGACTGGATTTGGATCATTTTTCAGCAGTGCTCCCATGTGACTGTATCTGGCTTTGTGCTGGCTCCGGACTGCCTTGAAAATAACAACGTTTAACTGCATTTAAGTGCCACCTCTGCACACTGACATCAGTTCTGTTCTTCCGACCTCGATCTTGAGCTCCGCTCCAAATTTGGCAGCCTACCAACAGTTTAAAAATTCTCTAGACCTTGTACTGCAGAAAAATGCCCTTACTGAAAATGACAGGCTTTAAGCTATGCTGAGATGGATGCAAATGGACGTCAGTCACTAACACCCACGAGGGGAGACTTTGGTGCCCGGGCTGCAATCACAACTCCAAGTCATGGCTGGTGTGCCACAATATGCTCGTAGGAAATCAGAGGCTGGTCGGTGAAGCTGTACACTGCTGAGCAAACTAAGTGGTCATGGACTGCCAGTACAAGCTTCCACGTTTTCCCCCACAATCCACACTGGCACCAAGCCATTGCTGTTTCCACCAGCACCAATTGATTACCGGATGATGATGTCCATGTCAAACCCTGGACCGATGTTGGCCAACGCTCGTCCTATGTCATACTATGAAAGAACTAAAGCGCAGACAGTTATTTGGCTGCTTCGTTATAACCTGAAACACTGGTGTAACAAAACTGAAGGGGGCCTCCCTACAAGGCACGTGGAGGGCCCCTTCTGGGCTCAATCCGGAGCTCTGCAGCCAGAGTGCTGTGCTGAGGGGGCCCCTGGAGCTTAGGGGCCCCCCTGCACCGCGGGGGCCTGTGTTACCTCTACAGTGACACACCTATCAGCATAGACTCCATTCTCTTTTTGGCTCAGAGTCTAATCCTGTTACAGAACAGGGAGCTCCCAGGATCCTGATGATGGTGAGGAGGATGGCTTGCTTTCCGTGATAATGACAATGCCTTAAACTTAACTTACAAAATGCCAGTGGGCTCAACACCTTCCCTGGAAGAGAGCAACATGGGTCACCAGTTGATGAAAGTGCCTCACTTGTGGTGACGGCGGCTTACAGAGCAGTCAAAGTACTAGAATTACACTTGCCCTCAATTGAGATCAAGACAAATATTCTGACGGAGATTCTCCAACTTGGGTGGGTGGCTTCAGAGCCCTTGCATACATTCATCAACACCCTTATGATATCTTGATGGCTACGTGATCTGATGGAGACTTCTAGCTGCAGATTCCTTACCTTAGAATTATGCCCAGGCGTCAGACTGGATCCTGAAACTTTAGTGAGCAGTACCCCTGTGTGCCGGTAGGTAGTGTCATTGTGCCGGAAGTGACGTTCGTGGTGCCTATATAGGCGCCACACAGGCGCACTGATGTTGGTTCTTTTCTTTCCGTGCCATTCAGTGCAGATCCAGAAAGAGCTACTCCTTAGTCAGTTTTTGACTGTTTTTTTGACGTTTTGTCGCAGTCTTTTTGAGGTCTTACCTCCTGGTGTGGCAGAAATATCATCGAAGAAGGCCGACTTAAAACCCTGCGGCGCTTGTTGGTGACGACCCGTACCTTGTTTGTCTCTCGCGCCTTGAGCAAGACCATGACCTGAAGGCCTGTTCCGACTGTTGTTCCATGCATCCAAAGGCCTTGAGGGAGCTATTCCTCAAGCTCCTGGCGGTTGATGTGATCTAGGTTCCCTGTCAAGAGGAAGGTCCCGGGAGCGGTCGCAGAGTCTGAGGTAGTAATCCCACTCCAGGTCGTCTATCCATTCGGGTAAGTCATGCTCCCACAAAAAAGTTGTCACCATGTCCATATGCCAACGAGACGAGGGAGCATCGACACTCAAGGCCTGGCTCTGCTGTTGACCCAGCGCCTGAGCCCACTCCATGCCCCCGAGTTTCCAGAAGCTGGAGTGACTCCCTGCCTAATTATGAGAATTTTAAGAGGCTATGCACCTCTTATTTGGGCAGCAGCCCGTTTCCTCTGACGTGCTTGCGGGCCCCACAGGTTTGGAAGGTGCCCCTCCTGTATTCATGCTGGCAGCTACGACCCCAGGGATCCACAGATTGATCCAGCCTGGGGCTGCTCATACTATTCCGACCTTTCCTGGTGCTGATCCTGAGGCAAAATCCCACCATCAGCGCCAACCCTAATCTCTTCCCTGACTTTGACACTGATCTGGAGGGGCTTCTTCAGAGGCCGGCTCCGGCGCCAACTGGAGCCATGCTATCCAGACCAGAGTTTGAGCCCTATTGTAATGGGCTCGGAGTCTGGGAGAAATGGAAGGAGTTGCTGGACCCAGAAGATTACCAGCCTTATGAAGAACCTAGCAAGGACAGGTGTGAGGATCTGGGTAAAGCTAGTGGACTGGACATTTCTCCAGATACTGGTATGCTTTTTCCCTCTACCGTGGCTATAAAGGAGGGAGCGGCCTTCACTATGGTGGTGTGGAGGGCAAATGAGAACTTTGACCTTAGTCTACCATTGGTGACATTCAGGGCCGGTCCTAGGCCTTCTGAGGCCCCGGGCGAAAGGGAAGATGCGAGGCCCCCCTAATTGCATATTGCGTCACAAGAAGTGACATCACAGTACTATTGATCTTATTTGGCATCACGGAAGCCAACTAATGTGGATATCAGTAACATTGACAAAAAGTAGAGGGGGTTGAAAACAGGTGAGCAAATATCAATTTATTATAAAAAGTAGATAAAATGAGATATTGCAATCAAACAACGTTGAGAGAATGAACAACACTCTGCAGTCCCTAGCACTCCATAGCACTCCCTAGTCACTCTGCACTCCCTAGCCATCCCAATTCACTCCGCACTCCCTTGCACTCTGCACTCCCTTGCACTCTGCACTCCCTTGCACTCTGCACTCCCTAGCACTCCATAGTCACTCTGCACTCCCTAGCACTCCCTAGTCACTCTGCACTCCCTAGCACTCCCTAGTCACTCTGCACTCCCTAGTCACTCTGCACTCCCTCACACTCCCTTGCACTCTGCACTCCCTTCCACCCTCCACTCCCTTCCACCCTCCACTCCCTTCCACCCTCCACTCCCTTCCACCCTCCACTCCCTTCCACCCTCCACTCCCTTGCACCCTCCACTCCCTTGCACTCTGCACTCCCTAGTCACTCTGCACTCCCTTGCACTCCCTAGTCACTCTGCACTCCCTTGCACTCCCTAGTCACTCTGCACTCCCTAGCACTCCCTAGTCACTCTGCACTCCCTCGCACTCCCTAGCATTCTGCAGTCACTCTGCACTCCCTCGCACTCCCTAGCATTCTGCAGTCACTCTGCAATCCCTAGTACTCCCTAGCAGTCACTCTGCAGTCCCTAGCACTCTGCAGTCACTCTGCACTCCCTAGCACTCCCTAGTCACTCTCCACTCCCTAGTCACTCTCCACTCCCTAGCACTCCCTAGTCACTCTCCTCTCCCTAGTCACTCTGCACTGCCTAGTCACTCTGCACTCCCTAGAACGCCCTAGTCACTCTGCACTCCCTAGTCACTCTGCACTCCCTAGCACACCTTAGCACTCCCTGGCACTCCCTAGTCACTCTGCACTCCCTAGCCACTCTGCACTCCCTAGCACTCCCTAGCCACTCTGCACTCCCTAGCACTCCCTTGCACTCTGCACTCCCTAACACTCCCTAGTCCCTCTGCACTCCCTAGCACACCTTAGCACTCCCTAGCACTCCCTAGTCACTCTGCACTCCCTAGTCACTCTGCACTCCCTAGTCACTCTGCACTCCCTAGTCACTCTGCACTCCCTAGCCACTCTGCACTCCCTAGCACTCTGCACTCCCTAGTCCCTCTGCACTCCCTAGTCCCTCTGCACTCCCTTGCACTCTGCACTCCCTAGTCCCTCTGCACTCCCTAGCCACTCTGCACTCCCTAATCACTCTGCCCTCCCTAGCACTCCCTAGTCACTCTGCACTCCCTAGTCACTCTGCACTGCCTAGTCACTCTGCACTGCCTAGTCACTCTGCACTCCCTAGAACGCCCTAGTCACTCTGCACTCCCTAGTCACTCTGCACTCTGCACTCCCTAGTCACTCTGCACTCCCTAGCACACCTTAGCACTCCCTAGTCACTCTGCACTCCCTAGCACACCTTAGCACTCCCTAGTCACTCTGCACTCCCTTGCACTCCCTAGCCACTCTGCACTCCCTAGCACTCCCTAGCCACTCTGCACTCCCTAGCACTCCCTAGCACTCTGCGCTCCCTTGCACTCTGCGCTCCCTTGCACTCTGCGCTCCCTTGCACTCTGCGCTCCCTTGCACTCTGCGCTCCCTTGCACTCTGCGCTCCCTTGCACTCTGCGCTCCCTTGCACTCTGCGCTCCCTTGCACTCTGCGCTCCCTTGCACTCTGCGCTCCCTTGCACTCTGCGCTCCCTTGCACTCTGCGCTCCCTTGCACTCTGCGCTCCCTAGCACTCCCTAGTCCCTCTGCACTCCCTAGCACACCTTAGCACTCCCTAGCACTCCCTAGTCACTCTGCACTCCCTAGTCACTCTGCACTCCCTAGCCACTCTGCACTCCCTAGCACTCCCTTGCACTCTGCACTCCCTTGCACTCTGCACTCCCTAGTCCCTCTGCACTCCCTAGCACTCCCTAGCCACTCTGCACTCCCTAGCCACTCTGCACTCCCTAGTCACTCTGCCCTCCCTAGCACTCCCTAGTCACTCTGCCCTCCCTAGCACTCCCTAGTCACTCTGCACTCCCTAGCACTCCCTAGTCACTCTGCACTCCCTAGCACTCCCTAGCTCCCCCTAGCACTCTGCAGTCACTCTGCACTCCCTAGCACTCCCTAGTCACTCTGCACTCCCTAGCACCCCCTAGCTCCCCCTAGCACTCTGCAGTCACTCTGCACTCCCTAGCACTCCCTAGTCACTCTGTACTCCCTAGTTATCCTGTGAGTTTCAGCCCTTCCAATGAACAATGGGCCAGGAAAGGCAGGGCGAGGGTAAAAAAACAGAGCTTGCTATGACAAACACTTGGCAGAGGTGAATGTGTTCCAGAGGCATGCTCGGTACCTTTCTCCAATCTACACAAAGTATCTTACAGTCTCCTACTTCCACAAAACCAGTCCTTACCACTCCTTTTTTAGTTATATAGCATAGCCATGCTAGCTTTGCCTTTAAGAGGTCAACATCAATAGTTATGGCACTTGTCACTGTTGGGGCTTTTTTTTGCTCAATCGTGTGGTGTATTGTAAGAACTGCCTGATTTGCAATAAGCAGCTATTCCTGATCCACATTTTTACGGCGATTCCTCTCTGGTTGTGAAAGGCTTATTGTGGGATTACAAGGAGCATAGAAGGACTTGCAGCCCACCCATTCATTTCCATTGGCCAGCTTTACTGTCACTCTTGTTTACCTGCTTCCGTTTGAATGGCTTGCCTTGCCCATCTTATGTCTATCACTCCCCTGGAACATATGCAATTTACTTTTACCCTTCCACTTCTACTTTTAGGGAATTTCTTTCTTCTTTTTTCTCAAGCCCTCCAAAAGAATGCATGTGTTTTCAAGCGGTCTCCCTAGTGTGCTTCTCTTCCCCTGTCATGCTCGATGTTGCTCTTTCAATCCCAATTGCTTCTCTCCCTCATCCTTTTGTGATGCACTCACAATTGTGCTCTTCTCCTCCCTTGTTGCTTTTCAGCCGTGTGCTTCTCTCCCCATCTCGCTGTTCCTCTCTCTCTCTCGCATGTTTGCTTTCCTCCTTCCCTTACCCATGCCCTCCCTGTTCCAACTCGGATTGCAAAATAAAAGTATTAAAAAAATGTTCCCGAGTCATTTTGTAGGTGTGCAAATGCATGGTGCACCTACATTCAAAATGACGGAGCCGTCATAGGAATTTTATTATTAATATTCTTTAGCTATGCTGCACAGCATCTTGGATGCTGTAGAGCCGGGCTAAAAGCCATTGGCAATATCAAATAAGTCACAAAATGCAAGACCTGTTGGCTTTGCCATTAAATCGGTAATACCGAGCACAAATCTGGAGTGGATGGGATACTTAACGCATGGACTAGGGAAACTTGAGGGCTTTGCGGAAAACCGTGGGACAGCGAGC
Source organism: Lissotriton vulgaris (assembly GCF_964263255.1). Taxonomy (NCBI): domain Eukaryota; kingdom Metazoa; phylum Chordata; class Amphibia; order Caudata; family Salamandridae; genus Lissotriton; species Lissotriton vulgaris. Next base: position 99,529 of record NW_028246212.1, read on the forward strand.
AGATGCGAGCAGTAAAGTGTGTATGAACTTTGGGAGGGGGAGGGGCAACTATTCAGAGACCATCTCCACATTCTGAAGTGAAGCCCTCCCAAATAAAGGAACATTTTTTTCAAATTCATGGGGTAGAAAGAGGTTTAAGTATCGCCCTATGAAACGTAAGCGCTTTGCCCGACCCGTATGGACTCCTTAAACCAGGCATTTCTCTATAAATTAAAGCTTTTTGCTTGCCAGAATTTGTTGGCACACATACAAAAACAAAACACACGTTTCAGAATGCAAACGTTGATATCTACAACATAAACGTTTTGATGGTGGGGCTACTGGGTAAACAGGGTGCCACCTTCTTGACTTGTTAAAGATGTCATGCATTTATTCCACATGCGCGGAAACAAACTGCAAGATGAGACATTTCTTCCTGTTGTACAAAAGGAAATTACAGCCATGCCTGCTGTCAAGGATAACAAATGACTTAACTGGGAATGAGGTGACAAATGGGATGGCCAGGGGAAATGACCTCGTTATTTTGGTGTTTGGGGTCAGTCTTAAGGCCTGGAGGAATTTTACTGTTAATTTCCCCAGTACCTCAAACATTGCCTGCAACAAGCGCAAATGCGTGCAGTCTCCCATACAGTGCAAAACTCCATCACAACTTGGATTTACAAGTTCAAAACTGCTCCGATGTGCAACGAGTCACACTTTCAGCTATCTGATAAGCTAATTGGGTCTCTTTTATTTTGGTTCCAGAGCCTATATTCTGTCCCAGTCCTGTGCTGTCTGCTGCTTCCCTGCCAAGGTAGCCCAGCCCCTGTCCACCTTTGCTTAACACGACAAGATACCCCACCCTCTGGTCTCAAACATTCTGCTCAATTAAGATAAGAGACACTGCCCTACCAAGATTCGAAGTATAACAAAAGCCAGTTGACCTGGCTGCTCCCTCCTCCCCTCACCCACCTCCTCTTACCTGTGTCCGGCTGGTGCTCGAAAGAAACAAAGGGGCCTCCGTTGCCTGGAAACAAAATGCAGAAACAAAGCCTAGAATGACCGGTACTTAACCGAGGCGCTGCCCCGCCCCTGACATTGTGAGCCAACATAATTGCTGGCCCAGCTGTTATGCTGCCCCCTATTCTGTTTGCACCTTCCCCCACCTGTAATGTGATCAGGTGAGGCAGGGGGCCCTGTAGTGAGCTGTGAATGTGTGCCTTTCACGGGGGCGCGATCAGGTGAGGCAGGGGGCCCTGTAGTGAGCTGTGAACGTGTGACTTTTCACGGGGGGGGCGAGGCCCCCTGTGTTTTGCCGAACGCGAGGCCCTGGGCGGCTGCCTCACTGCCCATGCCTAGCGCCGGCCCTGGTGACATTCACGGCAAACTTCTTGACAGAGGTGCTGCAACTGGGAGTGTCCCTCTTGGAACCGCTACTCCCATTCAACAAGGTCCTCGCGGACGTCCTACTTGGGACCTGGTCGAAGCCGAGCACAGGGGCACCTGTGAATAGGACGGTTGCCCTTCGCCACTGCCTGCCCCAAGAGACCCAAACACCCTTCCCCAACATCCTACCCCAGAGAGCTTGGTGATGTAATCCTCAACGTCTCAAGTAAATCTTGACGCATTACCTACCACACCCCGGATAGGGAATCCTAGAGACTGGACACTTTGGGGGAAGATATTTTCTTCCGCCAGTTTGGCAGTGCGTGCTGTGAACACTGCATGCCTTTTGAGCCGCTATTCCCATGCCCTGTGGGAAACGCTTGTGCAGGTGCTGCCATCGATCCAGAAGGAGGCCCGGGCCGTACTGTCTCAGGCTGTTGCCGATGGGACAGTTGCAGTGAAGTTCACAATACGATGTGGACTGGACACCACTGACTCACCAGTCAGAAGGGTTTAGTTGATGGTGGCCTTTTTGCACCACACCTCGTTGAGGACACCTGGCTTCTCTGGGGGATGTCCAATCATATCTTATGGACATGCCCTGCCGCTCACACTACCTTGTAGCCTGCAGCTTTTCTCCAACCTGGCTGGGAACACAGCTGGGTTGGAGAAATAGAAGTGCGCATGTCTTTTTGGCCGTCTAGGACGGCCAGCCAAACTTAAATGTGCACTTCTAAGTACCCACCACCTGCCTGTCATCGCCTAGCCCCTCCTGCTCTACACGCATACCAGAGCCTGACCCAGAAAAATAAAATGATTTTGTTTCATTAGCATTTTATTTTTTTTGTGACTGACTGACGAGTGGAGCAACGCTCCTTCGTCATTACGGAGGAGCTGCTCCTAGGTTTATGCCCTTTTAATTACTTCCTCAAGAAGTTCAAAATGCTCAAACAGTTGATGGACAGAATGCAGAACAATGTCATACATTCACCCCAGTACAGAGAGCTGGGCCTAAATCCATCGTTTTTTTGCTCACGATGCCATTTCAGTTTGAACTCAGCCTTATGCAAATCAGTCTTGACCCTGTGCCCCATGGGGTGAATGTTTTGCCATTGTTCAACATTCGGTCCATCATCTTGTGTGTTTTGCTATTCGCCCTATGTTGGAAGGGTATGCCCAGACATGGGTTCCGTGCTCACTACGCCACTGGAGTCCAGCTATCCTAGCTGATGACGGCTGATAACCAGAAACCGGTCCTAGGATGCTTGATTCCGGTCCAGGGAAGACATGACTTCGCAGTTCGGCCTGGACTGTTCCCATGAGGCACAGGGCTAAGACTGATTTGCATATGGCCATGTCTGAACTGGGGTGGCTTGGTGAGCAAAATAACAATGGATTAAACCCAGATCTGTGACTGAGGGTGAATGTTTTGCCATTGTGCAACATTCCGTCCATCATCTTGTGTGTTTGAAGTTCAAAATGCTCACCCTAGCTCAGATGCTGCCTACCCTGGACCCAGGACACTGGATGGTAGCATTAGGAATGTGGAAGTATACATCCTGCAAGTCCTTCGTGCCAGGCCACAGGTTAACTGCGGTTCACGGTTGACCATGAGCACTTCTTTATTTTTTTTATCGTTTTATTGCAGATAAAGCAAAGACGAAAACACAGTATAGTGCAGCATCAGGACACAACCTATAAAAATTGTTTCCCACCCACAGCTTCTCGCAACCCCCACCACCCAACAATTTACTGGGCAGTATTAGAGTCTGGGCGCCCCAGGCCCCAAGCATCAGCTCCAGCATTTCCATAAGGACCACACAATCCACCCCGATGATCGTCCTATTTCCCCCCTACTTTGGTCCATTTACCTGCACAGCCCCTGCTCTCATAGACCAACCTGTCTGTGAGCACGCGCCAGTCCATTTCCAGCTTTCATTCTTTCACTTGTAGCAACTGTTCAGCTTTCCAAACAAGAACAATATTGCGATTTGCCACCATTAACCCCTCAAGTCTTCCAGATCTGGTCCATGCAGGTGAGGTCAATTTCTTCCCAAACATTTAGCAGACACCACTTTGGGGACAAATATAAATTAAACAAGCTGCCACTGTCTCCCAGTATCCCTGTATGGCCTGGCAGCTCCCTATCATGTGGTAAAATGTTCCTAGTTGGCCACAGTTTCTAGGACACTTTGCCCTGGGTGCCTTGCCCATCTTTACAAGTGTAGTACATGCATAGTAGCCTCTGCTTGGTATGTTCAGGTGCACTAGGCAGAATCTAGATTGTCGCAACCTCCCGCGAGGATGCCAAGGCCTCAGGCCACTTGTCATCCTCCAGCCCCCCAAGGTCCTGTTCCCGTAGGCCAATCAGGATATCTGGTGAGGCCACAAGCACTTTCAGTTCACCGTGCTTCCCTTTGGCCTTACCAGCACCCCTCAGGTGTTCACCTAGGTGATGGCTGTGGTTGCAGCTCATCTGCAGGGATCAGGGGTGCCAGACTTCCCTTATCTTTGTGTGCAAGTTTCTCAGTAATGGGGGACCCATGGTTAGATCGGTTTCCCACCAGTGAGAAAGTGCAATGCCAGCAGTTCTGCATGCTGCAGTTTCCAAGGCGACTCTTGCTCCTAGATGCTTTTGTCTCAAGTGGAGCTCAGGCCTCCTGTACGCCTTTCCGTACATACCATTCCTGTCCAGTTTTTTCAATAAAATCAGGAACAACCAGGCCCTTATGGCTCTGGATTGGGCACGGAGAGTCTGGTATTCTAATCTATTTGGCATGGCCATCGGTCCTCCGATCAGGCTGCCCCTTTGAGAGGAGCTTCTGTCGCAGCACTATGCAGGATTCTTCCCCTGAACCTGTCAACGCTCCTCCTTGCGAGGAGATGAAGCTGCGGCAGTTGACTGCTTTCGATCTTACGCCCAAATTCTGTTATGTTATCTTGGTAGCCAGGTGTCCCTCCACCAAGACGGTTGACACCTGCATGATGTATCGAAAGACAAATTGATTTCCCTATTCTGGCTGGTTTGCCGGTGTTGGTGTAGGGGACTTGGCGTCCCAGATTCCTGAGGAGTCCTGAGGAGCCTGTGACCAGTTTACCCCCGCCACGTGCTGAAAATCACCCTCCTGCCACACCGGCGCAGGACTTCTGCCGATTCCGGCTGGTTTGCCGGTGTTGGTGCAGGGGCCTCTGTGTCCTAGAATCCTGAGCCTGTGACCACATTCTGAAAAGCACCCTCGCGCTGTGTCACGGGACGCCTCTGGGTGAAACCTGGACCAAGGTGGGGCCCATCCGCGCCCGTCAGACCTCGGAGGGGGCGGGGGCCCCATCTTGACTCTGGGCATGAGTTTGATAGGAGTTGGCCCATCATGGTGCAGGATCTCTTTTAATATTTAGCGTCACCTGGGCTGTCTGCTGGATATGGTAGGACCTGCTTCTCTTTACAGAAGTATATATTCTGCTGCCTAACTAACTGGATGTGAGTACCAGCCCTCTTGCCCACATATAACTGGACACGTAGTGGATAAGATGTATTCAGATGACGGTCACCCATGCACTCAGCAGCAGACTCTACTATGGCAACCCACTCTATGCATGCACCACCCAGGAACTCCTCCGAAAACTTCAGAATGTGCAGAACGTCGCAGCCAGACTGGTCCTCCACCTTCCCCGCTGCAGCCATATCTCCGAACACCTACGAGGATTCCACTGGCTCCCAGTCAAGAGTCACCTTCAAGCTCATCACACACGCCGACAATCTCTCCCAACGCTGGACCAGCATACCTAAACCACGGCCTCTCATTCCACTCACCCACCAGACAGCTACGTTCTGTCCAACTGGTCCTAATCACCGTCCCTCTGATCTGCAAAACCAGGACTGTAGGAAGATCCTTCCCCCTACCTTGCTGCCAAATCCTGGAATGCCATGCCGCTTCACCTCAGGCTCTCCCCTTCTCGGACACAATTCAGGAAGGATCCCAAGACATGGCACTTTGAATGAACCACAGCACTCAGTCGGACCTGCAAATCCCCCGCTTCCTCTCCCTCCCCCCGAAACCCCCTCTTCCTCCCTTCTCTTCGAGTCTTGCAATCCTGCGCCATTGGTTATGGCAAAGACTGAGATGATGGCTCTGATTAATTCTTTTCATGATTCTTTTATAGCTGCACTTGAAGCAACATTGGAACCTATCAATTCACATCTAGCAGCCATTGAAAAGGTATTTTTTAAACCGAACATGACACCGCCAACGTGCCCTGTAGAACCTTATGTTTCTAACCCGTCTGGTTCTGGATTATCCCCTTTCGCTGGGTTAAGTGACCTGCAGCATTTGGTTAAGGCAAGGTATATAGAGTTGCTGAACGTCCAGAGTTTTTGCACCACTATTAGTTCCCATAATCAACCGAAGTGCCCAAAACCTACCTCCTTACAGTCTAGAGTGGATGCGCATCCTGGAGTGGGCACCGATTGATATAAGTCCGTGTCAGCTGAAACATCTAAAGGGGAGGCTAATAGGTTCCATAATAGTGTATCTGAAATAGACCGTAGTTTTAGATTCCTTACCTTTTCAATTAACCCCAGGCATTGGACTGGATCCAGAGACTTTTTATTTAACAGTACCCCATGCACATCAGTAGGTGGCGTCGGTCGACTCCATGTCCACCGTTGGTGTGGTGGTCGCCAGAATGACGTTGCTGTGTCGACTTAGATGGCGCCCCTGTGGGCTGACGTCAGTTCTTTCTTTTTCCGTGCCTTCCTAGCGCAGATCTAGAGAGCTTGCCCCATAGTCACTTTTTGACTAACCTTTTTCGAACTTTGTCTACGCCTTTTTTAAGTCCTCGACTCCTGGTGCACAAGGGATGTCCCCACACTGAAACCGGATTCATGCCTTGTGTCTTCTGTCACAAGCTGATGTCTAAAAACACAACAGGGGGGCCTGAGGAGGTTTAGTGGACCAGCGAGGGCAAACTCCCTAATCCTAAACTATCTAACACACAAAGAGCTCTCTGGTACGGAGTTGCACAGGGCGAGTGTGTGGGTGGGAACAACTATGCTAGGAGGTGGGGGGGGTAAGTCTCTTAAAGGACGGTTTCCCTCACACACCAGAGGTGTCATGCCTCATCATAGGAATACCTCTTCGTGTCACAAAACCTAGTTGTGACGCGGGCTACAACCCACTCGCTGCGAGGGAGGAGCTCTGGGATGTTTTCAGAGAAGAAGGGTATTTTTAAAGCCCAGTGGGAGCGTAGTGTGGTGAAAGGGGTGCAGTGCGGTGAAAGGAGTGCAGTGCTAATTAAACAGCGATTAAACTAGCTTCGAGGTTAGTCAGATAAAGTTTGTTGCTACCTGGTGCTAGGATTAAAAACAAACAAGTAGTGGGTAGTGTAACTGCCAAAATTAGAGGCAGTTTCACTAGAAAGTGATCAACATGTTTCAGCCTATTGACCTACACTAGTGTCAGGATCTCTTAATATAGCTACTGCTACATGTGAGTGAAAAAATAATCAAGTGAAAAAACAAAGTGTTGGTGTGTATGAGTGACACTAAACCAGTGATCCGGCGGTTCAGCAGATTCACTGGTAAGTACAAATTAGTCCTTTGCACAAGGACCCCTTTTCTTCCCAAAGTGGTTACCTGTTTCCATATAGGACAGACGATCACTTTGCCCACCTTTTTCCCACCCCGCACCCTTCCAAGGAGGAGGAGAGATTCCACTATCTGGACCCAAAACGTGCGCTGTCTTTCTATCTCGACCCCCCCCTCAGAGATTTCCTGGTGGACGATCAACTCTTTGTTGGATATGTGGCGGTCAAGAAGGGTCGGGCTGTGCATATACGCACCATCTCTCGATGGGTTGTCCTATGCATTAAAATCTGCTACTCTTTGGCAAAGAAGGAAGCCCCAGTGGGACTGTGTGCAAACTCCACCAGGGCGACGGCATCTACTACTGCCTTGGGGCGTGGAGTCCCAATCCTGGTCATCCTCCAGGCGGGCATCTCTGCACACGTTCACCAAACATAATTGTCTTGAGATGGAAGAGGTGTGGCGCAGCGGCCAGGGCGACTGACTCCGGAACCCTGGGGCTCACGATTTGATCCCCGGTGCCGGCGGCAGATCAGCCCAGCACCATGTGACTGGGCAATAGCTCGCTTAATCTTCCCGACGACCCCCAGCGCCTTGACACTTTCGGGTAATTGTTTGCGCTTTACAAATCCTGGACATTTACATTTGAGTCTGGAGAGATGGCTTTTGGCCTTTCTGTTCTCCAGGACTTTCTGGTGTGAACTTGGTTCGCAGACCCACCTCTAGGGTTGATATTGCTGTGGTATCTATTCTAAAGGTAAGGAACCTATAACTACAGTCTTTCAGATGAACAAGTTACTTACCTTCGGTAATGTAAGAGACAGATGTAGTTATAGATTCCTTACCACCCCACCCATACTCCCCGTTCTGCGAACTGACTTCTAGGGATAAGGACTCCCTTCCAGGGCCCTAGTCATGTGCACCAGTAGTCAGTGTCTTGCATGGCTCTGAGCTTCTGGTGTAGAAAGTAGTGTCAGAACTGACGTCAGCGTGCAGGGGCGGCGTCTAAGTAGACACTGCAATGTCATTCCGGCGACCACAATGCCAATGACTGACGCAGAGTCGACCACTACCACCTACCGACGCACAGAGGTACTGCTAAAGAAAAATTCTCCGGATCTCGTCTTACGCCTGGAGGTAATTTTAAAAGTAAGAAATCTTTAACTACATATATCTCTTACAGATACATTATTACGGAAGGTAAGTAACTTGTTCACCAAGCCCCCTTCTGTCCAGGCCGGTTACCCTTTACTTACCACCTGAAGCTGCACTCTTTGTGCTAGTTTTGTGGAATGTACCATTTATCCCATTGGACACTTCAGAGGACTTTCATTAATTAAAAACATAAAGCATTGCATTGACTGGATTCAAACACTGGGGATCTGGGTCGAAAGATGTATTAATATAGTACGAAAAGTGAGCTGGGTAGACCGGGCCAGGAAAAATCTTGTTGGGCACTGTATCAATATAAACTTTAACAGACCGCACATGGCCTGTTTTCGTCCTGTGACTTCTCGATTTCTTCCTGAACAAGCATTGGAAATGCAATAGGTCTCGCACCATTAGAGTTAGTGCTTTTAGAATTGTTTGTGTTTTTTTTGTAAATGTTTAGCATTTTTGTTTCCTGTAGCCAATGCTAAAGAATTACAAATAAAAAAAGCCATAAACATTTCTTAAAGCTCTAACTGAAATGGTCTGAGACCTATTGCACTGTGTGAGGGTGAGGGGTTGAGGGTGAGTGAGGGTGAGGGTGAGGGTGAGGGTGAGTGAGGGTGAGGGGTTGAGGGTGAGTGAGGTTGAGGGTGAGTGAGGGTGAGGGGTTGAGGTTGAGGGTGAGGTGTTGAGGGTGAGCCAATGGTAACCTTGGACTGTCACGGTTATTCCGGTATGCCTGGTTTCCCTAGATCACTAGCACTCCACACAAGAATGCAGTACCTCTGATGAGCGCGTTTCAGCACTTCTCAGAGTTTGTTTATATGAGAGACAGAAAAATATTTGTTTTTTTACAACCGTAAAGCATGATACTAAAAATTATAAAGAATACAAGTTAAAACAATTTCACAAAAAGTGCATTTGCTTTTATGAGTTCCGGCACTTCCACCTTTGCACTGCACATGTTTGGGAATTGGTATTTTTTACCCCAGAACCCATGACTGTTCATTTCATGGGTATATTATTTTAGCTTTTTGTTATGCTATATGTCTCCTCGTGTATACAATGATGATTAGTACATGACTGACAGATGATGCCTACTTTTGCGTACATGTGTTTTAATTATGGAACTGGAAAACATTAATAAATCTAATGAAATTATATTGTGCTGGTGTCCGTCTTCAGCGAAGGTTGTAACACTGATAGCAAAAAACTACACAACAAAATGAAAAAAAATGTTTCTATGGTGGGTAACCATTCAAAATAATCTGTAAATATATATGTATCGTTTTGTTCTACACAATAACACGTGTTACAGACACACTAGGAGGCATACGATCGAGATATTCACTTTACCTTATGGTAAAAATTGGACTAGCTTTAATTAAAGCACCTGATGATCGAAACGTTGCTGTAAGGCAGGCTTTCCTAAAGAGTCGGTTCCGGCAAGAGCTGCAATGCCCGCACTGCATGGAGCCACGCCTGGGAATCAACCCTGAGCCGGGGCCTGACTCGGCGTTACAATAGCAACAAAAGAACACACGCCCGGGGCGGAGTCAGCACTTTAGATCCAGCACAGATTGGCCACTTTGGAGTTTGCGGCGGAACGGAACATTCCTCTCTTGCGAGGTCCTAGAGCCTGTCTACTTTGGCGAACTTTCCAGCTGGAACAGATTTTAAATGGTCCGTACCTACTTTGTTTATAATTTTTGGAACAGTCTGTCCATACTTTGATTCACAATTTTAAATCTGTCCTAGCGAACATCTTCGACTGCACTCGGATAAACGAGGCCTGCGTTCTATCATGCATTAATAGTCAGAAACGTATATATAATATATTTTTTTAGAAAGTCTTCAATGTTAGAACGGGTAGCGCTTGTTTTGTATTTCTTTTTAGAGGGGGCAGAGAGAGTGAGGGGGCGGAGCGGGGGTGTGGGAGGAGTGCGGGAACAGACGGGAGGAGAGTAGGAGGAGTAGGGGAGACACGGCCTAGCGGCTGTGCAATCAAGAAGTGAGGGGGCGGGAGAGTAGGCAAGGCAGGCGGCTGGGGCCATGTGCACGCGCTTTTAAGCTCAATGCGCATGCGCATTGAGCTTAAAAGTCACGGGCACTGCAAGGAATCGCCACGATTCCTTGCAAGTTAGATAAAGAGTCGATGAGCCCCCATAGTCTCGCTTGCTCGATGCGCATGCGCATTCACAGGCGAGACCTAAAAAGGAGAAATTCAAAATGCTCACACTCGTGCAAGTCCTGTCTGTCCTGGACCAAGGAGACTGGAAGGTATAGCTGGACTTATAGGACACTTATTTTCACATCCCCCTCCTGCATGACCACAGGCGTTAGCGGTGGTTCACTGTAGGCCAAGAGTGATTTGCGGTGCTCCCCTTCGGCCTTACCAGTGCCACTTGGGTGTTCACGAAAGTAATGGAGGTGGTAGCAGCTCATCTGTGGAGGTCAGGGATTCCAGTCTCACTACCTTGATAATTGGCTCTTGAAGGAGGGCTTGCCCTAGGCAGTCGTCTCTCATCTTCCGACTACGGCAAACCTTCTGCAATCTGTGGGGTTCACGGTCACAGTGCAGTTTCTGGCCTATCCTGTGGAGTGGTGGGTCCAGGATATTCAGTCTATACCCAGATATTTCAGCCTCTAACCTGGATTTTGGTGAGACTGAATCTGAGGCTGGTCCGCCTCATGGCCTCCTGCATCCTTGTTGTGGCACATGCCTGTTGGCATATGAGGGCTCTGCAGTTATAGTGGACATAGCATCTGGGGAATCTCTCCAACAGGGTCCGATCTCGGAGGGAACTGCAAAAGAACTGCAGTGGTGGCTAATGAACTGCAATTGGGCCAGTGACATACCACTCTCCCTTCCCCAACCCTACCTGACTGTGGTGATAGATGTCATTCCTGTGATGGGGCGGCCATCTGGGAGAGGTGGAGTTCAGAGGGTGCTGGTCTCTGGCGGAATTCGGACTACACATCATCCTGTTTGAGCTATCGGACTGGCATTGATGGCCTTTCTTCTGTCAATCAGGGGAAGGCTGGCACAGGTATTCACAGACAACACCGCTGCCATGTGGTATTGCAACAAACCGGGTGGGTTGGGGTCATAGACTCTTTGTCAAGAGGTGCTGCACCTTTGGACAAGGCTGGAACATCGGGGCATGTCCCTGGTGATTCAACACCTGGCAAGCTTTCTGCATGCCAGGGTGCACAGACTCAGCCACCAGTGCCTAGCGGATCACGAATGGTGTCTCCATCCAAAGGTGGTGCAAGGTCACCTCCAAGAATAGGGAGAGCCTTGGTTGGATCTGTTTGCTTCAGTCGAGAACGTGCAATGTCAAGCTATGCACGCTAAAGTTTCAAAAACATCTCTCACTGAGACGCTTTTCATCTTGAGTGGAGCTCGGGCCTCCTGTACGCCTTTCCGCCCAGAGTTCACAAGAAGATCAGGAACAATTGGGCCGAAAGTTATTCTTGCGGCTCCGGACTGGACACTTCGCCTACATGTGTGGAGATTGAGCAGTGACGGTTGACCGCTTTCGACCTTCCGCTCAAAGTCTGTAATGATATTTTGGCAGCCAGGTGTGTCTCCACCAAAACTGTATACGCCTGCCATTGAAGCAAATTCGTGGCATGGTATGGTGCACAGCCACACAAGTTGATCCTCTTTCGGCAACCATTTTCCAGCTTCTATTTTTTATTCTTACATTGGCCCAGCAAGGCTCTGCTTTGGGCACTTTGAAAGGCTATCGTTCTTCCACATCTGCCAGATCACCCATCTCACTTGACGTTCCCTATTTAACATAGGTTTTTGAAAGGTGTCCACCACATGTTCCCTCCTGCACACTTCGTTATACCCCAGTGGGACTTCAATGTAATCCTCTCATTTCTAATGTGTGATCCTTTTGAGCGGTTACACAACTGCCATATCTGGCTCCTGACCATCAAAACTGGCTTCTTAGGGGCAATTAGATTTTCCGAGAGGTCAGTGAGCTACAGCCACTGCCTCCTCAGCCTCTATACCTGAATATCTACCCAGACAAACTGGTCCTTCACACTAGAGCATCCTTCCTACCGAAGGTGGTAACTCCTTTTCATGTAGGTCTGTCCATCACCCTGCCTACCTTTTTAGTTTTCGTTTTGCCCTTCAAAAGCAGCTGAGAGACTCCGTGGGTTGGATCCAAAGAGACCGTTGTTCTACCTTGACCGCACAAAAGAGTTCTGGGTGGATGATCAACTCTTTGTGGGGTACGTCACAGCCAAAAAAGGAAAAGGTGGTGCAGAAGCAAACCGTCTCACAATGGATAGTGCTCTGTATCGAAATCTGCTACGCACGCCCAAAAAGCAACTTTCTGAAGGTTTGCGTGCTCACTCCATCAAAGCCATACTGCGTCCACTGCGTTAGCTTGTGGAGTACCTGTCCTGGATATCTTCCAATAGAACTGGGGTATAAAAGCTATTAATATAACAGATGTTCCAAAGGTAATCATTTGACAAAAACTAAATGAATGGTCAGGGGAACAAAGTACAATAAATCCTCTTGTTACAAAATATGAACAAGCATTTGGTTTTAATGAATAAATTAGTCCAAGTCATAGAGTGACAATTCCAAATGATGATAAGGTACAACATGTGACGGCGCAAGTGAAGGTAAGTGACAAAAAGTGCTGAAATATGCACATTGTGCATAACACAAAAATCTCAAACAGGAAGGTGCTTGAATACGGAGGAACAGTGAGTTGAATCAAATCAAGGTATATTCCTCAAAATAGTCCTTTCATTTAGAATAATTGGTTAAGACCTATATCAGAAAACTCCACAAACGTAACCAGAGAGTCTTGTTGACTATATAGTAATGAGCATCAAACAGTGGTCAGCGCAAAAGAACTTTTAGGTTTAACAGAGACCACAGCCCATTGCTTGTCTGGTTAAATCTATAATCCGTCTGTCCAAGAAGTGAGCAGGAATACTTGAACAAAGGCAGAGCTCTTGTCCCCAGTTTCAAAAACAATTAAATGGCACTTTATTGATTCCGCAACTTTGATTCCTAATTCCCTCTGGGCTACAGCGGAGCCTCTCTTCAACACTCTAGAACGGCGGCCCTTGCTGCAGGTGTAGACTTCCTGAGCTTAGGTTTGGTGCAATTATAGCACAATCATGTACGAGGCCATGGTTTACTGCACCAAACAAGGTCCAGGAAAAATGGTAACAGTGGCCCCAGGAGGAGAAACCACTAGTATGGCAAACCGTGCAGACTGACTAATCAGCCCAGTTGTCAGCATCTACATCTTTCAACATCCAAGGAACGTGACCACTGAATCACTATACAATTCGTCCTTGGACCTCTCTGCAGGATCATCCCCAAACATTTTGCTTTCACCTCTCCTGTTTTCTAATCCCGTTTTTGCTGGCTTGTAGGACTGTGTACACTTGACCACTGCTAACCAGGTCTAAAGTGCTTGTGCTCACTCCTTCAAACATGTTAAAATTGGCTTACACCGAATTGGCACATTTAATTTACTTGTAAGTCCCTAGTAAAGTGGTAGAACATGTACCCAGGGCCTGTAAATTGAATGATACTAGTGGGCCTGCAGCACTTGTTGTGCCACCCAGTTAAGTGGCCTTTTAAAGCATGCCTCAGGCCTGCCTTTGCAGCCTTTGTTCAGTTTTAAACTACCAAATCGACTTAGAAAGAAAAAAATAACTTTTGGCAGGCCTACATCTCTCTTTTTAATACATATGTCACCCCTGGAGTTTGCCCTTAACAGCCCATAGGTCAGGGTGCATTGTATTTAAAAGGTGGACATGTACTTTTAAGCTTTGCATGTCGTTTTTCACTGCTGTTGGGACTACCTTGCCCATTGGATAACATTGGTTACCTTATTACATTATAAAGTGCTAGCGTTTTATTGGAAACAGGTAGAAATATCATATTTGGACTTCTCATCAAAGAGGATTTTAAATTGCAATTCTGAAAATGCCTCTTTTCGAGAGTTGAAATTTGCCTTTCCTAAACGTTAAGGCCTTTTAGAAGTTTCCAGTGGCCTGGGCCTGTTAAGTGCTCCCCCATAAGTAATGCCTAATGGTCCCAGAGAGAGAACAATAGGACCTGGGTGGAGCTGAGTGAGGGCCATCCTGCCAGGATGGGAGGGGCAGAGCTGTTCCCTGCCCCCTTACATTTTAAAGAAGCTGCCTAAGCACGCTCTTGAATAACTTAACACCAGGCGTTTGTCACTCCAGACATCTTGGGACATGGGCAGGGAGGAAGGAAATTCCAGAACCATCTGTGAGGAGAGGAGGAGGGACTCCAGAAGTTTCTTCCACTTCAAACCTGGCACCAGATATACATATTGGACCCTCAGTTCAACTTTTCAGTTTACTCCTGAACCTGCAGAAGACTGCAGAAGGGACTGCCTTGTTCTCGGAGGATTGCCCTGCTGCTACCAGAAAACTGCCCTACTGCCTGCCTTGTTCTTCAGAGGGCTGCCCTGCTGTCGGGGGCCTGCCTTGTTCTTCAGAGGGCTGCCCTGCTGTCGGGGGCCTGCCTTGTTCTTCAGAGGACTGCCCTGCTGTCGGGGGCCTGCCTCGTTCTTCAGAGGACTGCCCTGCTGTCGGGGGCCTGCCTTGTTCTTCAGAGGACTGCCCTGCTGTCGGGGGCCTGCCTCGTTCTTCAGAGGACTGCCCTGCTGTCGGGGGCCTGCCTTATTCTTCAGAGGACTGCCCTGCTGTCGGGGGCCTGCCTTGTTCTTCAGAGGACTGCCCTGCTGTCGGGGGCCTGCCTTGTTCTTCAGAGGACTGCCCTGCTGTCGGGGGCCTGCCTCGTTCTTCAGAGGACTGCCCTGCTGTCGGGGGCCTGCCTTATTCTTCAGAGGACTGCCCTGCTGTCGGGGGCCTGCCTTGTTCTTCAGAGGACTGCCCTGCTGTCGGGGGCCTGCCTTGTTCTTCAGAGGACTGCCCTGCTGTCGGGGGCCTGCCTTGTTCTTCAGAGGACTGCCCTGCTGTCGGGGGCCTGCCTCGTTCTTCAGAGGACTGCCCTGCTGTCGGGGGCCTGCCTCGTTCTTCAGAGGACTGCCCTGCTGTCGGGGGCCTGCTTTGCTACTTGAAGGAGAGAGGACGATCTCTTTAAACCCAGGGCTACCAGAGTGATTCCAAGGGTCAGTGGGCTGAGCTCCTGTTCTGAGCTTCAGTGACAAAACAAACTACAGAGTCCTCCCTGTAACTGCCTAGCTGACCTGCTGGAACTGAACTTGCCTGGACCTGGACCTGGAACTGGAACTGCCTGAGCCCTGCTGGTGTGTGTTCCTGATCCCCCAAGAGGTGCCTCCCCAGGTCCTGCACCCCTGGCTGGCATCAGCTGAGCTCCTCCTATGAACTCCGGAACCTTTTAACTCTGCGCGCAGGACTTTGAGAAAGTAACTTTGTCAGCAGGACTGACCTGGTCCCTGTGTTTGGCCCGCACGCACGCCATCACGCTCGGCCTGAACATGTGACTTTCTCCCAGCCTAGTGTGACCGGATGGGAAATGTCCTTTAGGACGTAGCTAGAATCTCGCTGTGACTTCTCGAGTCTGTTAATTTGTATTGTGGTCTCTGCTCTTCTTCGGCTTGTAGCACTTTAGAGCACTGGTAGGAATGTTTTGAGGGTCATATCCGCTGTGCGATTTGATTGGAGCGTCACATCAATGTTGAGTGCTCTAATGGGGTTTGTCTGCCCGGCCATGAGGCATGTGTTGATGCTGCAGGCGGCTAGATCAGGCATAACGGGCAGAACCGCTGACTTTAGGTTGGGACGCTTCCTCATCTTGAATTATTGTAGAGTGAGATCGCATCCGCCACATAAATAATAAATAACTGTGAGAGGATGCACTGGTTGACAGTAGTTGGCGCCCCCATCGTTGTAGGCAGAGATGCAGCGTTAACGAGAGCCGCGGCGGTGTGCGAAGCATTGGAGACATTTTGGAAGAGGGACCTGAACACCAGTCTTTTCGGCATTCTGAAATCATGATTCGAGGTCAATTTGGGGAACTTTTGCAGGGTTTTCTTTGCTGTTGAATATGCCTTGTTAATTGTAAACTCTTCGTTTTGTATCTGGCTTGCATAATGGGCTGCTGTTCACAGAGAAGGGCAGGAATATGTGAACAAAAACAGCGGCTAACTGAATGTCATGGTCTTTGAACTATCAGGCCAACCAGGGTCGGATTGGGATCACAATTTGGCCCCGTCACTGCCAAAGAAAGTGGCCCACATTCACCAGGCATGCCGTTTCATGAAACACTATTTGATTACTCTTAGAGTTTCGCCGAGTTGACGGTGCAGCGAGCGCAACGTAAATATTTTTATTTATTTACTCACTTACTTTATTATTTATTTATTTATTAATGATATTTATAAAGCGCGAACAAAGGCCCGTGGGCGTCTCGGCGCTGGAATATCTGCAGGTATTTACTCCAGGAGGAGAGGGTCTGAGTTTACTGGTTAAACAGCCAAGTTTTTAACTGTTTGTGAAATGACCAGAGTGAAGGGCTTGTTTTTATTGAATGGGGCAAAGTGTTCCATAGTTTTGGGACTGATACCAGGAACCTTCTGTCCCCCCAAGACACCGATTTGGTACGGGGGACCATTAGGTCATTTAGAGTGGAAGAACGTAACAATTTAGGGGGACAGTAAGGAATCAGATTTTGTGTGAGGAAAGCAGGTCCTTGATTGTGCAGAGCCTTGTACACAATACAGAGGGTTTTGAACTTAATCCTATTTCTGATGGGCAGCCAGTGGAGGTATCTGATGGTATCTGTAACGGATTGATATTTAGGAATTCTGCCCAGGAGCCTAGCTGCTGAATTCTGGATAACTTGCATTTTATTAATGACCCTTACTTGTGCATTTATGAACAAAGCATTACAGTAGTCCAGAGTGGACAATACCAGAGATGTTACCAAGGTTTTACCGGCCGTTTCAGGGAGGAAGGGAAGGATTTTCTTTAGAAGTCTTAGTTTATGAAAGGCGGAGGAAGCAATTTGATTGGCGTGTGGGAGAAAATTGAGGCGGTCGTCGAAGATCACTCCCAAGTTCCTCACTTTACTGACAGGTTTAGGGGGGGTCCAAGGGACGAGTGCCACCAAACCGAGGACTATTCTGGGGTCAGTTGTCCAAAAATGACCAGTTCCGTCTTGTCGGAATTAAGTTTTAGGCAATTGGAGGCCATCCAGTCCCCAATTGCCAACATGCCCTCTTTGCAGTCTTCGGCTATTTTGTGGCCGTTATTTTTAATGGTGCAAACAAATGGTTGCTGAACTGTTCCTATAGACAGACTTGGGGGGGATTAGACTGGCGTGACCAAGGTATCAAAGAGACACCCTGGGGCATCCATTTTGTTGGATGTAGTTGCCTCACACACCCAGAAGGGTGTCATGCTTCATCATAGGCGTTTGCTCCTCGTCGGGGAGGCGGTGCAATCCCCGACGGGCTCACCTCAAAGAGGGGCTCTTTGGCGGAGATCTTTTTATCCAACAGCCTTATGGTGAAGTGGGGGTGTGTGGGCGGGATATTGTGTTATGTGATGAAGGAATTAAGGAATTAAAATGTAGCTGGGGGTACCGGAATTAACTTTATTCTGGGGGTCCCCTGGCTGCAATTAAAAGGTGGGGCTAGCTCGCTAGGTGTCAACAAGTTAGGTCGAGTGACCCTAGAGAAAGCTAGAAGTGAGACTGGTCGACATGTTTCTCGCTCAGGGTAAAATCACCCGCGATTCATCAGGACCTTACAAGAAAGTGCAAAGAAGAATTTAAAACAGCATGCTTGTGTCATGTGTGTAGTGTGTACAATACCTCTGTGGACTGTCCTATGCCTAAATACAGAGAAATTAAAAAGGAGACACAAGTAATGGTTATAATGTACTATTGTAAACCACAACTAGTCAAGTCAACGCCAGGAGATATACAAAATGCGGCATGCATTGGTACTGGGAATAATTGAACACAATCCAAGCATGCCTAGGTGTATGGAGCGTGCCACGTGCGAAGTGGGGAGCACTTACACAAACTCTAAAAGTGAAGGAAAAGTGAAAAGTTGAGTGGTTTTAAAAACACAAGGGTAAGAATACAAGGTATAAAAATGCAGCAGTCTCAGAAGGACACTCCTCACATCTAGTGTCTTACAAAGGCAATCAAGGTGATGTGGAAAATAGCCATGTCATACTGTGAACAATCCACCCAAAAATCTCACACTGTGATGAAAAAACCGGCTTCATAGGAGATGAGCCTGGTCCCTACTCACCTATTGGTCAGGGACTAAGGGCCACATGAGGGGTCGGCGGGTCTGGACATCGGGGGTGAGTCTATTGTATGTAGCTGAATGGGGCACACAAGCAAAGTCTAAGGGCTGACATTCTAGCAAGGTACAAGTTATAAGTGGATCTTGCTGGCCTCCTTAATTTAACCCACAAGGGATGCACTCACCTCACTCTGGCCGTGTCCTCGTGGAGAAACCTACCCATCTCCGCCGAGCTCGAGTAAATAAGTGAGCTCGGCGGTGGGTGTATTTAACTGGACCGGCATTAGCTGAAGTGCCGACACCTGTTAGTGTGGAATCACGTGATCGTGATTTGAAAAGCGGCGGCCATCTTAAGCTGGGTTCGGGATCAAGAGTCCATTCAGTTCATGGCAAAAGAACGCTAACGCGTGTATGGTAAAGAGCCTTAAGGACGGGTGTCGGGTCCTGCAGACTCACGAGGGGATAATTGCGTTAGGGATTTGTCTAGCAAATATATTCAAACAACCATTCAAGAGGACCGACTATGAGCCTTTCGATTTGACGCTCAGTGTGTTCGGTCACGTGGTGTCAACATTGACTATGACGGCCTAGATGGGGCGGGCCGGTGTCCTAGATGTCACGTGTGCATGGCTAGCGAAGCGGCGGCCATCTTAAACTGGTGGAGGGAATCATCTAGTTCCTATTTATTTGGAAGGAAAACACTCGGACTCGTATGTAGTAGGGAGTCTAGAGGGCGAGTGCCAACCCCTGAATATTCACAGGGGAATATACCATTATGTAAATTATAAAAATTATACAAATTATTATATATTGCAATCGTATATGGTGACCCGGTAGTGTTCCGGTTTTATTCAGAATTGCCTTTCAGTATTTTCGGACCCTTGTTGTAATTATTGACTAAGGACGTCATAGTGTCACGGGCCGGTGTCCGGGGTGGTAACCGCTATGTACCAGTAGGTGTGGTCTATTAGGACGGGTGTAAACAGTAGGAGGCCAAAAGATACAATCCTGAAGCAGACCCTGATGTGTGATGGGGATCACAGTGGAGGCAAAAGCAAGAGCCATCCCACACCCAAATCCTGGTGTATGTTTGGGAGACACTTGGAGGGCGGTTGCCTAGTGGGAGTATGTAGTGGGTGTTGGAGCGGTCATCAAGGTATGGTGACAGTGGATGCTCGATCTGAAGAAAGGTAAAAACAAATGGGACACGATGCTCAGGGAGCCCGTACATGGGTGGTCACATCAAAGTGAATGCCATGGGATATCCTCATTGAGTCCCTGTTTGTCAGATGATAGACGGTGGACCCATCTTTGTTCCTTTCGGAAAAGGGCATTTTTTGGGGAGTTCGGACTAGATTCAATAACTACCCACTTCAATGAGTCTTCATTGTGGTTGGATTCTACAAAATGTTTGCACATTTTCGTGTGGGTCTTTTTGCAGCGGAAGTTGCTGCGATGTTCGATGATGCGGGTTTTGATGGGGCGGGTTGTCATCCCGATGTACTGGAGACCACATGGGCAGATTATCATGTATATACAATGTGTCGTGTTGCAGTTGGTGTGCTGCCTAAGCTCCCATTTGAATGTCTCGGAGAGCTGAATAGTTTTCAGAGTCAGAGTGTATCTGCATACGCCACACATGCCACATGGGTAGTGGCCTGTCACAGGAGGCAAATGCCACAAGGTTTGTTGAGTTTCTTTCCTCACATTCTTGGGCCTGGTACTGATTAGGATATCTTTTAGATTTTGTGATCTCTTAAATGCAAACCTTGGTTGTTCCAGGACCATGCCACCTGTATTGAGGATGCCCCAATGGTGCTTTATTGTGTTCCTTATTTTGTTGGACAATGGAGTGAAGGTAGTCACACAAGTGATCGGTTGATTTTCAACAGTGGCTCTTTCTTGTCGTTCAAGGAGAGCTTCTCGATTATTATTCCTGGCCCTCTTCTTAGCTTTCAAGATATCACTCTTAGGGTAGCCTCTGGCAAGAAGGTTCCTAGAGAGGATTGCGGACTCTTTCTTGTAGTTGGACACCTCACTACAATTACGTCTTATCCATAGGAATTGGCCGAAAGGAAGGTTAGTGCGCAAAGCCTTAGGATGATGGCTCTCATAGTGCAAAAGGCTGTTGCGGTCGGTGGGTTTCCTGTACATGGTGGTTTTGAGAGACCCTCCTTCCAGTTTAATTGTTAGGTCCAGGAAGGGAATCTCCTTCGAAGAGGCGGCCATGGTAAAATGTAGGTAGGGGTTCAGTGTGTTCACCCATTCAAAGAAAGCCTCATGTGATGTTGGTGGGCCTCTCCATAGGATAAGAATGTCGTCAATGAAGCGTCTCTACATTTTGATGTTATCTCGAAAGGGGTTTGACTCATGATGTATGTGTTTGCCTTCGAATTCGGCCATATACAGGCAGGCCACCGAAGGGGCAAAAGTACTACCCATAGACGTACCTTGGGTCTGGTGGTAATACTTCCCTCTATACTCAAAATATTTTCGGTGAGGGCTATGGTAGCACATTCCATGATGAAAGTCTGTGGAGTGTTGGAGTCCCAAGTTTCTAAGCCCAATCGTTCCTCTATTACCTCAAGTGTGGCCCTTTGAGGAATGTTCGTGTAGAGGGCTTCTACATCTAGTGTGATCAAGAGGTCAATCTGTCCTGTGTCCTGGATATTGTCCAGAATGCGCAGTACATCCGTAGTGTCTTGGATGTAAGAGGGAATACACTTCACAAGTGGTTGTAGGAAGTGGTCACAAAATTGTGAGAGTGGCTCCAATACGGTGTCTATCCCTGACACAATCGGTCTCCCTGGTACTGGCCTTGTTGCCTTATGGATCTTGGGCAATATATAAAAATATGGTACCCTTGGGTCCTTTTTTATAAGGAAATCTGCCTCTTTTTTGGTGATCCATTGTTCACATTCCGCGTTTGTCACCAAACTCGTTATTGTGGTCTGTAGGCGCATGGTGGGATCACTCGGAATGGATGTATAATATCTTTGATCATTGAGTTGTCGAGTGCATTCTAAGTCATAATCCACAGCATTCATTACAACTGTGGCTCCCCCTTTGTCCGCCTGTTTGATTGTAATCAAGGGGTCTTCT
This sequence comes from Lissotriton vulgaris, assembly GCF_964263255.1. NCBI lineage: Eukaryota > Metazoa > Chordata > Amphibia > Caudata > Salamandridae > Lissotriton > Lissotriton vulgaris. Next base: position 121,000 of record NW_028246212.1, read on the forward strand.
GCCAGTGATTTCAGTACAGTCATCTCATTCCTAGAGATGTTGGAGTGAGATGTATGTCGGTCCAGTTTGTTTAGGTCTTTAAGCACGGCTTGTTCAAAAGTTAGAACTTCATTCGGGACCATCCCGTTGTGGGGTGTGAAGGTTGATGGGTTGTGTAGGCCTGAGTCCTCAGTATTTTCGCAGGGCCTGCCTTCGAAGAAGCTTTTCAATCTTATTTTTCTAAAGAATGATTGAATTTCTCTAGTTTGTTTGAATAGATCGACCCTTGGGGTGGAGACAAAGCCCAGACCTCTCTGAAGGACCTCTTCCTCTTTCTCTGTGAGGAGCCGATCAGACAAATTGACCACGAGGCTCATTTTGGTCCTGATCGGTTCGTGCTCCTCGTGTCCATCCCTTGGGGGCGTGTGTCCTCCCATTGAACTCTCTTTTCTGGCACATTCCCTCTTTTTCGCCCTCGCCCTCTGCCCCAACCTCTGCCTAAAAAAGGAGGGTGTGTAGGGTTTTGTGGAGGATAGAATGGGGGGTATTGAGGGGCAAAAGGTGATTGGAATTGGGGGAATTGTGGGTATTGCCAGAATGGGGGACCCATTGGTTGTCCCTGGTTAGAATAGTTTGGAAAGTTATGTTGTCCACGACCCCTTCCTCTTTTTGCTCTATTTGGGCAAGATCATTATCCCCACTACTGTCAGAGCCACTATTGGAGCCCCTCCTAGATGAAGTCGTGCTTGAATCAGAGTTATAATTCGTACCAGGGGGAACATAGTCATCCTTTAAATAGGGATAGACTTTCTCCTTTGAAAACTTTTTGATGTCTTTTTGTAGTTTCGCTACCTTTTGATTCATGAGGTATTCTTTGTGTTCTGCCATTTCCTTGTTTAGCTCGGCCAATTTTGTTTTGAAGCCCGGGTTCTGTACCGCCGTCTTCAAGGCAGCCTCTGCTGCTTGGATCTTGACCAGAAGCGCATCTGCTAGTCGTTTGGCTGTATTTACAATCAGGATAGGGAGGTTATGGGTGCATTTCCATGACACCTGTGACCATTCAACTTTAAATTGCCCGTCTTCCCAGAAGATTCTCGGGAAGTTCTTGACGGTCAAGCCATTCGGGGCAATTTTGGCTTTGAAATATTCCGCCATCATGGTCCCGTGTAATGTTATTCCTATCCATTCCCGCTTCAGATCGGATAGGGATTGCCACTCAGTTGTATTACTCCCTGTTGCAGGTTCTATGTCTATGCCAAACAGAGAGGGTGTCCTCATTATTGCTGCTGCATCCTCTTCACCGAAGCTCAGTCCCTGGCCCTCCATGGTGGTGGGGGCTAAGGAACTTGGTTCCGGTTCTGAGGGGTCTGTAAGCGGGACTGCAGGAAGAGGCAGGAGACGGGTCTTTGTAACCAAAGGAAAAGGCTTTATTGTGGATAACAGCTGGTCGGTACTTCTGAGTCTACCAGGGGGCTTCCTAGGTGAGCGACTCCTCTCAGTCCGGCTCTTGGAGAGGACACCCTCTGTCCTCCTTTTCTTTAATGTCCGCCTTCGGTCAACAGCGTCAGGCTCCGTCGTGTCGTCCTCTCACTCCGGACACATGCAAATGAAAGGGGAAAAGCGCGTTACTGTCACGGCCTTTCAGTGTACAAATCCCACACACCAGGGGGGGGGGAAGTGAGGTGAGGTCTACTTAGTGCTCCCAACGTTTTAAGATGCTTATTTCCCGTGGATTTGTGGATTATGCAAACGGTAGAAGAGAACACTCCTTCCCGTCCCCTTCCCCGTCTCTAAGTGTGAAGCGCTCTAGCGCCTCACCCTTCTCCCGATCCAACCCGCTATGCGCTCACGTACCTCGCGAAGCCACGCCCCTCCGGGGGAGTGGCTGGGCGGATCGCGGTGTCGGTGGCCTCCTGGCTCCGTTCCGGGCTCTGGATCCCCTCCGGCGGCTGCGGGATGACTTTCGCCGCTGCTGGGCTCCGCTCGTTCTTCCAGGATCCTGAGGACGTCCTCTCTGTGCTCGCCCTCGAGCCTCTCCTCTGCTGGGCTGATGTCCAACGAGCTTCGCTCCGACTCCGCGTTGTCTACCTGTCGGTAGTCCGGGGGATCCTCCTGCATCCGCGGGAATCCCTCGTAGGTCACTGCCTCCTCCGTATGCTCCCTGGGCTGGATCCGTCGCTGTAGTCTCCAGTCCGGTGAGTCGTCCTCCCACCATTCGATGTCCTCTTCGTCTCCACTTCGCTCCGCGTCTCTCCTCTTACAAACTGCTCCGCCGGTGTACAGACACACCTGGTCTGCCTCACCTGCCTCTTTTCTAGCGGAGTTTGGCCACTCCCCCTCAGAACCTGGAGACCAGTTAAAGGGGCCGCCTCCCAGGTCCTCTTCTTCTCCGCTGTACTGTTCCTCCACGGAGTGCCAACACGGTGATTCCAGTCTGGGCTGTGGAAACAGAAAGGGGGGTTCACAGGTTACTTCGACCCCAGGGGGCGCCTCGGGCACCCCGTTACATTCCTCCCCCCCTGAACTCTTCCGTTCGGGAAGGGGATAGCGGGAAAGAAAGTCCGCCCCGACATTGTCAGTTCCACGTGTATGAACCACCTTGAAGGAGTAAGGTTGTAGGGACAGGAACCAGCGCATCACTCTGGCGTTATTCCCTTTATTACGGGCCATCCATTGTAGGGGAGCATGGTCAGTATATAGGGTAAACGGCCTACCCTCCAGGTAGTATGACAATTTATCCACCGCCCACCTTATCGCTAAACACTCCTTCTCCACCGTGGCATACTTCAGTTCTCGGGGAAACAGTTTACGGCTAACGTACAGTATAGGATGTTCTGTCCCCTCCTCGGATTTTTGGGAGAGTACTGCCCCTATCCCATAGTCGGATGCATCTGTGTGCAAAAAGAAATGTTTTGAAAAATCAGGGGACGTCAGAACCGGGGTGGAAGTGATACACTTTTTCAGGGCGGTGAATGCCTCTTCCATCTCCCTTGTGGGGATGAGTAGCGTTTTCTCCGGGTTCCTGTTTCTCAGGGTGTCAGAAAGGGGGGCTGATATCTGGGAGAACATTGGAATGAACCTACGATAATAACCAATCAACCCCAAGAACGCCCTCATATCTTTTCTAGTTTTGGGAAACGGCGTCTCTGCTATGGCTCGTACTTTCTCTATTTGGGGTTCTATCATCCCGTGCCCTAAGACATAGCCCAGATATTTTACTTTTTGATAGGCCATTCGTGATTTCTTTGCATTGATTTTCAACCCTGCTTCTTGTAGTGTCTCTAACACCTTCTGGAGATGATCTAAGTGGGTTTCCCAGTCGGGACTAAAGACGACGATGTCGTTGAGGTATGCCGAGGTGAACATGGACAATTCTTTCAATACCGTGTTCATCAATCTCTGGAAGGTGGCAGGGGCACCGTGAAGACCGAAGGGGAGGACGGTAAATTCATAGTGACCGTCCTCGGTCGAGAAAGCTGTTTTGTGTCTGTCTTCCTCATGGAGGGGGACCTGCCAATATCCCTTGGTCAAGTCGATGGTACTGATGAATTTGGCTTCTCCTAATTTCTCGATCAGCTCATCTATGCGGGGGATCGGATAAGCGTCAAAAAGAGATACTTCATTAAGGGCGCGAAAGTCCATGCAGAATCTTCTTGTTCCGTCTGGTTTTGGAATCAACACTATTGGGCTAGACCAGTTACTCTTTGAGGGTCGGATTACGCCCAACTTCAACATCTCCTGGATTTCCGGTTTTATTCCTTGTCGTCTGGCCTCAGGGACTCTGTATGGCCTGATCTTCACGATTTTTCCAGGCTCTGTACATATCCGATGAGTGGCTAACGTGGTCCTTCCGGGAATATCTGAGAAGACTCCAGCGTTCTTACTTAAGGTGTTCATCAGGTCCGTTCTGTCTTTGTCCATCAGGTCTTCATTTATGACTAGTTGGTCTATTGTACTGGAGGACAGCAGGGGGAGGCGTTCCGTTAAGTGTATCCCTGTAGGAGGGGGTCCGAGCCACTTCTTTAACAGGTTGACATGGAAGACTTGAGTCTTCCTCTGGGTGATTTGTAACTTATAGCTGGTGTTACCGATCGTACTTATAATTTTGAAAGGGCCTCCCCATTCCGCCTTAAACTTTTGTGAGGAGGAGGGTAGGAGTACTAGAGCCCAATCACCCACTGACATCCTTCTCCATCTTTTACCTTTATCGTAGAACGTTTTCTGTCGCTGTTGGTTTTTCTCAAGGTTGGCATACGCGAGTTCTCTTAACTTTCCGATTTTGGACCTGAGGTTACGGGCGTATTCTAGGGTTTTCAGTGTTTCGTCGGGTGTTTCTTTCTCCCACGCTTCTTTGGTCATTTCTAAGAGAGATCGGGGTTGACGACCATATAATAGTTCGAAAGATAAAACCCCCAAACTGCTCTGTTTCTGACCTCTTAGGACATACAAAGCCAGTGGCAGTACCTGATCCCACTCTGCTCCATTGATTTCTAGCATTTTTCTTAGGGTTGTTTTCAGGGTCCTGTTGTATCGCTCGACGAGGCCGTCGGTTTGGGGGTGGTATACCGCAGTTCTGATCTGATGGATTCTTAGAAGCTGGCAAACCTCCTTCATGAGCCTCGATACGAAGGGCGTTCCCTGGTCGGTGAGGATCTCCTTTGGGAATCCTACTCTTGAAAACATTTCGATCATCCGGTCGGCTATGTGTTTGGTCGTTGTGACAGTCAACGGATAGGCTTCCGGGTATCTAGTGGCATAGTCCACTATTACTAATACATACTGATACCCTTTCCTTGTTTTGGGGAGAGGTCCTATGAGGTCCATGCCAATACGCTCAAACGGGGTCCCTATTATAGGCAGGGGTTGTAGGGGAACCGCCGGGGGTCGGGTCATGTTCTTTTTTTGACATACCTCGCACTCCTGACAGTACTTCACTGTATCTTTATATATCCCTGGCCAATAAAAGTGGCGGAGCAGGTTTTGCGTGGTTTTCTCTGCCCCTATATGTCCGGCTACCAAATGTGCATGTGAGTAGAACAACACCTGTTCCCGGAAGGTGAGGGGTACTAGCAGTTGATCGGGATCATCTTTTTGGGCCTGCCTATACAGTAATTCGTTTTTTACAATAAACCTTGGGTATTGCAAGGGAAGTAGGTTCTTGTCTCTCTCTGCCGCGTCCCACGCGTTGGAGAGGGTGGCGTCATTTAACTGAGAGAAACGAAAACTTCGGTCGAGCACCCATGGTTCGTCCGTTATTAAGGCAGGGACATTTCTATCCTTTTTGTCCGTTTCTGAGGGGGGGTCCCCTGTCTTTAGGCTATGCTTAAACATGTTTAGAAACTCTGGATTGTCAGTCCCTATAATGAGGTCCTCAGGGAGAGTGGCCAATACCCCCACCCTTATCGTATGTGGACTCCTCCCCACAGGGGCTATGGGCAGCATGGCCACAGGATAGGACTTGACATCTCCGTGTACACATCTTATATTCACCCTGGTTTGTACAAGGAGCTGGGAGGGTAAAACCAGACGGGCGTGTACCACGGACTGACGACAGCCAGAGTCTAACAGGGCCTGGAGAGAGGTGCCGTTTACCCCAACACTTACCCTAAATGCTTGACCCATTTCGCTGGAGAACATCACCGCCTTGGGAAGATACCCGACCTCCATGGGTTCCTCCTGCGGTTTCCTCCGGGGGCACAACCGGGCGATGTGTCCCCAGGTGCCACATTCAAAGCATTGCGGCCCGGTAGGTAGAGGCCCCTCGGTTCTCCATGTTCTGGTCCTTGTGACTTCAGGAGGTTTCACTGGTTTCCTTTCGGTTTTCATCGGAGTCTTATGTTTCTCAGTCTCCCAGCCTTGAGAGATCCTAGGCTGGACTCTAGAGAAAGTAGTCGCCATGTCCACAGCTTTCTCGGTAGTGAGGTGGTGGTGTTGTCGCAGCCACCTCTGGGTGGCGTAGGGCAGGGCCTCAAGGAATTGCTCTAAGTATATCCTGTCCATGATCTCTTCCCTCGTGCTTACGGTCGGGGTCAGCCACTTATCGGCGGCCATCTTGAGCCTCACGAACAGGGTTTTAGGGGACTCGCCGGGGGTTCCCCTCTCCTTACGAAACCGGATTCTGTAGGCCTCCTGGTCTAGACCCAGGTGATCTAGGATTATTTTTTTCACCTCATCATAGGTAGTATCTCCCGTGGGGTTGGCCACCTGATAAGCCGCCTGTGCTTCTCCTACGAGGAGGGGGGCCAAAAAGAAGGGCCACTTGGGCACCGGCCACCCGCAAGCACGGGCCGCCCTCTCAAAATTGAGCAGGAAGGCGTCCGGATCCTCGCCTGGCTGGTACTTTTGAAGTGATACCCCACTGATACGGGGGTTAGTGGCGGACGCGGTGACAGGTCCCGTGATAACTGGATTCTCCATTGCTCTTGCGGCCACAGCGTTTTTCATGGCCTCTCTGTCTGCTGCTGATGTGATAATCTGCTGTTGAATGGCCCACTCTAGCCTCTCTTGCCCCTTTACTAACGACTGCACCACCTCATCCATCTTGGCGTCACAGATGGTCACACTGCCCGCATTCTCCACCACTGTAAGCGGGACTGCAGGAAGAGGCAGGAGACGGGTCTTTGTAACCAAAGGAAAAGGCTTTATTGTGGATAACAGCTGGTCGGTACTTCTGAGTCTACCAGGGGGCTTCCTAGGTGAGCGACTCCTCTCAGTCCGGCTCTTGGAGAGGACACCCTCTGTCCTCCTTTTCTTTAATGTCCGCCTTCGGTCAACAGCGTCAGGCTCCATCGTGTCGTCCTCTCACTCCGGACACATGCAAATGAAAGGGGAAAAGCGCGTTACTGTCACGGCCTTTCAGTGTACAAATCCCACACACCAGGGGGGGGGGGAAGTGAGGTGAGGTCTACTTAGTGCTCCCAACGTTTTAAGATGCTTATTTCCCGTGGATTTGTGGATTATGCAAACGGTAGAAGAGAACACTCCTTCCCGTCCCCTTCCCCGTCTCTAAGTGTGAAGCGCTCTAGCGCCTCACCCTTCTCCCGATCCAACCCGCTATGCGCTCACGTACCTCGCGAAGCCACGCCCCTCCGGGGGAGTGGCTGGGCGGATCGCGGTGTCGGTGGCCTCCTGGCTCCGTTCCGGGCTCTGGATCCCCTCCGGCGGCTGCGGGATGACTTTCGCCGCTGCTGGGCTCCGCTCGTTCTTCCAGGATCCTGAGGACGTCCTCTCTGTGCTCGCCCTCGAGCCTCTCCTCTGCTGGGCTGATGTCCAACGAGCTTCGCTCCGACTCCGGGTTGTCTACCTGTCGGTAGTCCGGGGGATCCTCCTGCATCCGCGGGAATCCCTCGTAGGTCACTGCCTCCTCCGTATGCTCCCTGGGCTGGATCCGTCGCTGTAGTCTCCAGTCCGGTGAGTCGTCCTCCCACCATTCGATGTCCTCTTCGTCTCCACTTCGCTCCGCGTCTCTCCTCTTACAAACTGCTCCGCCGGTGTACAGACACACCTGGTCTGCCTCACCTGCCTCTTTTCTAGCGGAGTTTGGCCACTCCCCCTCAGAACCTGGAGACCAGTTAAAGGGGCCGCCTCCCAGGTCCTCTTCTTCTCCGCTGTACTGTTCCTCCACGGAGTGCCAACACGGTGATTCCAGTCTGGGCTGTGGAAACAGAAAGGGGGGTTCACAGGTTACTTCGACCCCAGGGGGCGCCTCGGGCACCCCGTTACAGGGTCCTTCACAGAAGGTGTGGAAAAGGGGGGGAGGGAAAACAAAGAAAGGAGAGGAGGTTCCAAACCCAATGTGGGATGTGGACCATCTAGATACCACCACAGTGGTGTGGGATCTCTAAGTTGGGGGATCTGAACAATCTAACCCACCGGGAGGCAAACTCCCACGGTTGGCACCGTGCAAAAGTTTTTATCAAAGGAGGGAGAACGATAGATCAATTGATCAACGGACACAGATTACCACTCTGGAAGGTGGAAGGTCCAGTATCAGCATGTGTTCGTTTCCGGTACGAATGGCGCAAACAAATGGTTGCTGAACTGTTCCTATAGACAGACTTGGGGGGGATTAGACTGGCGTGACCAAGGTATCAAAGAGACACCCTAGGGCATCCATTTTGTTGGATGTAGTTGCCTCACACACCCAGAAGGGTGTCATGCTTCATCATAGGCGTTTGCTCCTCGTCGGGGAGGCGGTGCAATCCCCGACGGGCTCACCTCAAAGAGGGGCTCTTTGGCGGAGATCTTTTTATCCAACAGCCTTATGGTGAAGTGGGGGTGTGTGGGCGGGATATTGTGTTATGTGATGAAGGAATTAAGGAATTAAAATGTAGCTGGGGGTACCGGAATTAACTTTATTCTGGGGGTCCCCTGGCTGCAATTAAAAGGTGGGGCTAGCTCGCTAGGTGTCAACAAGTTAGGTCGAGTGACCCTAGAGAAAGCTAGAAGTGAGACTGGTCGACATGTTTCTCGCTCAGGGTAAAATCACCCGCGATTCATCAGGACCTTACAAGAAAGTGCAAAGAAGAATTTACAACAGCATGCTTGTGTCATGTGTGTAGTGTGTACAATACCTCTGTGGACTGTCCTATGCCTAAATACAGAGAAATTAAAAAGGAGACACAAGTAATGGTTATAATGTACTATTGTAAACCACAACTAGTCAAGTCAACGCCAGGAGATATACAAAATGCGGCATGCATAGGTACTGGGAATAATTGAACACAATCCAAGCATGCCTAGGTGTATGGAGCGTGCCACGTGCGAAGTGGGGAGCACTTACACAAACTCCAAAAGTGAAGGAAAAGTGAAAAGTTGAGTGGTTTTAAAAACACAAGGGTAAGAATACAAGGTATAAAAATGCAGCAGTCTCAGAAGGACACTCCTCACATCTAGTGTCTTACAAAGGCAATCAAGGTGATGTGGAAAATAGCCATGTCATACTGTGAACAATCCACCCAAATATCTCACACTGTGATGAAAAAACCGGCTTCATAGGAGATGAGCCTGGTCCCTACTCACCTATTGGTCAGGGACTAAGGGCCACATGAGGGGTCGGCGGGTCTGGACATCGGGGGTGAGTCTATTGTATGTAGCTGAATGGGGCACACAAGCAAAGTCTAAGGGCTGACATTCTAGCAAGGTACAAGTTATAAGTGGATCTTGCTGGCCTCCTTAATTTAACCCACAAGGGACGCACTCACCTCACTCTGGCCGTGTCCTCGTGGAGAAACCTACACATCTCCGCCGAGCTCGAGTAGATAAGTGAGCTCGGCGGTGGGTGTATTTAACTGGACCGGCATTAGCAGAAGTGCCGACACCTGTTAGTGTGGAATCACGTGATCATGATTTGAAAAGCGGCGGCCATCTTAAGCTGGGTTCGGGATCAAGAGTCCATTCAGTTCATGGCAAAAGAACGCTAACGCGTGTATGGTAAAGAGCCTTAAGGACGGGTGTCAGGTCCTGCAGACTCACGAGGGGATAATTGCGTTAGGGATTTGTCTAGCAAATATATTCAAACAACCATTCAAGAGGACCGACTATGAGCCTTTCGATTTGACGCTCAGTGTGTTCGGTCACGTGGTGTCAACATTGACTATGACGGCCTAGATGGGGCGGGCCGGTGTCCTAGATGTCACGTGTGCATGGCTAGCGAAGCGGCGGCCATCTTAAACTGGTGGAGGGAATCATCTAGTTCCTATTTATTTGGAAGGAAAACACTCGGACTCGTATGTAGTAGGGAGTCTAGAGGGCGAGTGCCAACCCCTGAATATTCACAGGGGAATATACCATTATGTAAATTATAAAAATTATACAAATTATTATATATTGCAATCGTATATGGTGACCCGGTAGTGTTCCGGTTTTATTCAGAATTGCCTTTCAGTATTTTCAGACCCTTGTTGTAATTATTGACTAAGGACGTCATAGTGTCACGGGCCGGTGTCCGGGGTGGTAACCGCTATGTACCAGTAGGTGTGGTCTATTAGGACGGGTGTAAACAGTAGGAGGCCAAAAGATACAATCCTGAAGCAGACCCTGATGTGTGATGGGGATCACAGTGGAGGCAAAAGCAAGAGCCATCCCACACCCAAATCCTGGTGTATGTTTGGGAGACACTTGGAGGGCGGTTGCCTAGTGGGAGTATGTAGTGGGTGTTGGAGCGGTCATCAAGGTATGGTGACAGTGTATGCTCGATCTGAAGAAAGGTAAAAACAAATGGGACACGATGCTCAGGGAGCCCGTACATGGGTGGTCACATCAAAGTGAATGCCATGGGATATCCTCATTGAGTCCCTGTTTGTCAGATGATAGACGGTGGACCCATCTTTGTTCCTTTCGGAAAAAGGCCTTTTTTGGGGAGTTCGGACTAGATTCAATAACTACCCACTTCAATGAGTCTTCATTGTGGTTGGATTCTACAAAATGTTTGCACATTTTCGTGTGAGTCTTTTTGCAGCGGAAGTTGCTGCGATGTTCGATGATGCGGGTTTTGATGGGGCGGGTTGTCATCCCGATGTACTGGAGACCACATGGGCAGATTATCATGTATATACAATGTGTCGTGTTGCAGTTGGTGTGCTGCCTAAGCTCCCATTTGAATGTCTCGGAGAGCTGAATGGTTTTCAGAGTCAGAGTGTATCTGCATACGCCACACATGCCACATGGGTAGTGGCCTGTCACAGGAGGCAAATGCCACAAGGTTTGTTGAGTTTCTTTCCTCACATTCTTGGGCCTGGTACTGATTAGGATATCTTTTAGATTTTGTGATCTCTTAAATGCAAACCTTGGTTGTTCCAGGACCATGCCACCTGTATTGAGGATGCCCCAATGGTGCTTTATTGTGTTCCTTATTTTGTTGGACAATGGAGTGAAGGTAGTCACACAAGTGATCGGTTGATTTTCAACAGTGGCTCTTTCTTGTCGTTCAAGGAGAGCTTCTCGATTATTATTCCTGGCCCTCTTCTTAGCTTTCAAGATATCACTCTTAGGGTAGCCTCTGGCAAGAAGGTTCCTAGAGAGGATTGCGGACTCTTTCTTGTAGTTGGACACCTCACTACAATTACGTCTTATCCGTAGGAATTGGCCGAAAGGAAGGTTAGTGCGCAAAGCCTTAGGATGATGGCTCTCATAGTGCAAAAGGCTGTTGCGGTCGGTGGGTTTCCTGTACATGGTGGTTTTGAGAGACCCTCCTTGCAGTTTAATTGTTAGGTCCAGGAAGGGAATCTCCTTCGAAGAGGCGGCCATGGTAAAATGTAGGTAGGGGTTCAGTGTGTTCACCCATTCAAAGAAAGCCTCATGTGATGTTGGTGGGCCTCTCCATAGGATAAGAATGTCGTCAATGAAGCGTCTCCACATTTTGATGTTCTCTCGAAAGGGGTTTGACTCATGATGTATGTGTTTGCCTTCGAATTCGGCCATATACAGGCAGGCCACCGAAGGGGCAAAAGTACTACCCATAGACGTACCTTGGGTCTGGTGGTAATACTTCCCTCTATACTCAAAATATTTTCGGTGAGGGCTATGGTAGCACATTCCATGATGAAAGTCTGTGGAGTGTTGGAGTCCCAAGTTTCTAAGCCCAATCGTTCCTCTATTACCTCAAGTGTGGCCCTTTGAGGAATGTTCGTGTAGAGGGCTTCTACATCTAGTGTGATCAAGAGGTCAATCTGTCCTGTGTCCTGGATATTGTCCAGAATGCGCAGTACATCCGTAGTGTCTTGGATGTAAGAGGGAATACACTTCACAAGTGGTTGTAGGAAGTGGTCACAAAATTGTGAGAGTGGCTCCAATACGGTGTCTATCCCTGACACAATCGGTCTCCCTGGTACTGGCCTTGTTGCCTTATGGATCTTGGGCAATATATAAAAATATGGTACCCTTGGGTCCTTTTTTATAAGGAAATCTGCCTCTTTTTTGGTGATCCATTGTTCACATTCCGCGTTTGTCACCAAACTCGTTATTGTGGTCTGTAGGCGCATGGTGGGATCACTCGGAATGGATGTATAATATCTTTGATCATTGAGTTGTCGAGTGCATTCTAAGTCATAATCCACAGCATTCATTACAACTGTGGCTCCCCCTTTGTCCGCCTGTTTGATTGTAATCAAGGGGTCTTCTGCCAGTGATTTCAGTACAGTCATCTCATTCCTAGAGATGTTGGAGTGAGATGTATGTCGGTCCAGTTTGTTTAGGTCTTTAAGCACGGCTTGTTCAAAAGTTAGAACTTCATTCGGGACCATCCCGTTGTGGGGTGTGAAGGTTGATGGGTTGTGTAGGCCTGAGTCCTCAGTATTTTCGCAGGGCCTGCCTTCGAAGAAGCTTTTCAATCTTATTTTTCTAAAGAATTATTGAATTTCTCTAGTTTGTTTGAATAGATCGACCCTTGGGGTGGAGACAAAGCCCAGACCTCTCTGAAGGACCTCTTCCTCTTTCTCTGTGAGGAGCCGATCAGACAAATTGACCACGAGGCTCATTTTGGTCCTGATCGGTTCGTGCTCCTCGTGTCCATCCCTTGGGGGCGTGTGTCCTCCCATTGAACTCTCTTTTCTGGCACATTCCCTCTTTTTCGCCCTCGCCCTCTGCCCCAACCTCTGCCTAAAAAAGGAGGGTGTGTAGGGTTTTGTGGAGGATAGAATGGGGGGTATTGAGGGGCAAAAGGTGATTGGAATTGGGGGAATTGTGGGTATTGCCAGAATGGGGGACCCATTGGTTGTCCCTGGTTAGAATAGTTTGGAAAGTTATGTTGTCCACGACCCCTTCCTCTTTTTGCTCTATTTGGGCAAGATCATTATCCCCACTACTGTCAGAGCCACTATTGGAGCCCCTCCTAGATGAAGTCGTGCTTGAATCAGAGTTATAATTCGTACCAGGGGGAACATAGTCATCCTTTAAATAGGGATAGACTTTCTCCTTTGAAAACTTTTTGATGTCTTTTTGTAGTTTCGCTACCTTTTGATTCATGAGGTATTCTTTGTGTTCTGCCATTTCCTTGTTTAGCTCGGCCAATTTTGTTTTGAAGCCCGGGTTCTGTACCGCCGTCTTCAAGGCAGCCTCTGCTGCTTGGATCTTGACCAGAAGCGCATCTGCTAGTCGTTTGGCTGTATTTACAATCAGGATAGGGAGGTTATGGGTGCATTTCCATGACACCTGTGACCATTCGACTTTAAATTGCCCGTCTTCCCAGAAGATTCTCGGGAAGTTCTTGACGATCAAGCCATTCGGGGCAATTTTGGCTTTGAAATATTCCGCCATCATGGTCCCGTGTAATGTTATTCGTATCCATTCCCGCTTCAGATCGGATAGGGATTGCCACTCAGTTGTATTACTCCCTGTTGCAGGTTCTATGTCTATGCCAAACAGAGAGGGTGTCCTCATTATTGCTGCTGCATCCTCTTCACCGAAGCTCAGTCCCTGGCCCTCCATGGTGGTGGGGGCTAAGGAACTTGGTTCCGGTTCTGAGGGGTCCTTCACAGAAGGTGTGGAAAAGGGGGGGAGGGAAAACAAAGAAAGGAGAGGAGGTTCCAAACCCAATGTGGGATGTGGACCATCTAGATACCACCACAGTGGTGTGGGATCTCTAAGTTGGGGGATCTGAACAATCTAACCCACCGGGAGGCAAACTCCCACGGTTGGCACCGTGCAAAAGTTTTTATCAAAGGAGGGAGAACGATAGATCAATTGATCAACGGACACAGATTACCACTCTGGAAGGTGGAAGGTCCAGTATCAGCATGTGTTCGTTTCCGGTACGAATGGCGCAAACAAATGGTTGCTGAACTGTTCCTATAGACAGACTTGGGGGGGATTAGACTGGCGTGACCAAGGTATCAAAGAGACACCCTAGGGCATCCATTTTGTTGGATGTAGTTGCCTCACACACCCAGAAGGGTGTCATGCTTCATCATAGGCGTTTGCTCCTCGTCGGGGAGGCGGTGCAATCCCCGACGGGCTCACCTCAAAGAGGGGCTCTTTGGCGGAGATCTTTTTATCCAACAGCCTTATGGTGAAGTGGGGGTGTGTGGGCGGGATATTGTGTTATGTGATGAAGGAATTAAGGAATTAAAATGTAGCTGGGGGTACCGGAATTAACTTTATTCTGGGGGTCCCCTGGCTGCAATTAAAAGGTGGGGCTAGCTCGCTAGGTGTCAACAAGTTAGGTCGAGTGACCCTAGAGAAAGCTAGAAGTGAGACTGGTCGACATGTTTCTCGCTCAGGGTAAAATCACCCGCGATTCATCAGGACCTTACAAGAAAGTGCAAAGAAGAATTTACAACAGCATGCTTGTGTCATGTGTGTAGTGTGTACAATACCTCTGTGAACTGTCCTATGCCTAAATACAGAGAAATTAAAAAGGAGACACAAGTAATGGTTATAATGTACTATTGTAAACCACAACTAGTCAAGTCAACGCCAGGAGATATACAAAATGCGGCATGCATAGGTACTGGGAATAATTGAACACAATCCAAGCATGCCTAGGTGTATGGAGCGTGCCACGTGCGAAGTGGGGAGCACTTACACAAACTCCAAAAGTGAAGGAAAAGTGAAAAGTTGAGTGGTTTTAAAAACACAAGGGTAAGAATACAAGGTATAAAAATGCAGCAGTCTCAGAAGGACACTCCTCACATCTAGTGTCTTACAAAGGCAATCAAGGTGATGTGGAAAATAGCCATGTCATACTGTGAACAATCCACCCAAATATCTCACACTGTGATGAAAAAACCGGCTTCATAGGAGATGAGCCTGGTCCCTACTCACCTATTGGTCAGGGACTAAGGGCCACATGAGTGGTCGGCGGGTCTGGACATCGGGGGTGAGTCTATTGTATGTAGCTGAATGGGGCACACAAGCAAAGTCTAAGGGCTGACATTCTAGCAAGGTACAAGTTATAAGTGGATCTTGCTGGCCTCCTTAATTTAACCCACAAGGGATGCACTCACCTCACTCTGGCCGTGTCCTCGTGGAGAAACCTACCCATCTCCGCCGAGCTCGAGTAGATAAGTGAGCTCGGCGGTGGGTGTATTTAACTGGACCGGCATTAGCAGAAGTGCCGACACCTGTTAGTGTGGAATCACGTGATCATGATTTGAAAAGCGGCGGCCATCTTAAGCTGGGTTCGGGATCAAGAGTCCATTCAGTTCATGGCAAAAGAACGCTAACGCGTGTATGGTAAAGAGCCTTAAGGACGGGTGTCAGGTCCTGCAGACTCACGAGGGGATAATTGCGTTAGGGATTTGTCTAGCAAATATATTCAAACAACCATTCAAGAGGACCGACTATGAGCCTTTCGATTTGACGCTCAGTGTGTTCGGTCACGTGGTGTCAACATTGACTATGACGGCCTAGATGGGGCGGGCCGGTGTCCTAGATGTCACGTGTGCATGGCTAGCGAAGCGGTGGCCATCTTAAACTGGTGGAGGGAATCATCTAGTTCCTATTTATTTGGAAGGAAAACACTCGGACTCGTATGTAGTAGGGAGTCTAGAGGGCGAGTGCCAACCCCTGAATATTCACAGGGGAATATACCATTATGTAAATTATAAAAATTATACAAATTATTATATATTGCAATCGTATATGGTGACCCGGTAGTGTTCCGGTTTTATTCAGAATTGCCTTTCAGTATTTTCGGACCCTTGTTGTAATTATTGACTAAGGACGTCATAGTGTCACGGGCCGGTGTCCGGGGTGGTAACCGCTATGTACCAGTAGGTGTGGTCTATTAGGACGGGTGTAAACAGTAGGAGGCCAAAAGATACAATCCTGAAGCAGACCCTGATGTGTGATGGGGATCACAGTGGAGGCAAAAGCAAGAGCCATCCCACACCCAAATCCTGGTGTATGTTTGGGAGACACTTGGAGGGCGGTTGCCTAGTGGGAGTATGTAGTGGGTGTTGGAGCGGTCATCAAGGTAAGGTGACAGTGGATGCTCGATCTGAAGAAAGGTAAAAACAAATGGGACACGATGCTCAGGGAGCCCGTACATGGGTGGTCACATCAAAGTGAATGCCATGGGATATCCTCATTGAGTCCCTGTTTGTCAGATGATAGACGGTGGACCCATCTTTGTTCCTTTCGGAAAAAGGCCTTTTTTGGGGAGTTCGGACTAGATTCAATAACTACCCACTTCAATGAGTCTTCATTGTGGTTGGATTCTACAAAATGTTTGCACATTTTCGTGTGGGTTTTTTTGCAGCGGAAGTTGCTGCGATGTTCGATGATGCGGGTTTTGATGGGGCGGGTTGTCATCCCGATGTACTGGAGACCACATGGGCAGATTATCATGTATATACAATGTGTCGTGTTGCAGTTGGTGTGCTGCCTAAGCTCCCATTTGAATGTCTCGGAGAGCTGAATGGTTTTCAGAGTCAGAGTGTATCTGCATACGCCACACATGCCACATGGGTAGTGGCCTGTCACAGGAGGCAAATGCCACAAGGTTTGTTGAGTTTCTTTCCTCACATTCTTGGGCCTGGTACTGATTAGGATATCTTTTAGATTTTGTGATCTCTTAAATGCAAACCTTGGTTGTTCCAGGACCATGCCACCTGTATTGAGGATGCCCCAATGGTGCTTTATTGTGTTCCTTATTTTGTTGGACAATGGAGTGAAGGTAGTCACACAAGTGATCGGTTGATTTTCAACAGTGGCTCTTTCTTGTCGTTCAAGGAGAGCTTCTCGATTATTATTCCTGGCCCTCTTCTTAGCTTTCAAGATATCACTCTTAGGGTAGCCTCTGGCAAGAAGGTTCCTAGAGAGGATTGCGGACTCTTTCTTGTAGTTGGACACCTCACTACAATTACGTCTTATCCGTAGGAATTGGCCGAAAGGAAGGTTAGTGCGCAAAGCCTTAGGATGATGGCTCTCATAGTGCAAAAGGCTGTTGCGGTCGGTGGGTTTCCTGTACATGGTGGTTTTGAGAGACCCTCCTTCCAGTTTAATTGTTAGGTCCAGGAAGGGAATCTCCTTCGAAGAGGCGGCCATGGTAAAATGTAGGTAGGGGTTCAGTGTGTTCACCCATTCAAAGAAAGCCTCATGTGATGTTGGTGGGCCTCTCCATAGGATAAGAATGTCGTCAATGAAGCGTCTCCACATTTTGATATCTCGAAAGGGGTTTGACTCATGATGTATGTGTTTGCCTTCGAATTCGGCCATATACAGGCAGGCCACCGAAGGGGCAAAAGTACTACCCATAGACGTACCTTGGGTCTGGTGGTAATACTTCCCTCTATACTCAAAATAATTTTCGGTGAGGGCTATGGTAGCACATTCCATGATGAAAGTCTGTGGAGTGTTGGAGTCCCAAGTTTCTAAGCCCAATCGTTCCTCTATTACCTCAAGTGTGGCCCTTTGAGGAATGTTCGTGTAGAGGGCTTCTACATCTAGTGTGATCAAGAGGTCAATCTGTCCTGTGTCCTGGATATTGTCCAGAATGCGCAGTACATCCGTAGTGTCTTGGATGTAAGAGGGAATACACTTCACAAGTGGTTGTAGGAAGTGGTCACAAAATTGTGAGAGTGGCTCCAATACGGTGTCTATCCCTGACACAATCGGTCTCCCTGGTACTGGCCTTGTTGCCTTATGGATCTTGGGCAATATATAAAAATATGGTACCCTTGGGCCCTTTTTTTATAAGGAAATCTGCCTCTTTTTTGGTGATCCATTGTTCACATTCCGCGTTTGTCACCAAACTCGTTATTGTGGTCTGTAGGCGCATGGTGGGATCACTCGGAATGGATGTATAATATCTTTGATCATTGAGTTGTCGAGTGCATTCTAAGTCATAATCCACAGTATTCATTAAAACTGTGGCTCCCCCTTTGTCCGCCTGTTTGATTGTAATCAAGGGGTCTTCTGCCAGTGATTTCAGTACAGTCATCTCATTCCTAGAGATGTTGGAGTGAGATGTATGTCGGTCCAGTTTGTTTAGGTCTTTAAGCACGGCTTGTTCAAAAGTTAGAACTTCATTCGGGACCATCCCGTTGTGGGGTGTGAAGGTTGATGGGTTGTGTAGGCCTGAGTCCTCAGTATTTTCGCTGGGCCTGCCTTCGAAGAAGCTTTTCAATCTTATTTTTCTAAAGAATGATTAAATTTCTCTAGTTTGTTTGAATAGATCGACCCTTGGGGTGGGGACAAAGCCCAGACCTCTTGTTGCGTGCTTATCTAGGTTCCTGATCGATACTGTGACCTTATGCCCCTATTCGGCTATAAATCCATTTATTCCCTATATTGGCATAACCGTTCAAGTGCGATTTTCTGAAAAGTCATCTCTGGCCTCACACGAACAGAGCCACATTCCAGCATGACTCTCTGCTACTTCTTTTGCGACCAATTAGTGCAATGACAGTGCAGCAGTCACTATCTGATATTCCTAGATAACACTCCGAGTTCTTCAACAAGATAAAAACTTAGCAAACCTGGAAATCCCCGCTTGCTATGTTTTGATTAGTAATGGAACTCTAATGAGCAACTGATAACTGTCACTTCCTAGTGACATCTTTAATTGACGTCTTATGTCCAGCAAACTTGCGTCAAACCCGGCACCTGTCAGGTATAAATATTACCAACGTTGCCTTAAGCAATGAGAGAGATACGAGCTGTGAGTTCGTTCCCTGTTGCTGATGCCAGCTGCCTGCATGACCCTGTGTTGGCAAAAACTAGCACTCTGTCGCTGCAGCCTGCTATCCTGTGGTGGTGAAGCTGCTGATTACCATTATCGCCGCTACAGCGCGACCTATGGTGCAGTACGCTTGAGGAGCCGAGCAGCCGTCCTCTGCGAAGACATCCAGCCGATTCCAGCTGCCCGCGGACGCTGTCACCCCTCCTTCCTCGACGCGCTGAGAGAAGCCGCTGCCTTTCTCGTGCAGAGAAATCCAGTCCCGGCGCTTCCGGTTTACCCTCGCGGGTGACTGGGATATCGAGAGAGACCCCTGAAGGAGATACCAATCCTCCATCATTCTATTCAGAGGTATGGTGTTGACTAAACCCTTAGACGAGAATTCTTGAACAAACCTTGGCAAAACCAACTTAACTTAAGCTACTTACTTACTCCCCCTTTCACGTGTTAGGCTTAGGTCAGGCACACTGGGGTAGGCTTAGTTAGAAGCACCAGTTGAGTATGTTAGCCTAATGTATATATGACTGTATATATGTTTTATTACTTTTAAACCATTGTATGGCTAAGAAACCATATCAATGCTTTTACAGTTCTATTTCGCAATCCTTATCTTACTGTACGTACTTTTTACAATAACAGTTATTGCAATTATGGCAATACATTTCTCTTGTACGAGAAGAAAGACTGTTCAATAAATGTTAACCCTTTATTGATAAACGCCCGTCTCTCTATTCTCTACATACTGTGAAAGTAAAATGCACTAGACTGACTGAGTGAAATCTGTGTCTATTGTTTCACACGACCCTAGAGATCGACTCTTGATCTGAGGAGCAAAGTTGTCATGTTGCACGGTTGTTGGAAAACTGAATCCCTTCTTGTCTGTGCCAAGGAAGCTGATCACTTCCTATGCAGAGAAGAAAGTTTCCAGTGACCTCTGAGCTAGTTGGTAACACAACCCAATTAAGTTTAGCATAGTCAGTGGAGGCCTGGAATATCCGCAGTTCCACGTCGATACTACTGTTTATGTTATTCCAATGCGCAGGGCCTAGTGGGAAACTAGGAACTACACTACATGGCGCCCAAACGTTTGGTAAGGCGATAAACTAACGCAAGACTTATAGAGTAACTCAGTCGTGCATATTTCACACCCCTTTCTCCCGTAAATACTCCAATAGACGTCTGGAGTGGGTGAAAGGTTAAAATCCGCCCGACCTTAGTAGGAAGAGATTCCTATGTAAAGCTCTGGTTTATTCAACGTTGAAGGATACAGTGTTCCAAAATATTGTGCACCTAATCTTTGTCTCCTTGGAGACCTACTCTGCAAACCTCGCATTTTTACAATGCCAGGAGAAAACGGAACTACTGGGGCCGCAGCAGATGCGACTCAGCAAGGTCCTGAATACACAGACCCGGGTGCTATTATCATCCCGGTCCAGTTAAGAAGATCTATAACTTTAAAACTTATAGAAAACGGACTGACACCTCAAGGTGGTACAGTAATTTTCGTGATAGAGGCTCACGAGTATCGGCAGACAGAGGTATTCTATTCATGGATAAACTTTCCAGCGGTAAACGCTATAACACAAGAGTTTCACTATTACAAAATAGAGGAACCTCCGGGAGAGTACGCTCCTTTCGAGGAGATTGAAATCCCACTTAAATTTCAAGAGCACCTGCTCTGGTTTAATGGCGCCCTAAAACACAATGATCACATTACCAGGCTCGGTCCACTAGGTAGACCAGGAGCCACGTGGCCGGTTCTAGCCAGCTACACACCACATCCTGACATTGCAAGAATGTCTAGAGAAGAGCTGTTAGCACAGCTAAACACATTAATAAAAATACATAGGCAATTAGTCCAATATGTAATACTGACTGCAACAGTCCAGCCAGCTGTTAATTCACACCAGCTGACCCCTCACCAGGGGAACACAAATAAAATTACACCACAGAACATACAGTCATGTCTTGGTAAAACACCCGTAAAACGGGAACAAAATCCTTTCTGGTTAGCCCAGAAAATCACTCAAATAGAGGCAGTATTTCCTGATACTACCCCTATTGAGAAACACAGAATCTTGACCATCTGCCTTCCTATGGGAATCGCACCACACGTGGAGGACTGTGACACTTGGGGTACAGTCTTTGCTTCCATTTACACAAAAACACACGGTGTTCCGTCTATGGCGGTAATACCAGAAGTGCTAAAACAGATTCAAAATGAATTCGGTCCAGAGCCCGCCTTAAATCTAGGTATGAAATTACTGAAAGATTTCAAGCAGGTCACGGCTATATTATTAGCTAACATAAAGGGAGAAGCAGCATCTGTGGCGATCCGCCAGAAGTTGAGGGAAACAGATATAAAAGATCCTGTTGAGCTTGCAAAAATCATAGAAAAATGCTATGAAGAATTAGGTAGAGACAGCTTGGGTGGGAAACCAGTTAAGCCCCAACTGCTCGAAAATCCTGAAAAATTATTTATTAAAAATAATTTAAATACTCCTAAAAAGAGCTGGGATGGAAATAAACAATCCACTCCCAAGGAAAAAGTTTTCCAGTCCAGAGGAAGGTCTCCTCGACGGAGGGAAAGAACTCCGACTCGAGAACGCCAGTCTCCCCAACGGGAGCCCTCTGAGAAAAGATATAACCTTAGAAATAGGGATAATCTGAAAAAACCTGATAGATATCAAAGTATTGATACACGTCCCTCTCGATCTTTTCCACAGAGTTCGGAAAGAAGAGGACAGTCAGACCCAGGAGAGCACACCAAGTCCAAAGACAAGGAACCTGCTCAAAATAAGAAATCTCAATTTCAGAAAAAGAAGGTAGCCAGTATTAGAGTAATCAATCATGCCGAGAATACTGAGGACACAGTTGAAAAACGGGGAGTGGGCATTGACAATGTTGGACAGTGCAGCAGAAATCAGTATAGCGCGCAAGATCTTGATGAGTCATCTGGAGACAGTGGACACGAATGAATACATTCAGGTTGAAACTGCCGACGCCAGACTTAGCGAGCCCCATAAAATATACGAAATAACATTGCGTATGGAGGGTGATAAGACTAGGAAAATTAAGGGTCTATTTTGGGATAAGCTCTCAAAAGGCTATGATATTCTGTTAGCTGAAAAAGATTGGCCCCCGGAGTTTGTCAGGGAGTGCCCTCGTGGCGAAGAAGTGATTATGCCTGCCTTCTCGAATCACATACCGATTCACAAAAAATACACATATGCAAGGAAATGGGCAGTGGCCCAGGCACCTGCATTGTATAAAAATCATGTAGGATGGGATGAGGATTCACCGCCTCACAAAATCCAACTAAAAAGTGAACCAACTGCCCAACGGCAGTATCCCATAAAGCAAGAAGCTAAAAAACAGGTCAGGGAGATCTTAGATCAACTTGAGTACCAGGGGGTGATTGAAACATGCACCTCTCAAATGAACAATCCTTTGTTTCCTGTCTCCAAGCCAGACAATTCATATCGTCTAGTTTTGGACTACAGACACCTTAATACATGTTGCAAAACTTTTGCAGTACAAAACTCGCATAGTGCAGCTCTAATGAATAACATAGTTAGGAAAAAATATAAAACAACATTAGACATATCTAATGGTTTCTTTTGTCAAAACATTGCACCAGAAAGCAGATATTTGACCGCTTTCTCCGCATTTGGGTCACAGAAAAAATTCTGTCGACTCCCACAGGGGTTCAAGAACAGCCCAGGACTATTCTCAGCTAGGGTAACAGAGTTACTACAAATCTATGATGATGAAGCATTATCTTACGTAGATGATATTTATCTCACAGACGACGACTTGGATACTCACTTGAAAAGAGTGAACACCATTATACTTGGGTTCGCAGCAGAGGGTTACAAATTCAACTTTAAAAAGTCCCGAATTGCCCATCTGACAGTACTGTTCTTAGGGTACGAATTATCAAGTGAAGGGAAAAGCCTAGCGGACAACTTCTTAGAGAAGTGCGCTGTACTCCAAGCTCCAAAAACGCTGAAGAATTTACAATCGATACTAGGTTTTCTGAATTTCGGAAGAACTTACATACTAAATTACGCAGAGAGGGTTAAACCTCTCTATGAACTAATAAAACCTGATTTTAAACAAATCAATTGGACTCAAAAACACACAGAAATTTTGAGATCACTGCAAACAGACATGTTAGCAAAAACTAAATTAGATACACGTGACAAAACACGATCGATCTTGTAATCCGAGTCATCCCAGGAAGATGCGGATTCACGTACCTGACCTCTAATGAGGGAGAAAAGGTACCTATTTCAATTAAATCTCACTTGTACACACAAGCAGAAAAAACATTCAGTCACACAGTAAGAACTGTGAACGCAGTGCAAATCGCATTAGCAAATGAACGAGAACTAGCACACGGCAAACGGATTAATATCCTTACAGCGGAATCCGCCTTCGAGGCGCTATTCAGCCCAGTAAACCTGCCTACAGTGTCACTGGATCCGAAGTGGATACAGTGCATAGATTCTCTTGGAGCGGAAGACGTGAAATACTATTTCGCCCCGCAATACACAGAACTGAATGATTTAGAATATGAAAAAGAATATCCTCTGCCAATCGAAATTCTGCCTCTCCCACAATACGCCTGTATAATCTATACAGATAGCTTTGTACAGCATTTTAATGTAGAGAGCAAATCCTACAATGCAGCATGTGCGATTATTAAAGGTCGTTGGCTGTGAGGTAAATTCAGACCGAAAATAACAAACTGAATCTGTAAGAAACTGTTCGGTTCAGAGAACTGAAATCAGATCTTTAAAGATGGCGCTCGAAAATGCAGAACGCGAATTCCCCACACTTATAGTGTGCGATTCTCATTTTTGCGTCAATTCTTACAACAATAAACTGCAGAGTTGGATCGAAAACGACTACAAAGATGACACAGGTGCCACAATAAAGCATAAATTGCTCTGGAACGAGGTAGCTCTTTTACACAAAGAACTACAAAAGACTCACGTGATTCACGCACAGAGTCTTCAACGTGATGGCGTTCACGTTGCAGGGAATTCATTGGCTAATACAGCCACCGCGGAAGCAACTAATCCGGCTTCCGTAGCCACAAAAAAGCGTACAGATAAGTACATAGACGGGGAAACCATGCTGGCAGTAAAAACGACCGTAAAAGGCGACTGTGCAGCACTACCCGTAAACTATCCACTCAATTATGCATACATAATCGATGCAAACTCCGTTCCTTTTGCTCGAATCCCTGGAGTGGGGGATAGAGTAATTCCAAACATGAACAGGAGAATATTTTTAATAGCAGACGCACACATGGGTTTGGGTCTTAGGCACAGAGAGATCAAGGAATCACTGACTGAATTACAATCAGTATTCTGGTGGCCGGGAATGAGTGTAGAACACCAAATATATGCAAACAACTGTGAAAACTGTAATAGGGATCGCAGTAGCGAACCTTGCTACCGGCTACCAGTCAGAAAGAGCGTAACGCTGCCTACACCCCACCCTGCGTCCTATTAACAGTTAAGGCGAAAAGCACTTAAAAAATGAGGTCCCCAGCGCTCGGCTGACGCTAGAACGGTTATAAAAGATTTGCGAGTCTTTATCGGCACATACGCAATTACCACATTACATTCTGACCAGGGTCCTGCTTTCAGCTCTCGAGCCTATAAGGAGGCCATGGCCAGCATGGGAATTGGGTTGCGGTATTCTTGTCCGTCGCACCCCGAAGGGAATAGTGTGGTAGAAAGAAAAAACCGTGACATAAAGCAATCTATAACAGCGAAGGTATTAGGTTCAGGCGCTGGATGGGTCAAACATTTAATAAGTGTCCAGACTAGTCTTAACAACATGCCAAGAAATTCTCTAAAAGGTTTCAGCCCATACGAACTATTGTTCGGAATTAGAATGAACGTTCAGGACCTCGATAGTCAGATGTCAGTGGTACAAGAAGAAAAAACGCAGTTTGATGTAAAAGACCGTTTGGCTGTTTTACAGGAACTGAATGAAACAAGAAAATCATTAAGCAACATAAAGTTAAAGCAACAGCCAAGTACCACTGACGAGGCACCACCCGCAACAGCCCCAGCAAGGCCTGTCTGGATTCCAAAGATTGGGGATCTAGTCAGAGAAAAGATCGCGGTGAAGAAGGAATTTGGGCCTTCTTACAGAAAAGCAGTACCTGTCTTAGCAGTCATCGGAACAAGATCAGTTGTGCTACCGCCCCTTGCTGGTAAAAAGGAGAACAGAGTCGTGTCTATCGATCTGGTAAAACCACAAGCATGTGGCCTATAATCAACAGTAGGCCCAGTGGACTCCCAAGAAACAACAGAATACCCAAACTTGCAACAATCCGAAAGGTTCAAACTGAAAGACTCATCACATTCGATCAGCCTGCAGTGCATAATGAAGGACTATGCAATAATGCCATGGAACTCGTGCCTCTTGAAACACAGATTGAAACAGTTCGTCAAGAAACAACACCAGTCTACAATGATGTGGCATCAGAAAGTGCTACCGAGAGAGAGATTGAAAGAACAATCCCATCAATTGACAGAACTGCCTCTGGTTATTTCATCAACTTCGACAACTTCTCTGAAGATTTTAACGACCCCGAAGTGATGCCAGAAACAAAAAAGTCTTTTAAAGAAAAAGCAACGGAACTCTTTCATCAACTGAAGGAAATCTACCTAATTTCCCCTTGGCTAGAGTTCTGGTTCGGTCTAGGTGTATTTTTCCTCCTGCTTTGGCTCATCATGGTACTGTGTTTGGGAAAATTCATTGAGGGAAAATATATTACAATGGACACAGCAAGTCAGAACATCAACCTAGTCCTGAAACCACACAGATCATCCCACGTGAAGAGAAGAGAACTGTCAACAGTAAATGTCACAGCAATTCCAATACCTGGTGGGGTAGTATGGGAGAAAACAGACTATGAGATCTATGGTCCGGTCGAAATCCTGAAGTATCCTCATCAACTAAAGGTTTCCTTAAATGACTTTGTGACACCAAGTACATTCTCTGATGATTGGGACTTTAACAGTATTAATGACATGATGTCTGATTTAGTAATGTCAGCTAGATTCACAGATCATGATTATTTACAAGGTTCATCTAGTTATGAGCAGTTATTCTGTTACACCCATTATGGGGATCATTACTTGCATAAATCTGCACAGCCTAGAAATGTTTTTATGTATAATCAATGGGAACATTGTGCTACACCACCTAAAAGCAGTTCTAAAGCATTTTTTGAGAAATTCAAATACTTCTCAGGGTTTAACACCAGTGATGCAGAAACGTTTTATTACAAACTGTTAGATAAAACAGGAATGAAAACAAGGCTGACAAATTCTAAATTGATATATTCAGAAGCATTTTATGACAAAATGATGACATTTGGTTTTGATTATTGGAAAAATAATATTGAAACGAAAACAATTTGGGGTACAAAAGATTGGCAGGTGCAAGGCATAGAAGCACTATTTAGAACCTGCATGATACCAGAACAAATGTTATTTTTAAATGACACTGTACACCAAACATCTTGTCTTGGCCTAGCTAAGATCAAAGACCTTAAAACACCGTCTATTCCAAAGCCAATACCTGAAAATGCAACCGCTGATATTGAGTTAGACGTGTCACAAATTTTACATTTCAACAGAACACATCCTGATTGGAAAAAGTGGTTAATCTGGCCTACAGACACAAATAGCTGTCAAGATAGATTCCTGAATAAAACACAGGGGTTAAAAATGACCAGATTAGACCCTAGATATTCCCAGAGACAACATCCAGGGATTATAACAACATACAGTGTAGGGAAACTCTGCCTAGAATGGCTAACTACATCCACACTGGCTGAAATTAAGCAACACTTGTCTTTATTAAAAGATGGTGCTGATTTGCGCGATTTCATTCTTGGACCACGCAAACAGCGTCAAAAGCGTTTCATAGCGACCAGCATCTATGCTGCTTACAACGAGGCTTGGAAAGTAAAGCAAATTGAAACTGCTGCAAAAATACGAGAAATTGATCGTATTCATTTGGAAAAATCACTTTCTGTGGTAGACAATGGGTTAATGACTCTGTCTTCCAGAATATATTCTTTGGACAATATTGTATCCTCTGCCTTTGATGTGATAGACAGAGATTTGCTAATGTTACAACATGGCCAGTCTCAATTACGCTCTATTATAGAACTAGGCTGGACGCTGCAAAATCTTCGTTCAGGCTATGTGCCTTGGCGTTTAATCAACACAACGTCATTATTTTCCATTTTTAACCTTACTGATAAACAGATCAGTTTGGCACAGAAAGGAGCAGACTATACAATCCTGAGCATCGAAAAACTCGAGAGATTACCATTGACAATGTCAGAGAGTCCTGTCATTGAATGGATAATACACGGAATTATCACAATTCCGATAACAACTTTCCGATTTCATAAATGCCTTGAATACATACCTGCTGGCCAATATGAACAATTGGGTAAGGGATATGTAAAATCTATATGGAAATTACCATACACTCATTCTTGCTATAGTGACAGCGACAAAAATGTATTTCTTAGTGGTGACAACTGTAAAACACTCACTAAACGGTATACTTTTGTGTCAGGGTATTAATTTACACGGAGCATGTGATGGAAATTCAAACAACCTTTCATGCCACCAGCTAGTCACACCTGCAACTCAGATAGAGCCCTTCTTTATGCAACTCGCAAACGGGAGTTACATTCTTAGAACGGATCACAGATGTTGTGGCCTGACGCCAGGGAAAAGTTATCTAATACAAGTAACGTCCATGGTCAAATGTTGTATGCAAGCATTGTTTCCGAGCGGGCCTCCAGACATAGTGACTCCCCTCTGGCCTCGTCTGAATCTCTATTCTATACGAATTGATACATTAAGCAAAATGAAATCTGTACTTTTACAGACAACAGTGCCTATAACGTCATC
Source organism: Lissotriton vulgaris (assembly GCF_964263255.1). Taxonomy (NCBI): domain Eukaryota; kingdom Metazoa; phylum Chordata; class Amphibia; order Caudata; family Salamandridae; genus Lissotriton; species Lissotriton vulgaris. Next base: position 148,567 of record NW_028246212.1, read on the forward strand.
TAAAGAGACGTATGATCTTCTAGTCGCAAGGACGGCTACTGAAGTCCATGACCTTTTATCAACAAATTGCCCCGTGCATTTCGTAGAAATGTTCAGCCAACTCCTTAACATGTCTAGTGCAACAAGCATCCCAGGCATATTTAAGACAGTCTTTACGGGACTGCTAACACCCTTCCAGGCAATTTTGGGAATCTTTCCTAATTTTGTGCACTCCATTTTTGGCGGCATTCCACTATTTTTGGGACTCGTTGCAGGGATTCTATTTTTGACCATCCTGCTACGTTATGGCAAGCCTCGGCTCAGACATAGCTCCCATGGGAATGGAGGAGACAATCCTAGCAATGCGCTACAGGGACAGGATAACTAACGTCCTCGGATTGGCCAGGCTGAGAGATCTAAACATGACCTGGTTCCTTTCATTCAGACCGATATGGCAAAATTGCATTTTACCTGTGCTACGGTGTATGCTTTGCGGCGATGAATGCGTGTTGGACATCTGTCTTTCACTTCCATCAGCAGTACCAATGGACGTCGATACTTTGCTCAGTTCAATAACGGATCACGCATTGTGTTGTCCCCAGCGGCTACCAATCCTGATGACGGCATTCGTGGAGACTCCTGTACTACACCCTAGTGGTAACAGTGGAGCGAGTGACAAAAGCAACATCATCCAGGTACAACGTTCTGTGAGCATTGCTGGTCCTGCCTTCGATGACAGCAATCATTCTCACACCTGCCAAGTTACAGCGCTATCTAATTTGGTTGAACTATCACCTGATTTTGTAGACCAATTCTTTGCGAGCCTGTCTGATACGATGTTCTCACCCATAGAGAAACAATAACTTTTGAAAAGCTTTCCGACACACAGCGTTCCCATGAACTCTGAATTCGGCCTTCAGTTTTGATCAACAAAAACTGCCAGGAGCTTTGGAAATCTATTTTCTTTGAATTGGACAATTTTTTTAATAATTCACCCTTTTTTGGCACGAACAATTCTTTGCTTAACGTAAAAACTATTCTTAGAGAACAGAAGCTTCACACTTCTATTTCTAAACACATCTAGAGACATAACAACATAACACCAGCCTCTAGCACACATGTTATTACAATGCATTTTTATGTGATGATTTATCTCGCCTTTCTTCTGTCAGAGATACTTCATGTGTAATTCTTTATGCATAATCGTTCATTGATTTCATATGCAATACCTTTTGAATGATTACTATGCTTTAAGAAACGTACAGTACCTAAATTCCATGTATTACAAGTACGCCTATTTCGAATGCATTTATGTATTTTGGGGTGGGCAATGTTGCACATGCATCTAATTGCTTAGTTTTAGTAATTTTGATGGACATGAAAACGTGGAGTGGGTGTTGCGTGCTTATCTAGGTTCCTGATCGATACTGTGACCTTATGCCCCTATTCGGCTATAAATCCATTTATTCCCTATATTGGCATAACCGTTCAAGTGCGATTTTCTGAAAAGTCATCTCTGGCCTCACACGAACAGAGCCACATTCCAGCATGACTCTCTGCTACTTCCTTTGCGACCAATTAGTGCAATGACAGTGCAGCAGTCACTATCTGATATTCCTAGATAACACTCCGAGTTCTTCAACAAGATAAAAACTTAGCAAACCTGGAAATCCCCGCTTGCTATGTTTTGATTAGTAATGGAACTCTAATGAGCAACTGATAACTGTCACTTCCTAGTGACATCTTTAATTGACGTCTTATGTCCAGCAAACTTGCGTCAAACCCGGCACCTGTCAGGTATAAATATTACCAACGTTGCCTTAAGCAATGAGAGAGATACGAGCTGTGAGTTCGTTCCCTGTTGCTGATGCCAGCTGCCTGCATGACCCTGTGTTGGTAAAAACTAGCACTCTGTCGCTGCAGCCTGCTATCCTGTGGTGGTGAAGCTGCTGATTACCATTATCGCCGCTACAGCGCGACCTATGGTGCAGTACGCTTGAGGAGCCGAGCAGCCGTCCTCTGCGAAGACATCCAGCCGATTCCAGCTGCCCGCGGACGCTGTCACCCCTCCTTCCTCGACGCGCTGAGAGAAGCCGCTGCCTTTCTCGTGCAGAGAAATCCAGTCCCGGCGCTTCCGGTTTACCCTCGCGGGTGACTGGGATATCGAGAGAGACCCCTGAAGGAGATACCAATCCTCCATCATTCTATTCAGAGGTATGGTGTTGACTAAACCCTTAGACGAGAATTCTTGAAACAAACCTTGGCAAAACCAACTTAACTTAAGCTACTTACTTACTCCCCCTTTCACGTGTTAGGCTTAGGTCAGGCACACTGGGGTAGGCTTAGTTAGAAGCACCAGTTGAGTATGTTAGCCTAATGTATATATGACTGTATATATGTTTTATTACTTTTAAACCATTGTATGGCTAAGAAACCATATCAATGCTTTTACAGTTCTATTTCGCAATCCTTATCTTACTGTACGTACTTTTTACAATAACAGTTATTGCAATTATGGCAATACATTTCTCTTGTACGAGAAGAAAGACTGTTCAATAAATGTTAACCCTTTATTGATAAACGCCCGTCTCTCTATTCTCTACATACTGTGAAAGTAAAATGCACTAGACTGACTGAGTGAAATCTGTGTCTATTGTTTCACACGACCCTAGAGATCGACTCTTGATCTGAGGAGCAAAGTTGTCATGTTGCACGGTTGTTGGAAAACTGAATCCCTTCTTGTCTGTGCCAAGGAAGCTGATCACTTCCTATGCAGAGAAGAAAGTTTCCAGTGACCTCTGAGCTAGTTGGTAACACAACCCAATTAAGTTTAGCATAGTCAGTGGAGGCCTGGAATATCCGCACTTCCACGTCGATACTACTGTTTATGTTATTCCAATGCGCAGGGCCTAGTGGGAAACTAGGAACTACACTACACTCTCTGAAGGACCTCTTCCTCTTTCTCTGTGAGGAGCCGATCAGACAAATTGACCACGAGGCTCATTTTGGTCCTGATCGGTTCGTGCTCCTCGTGTCCATCCCTTGGGGGCGTGTGTCCTCCCATTGAACTCTCTTTTCTGGCACATTCCCTCTTTTTCGCCCTCGCCCTCTGCCCCAACCTCTGCCTAAAAAAGGAGGGTGTGTAGGGTTTTGTGGAGGATAGAATGGGGGGAATTGTGGGTATTGCCAGAATGGGGGACCCATTGGTTGCCCCTGGTTAGAATAGTTTGGAAAGTTATGTTGTCCACGACCCCTTCCTCTTTTTGCCCTAGGGGGTATTTGGGCAAGATCATTATCCCCACTACTGTCAGAGCCACTATTGGAGCCCCTCCTAGATGAAGTCGTGCTTGAATCAGAGTTATAATTCGTACCAGGGGGAACATAGTCATCCTTTAAATAGGGATAGACTTTCTCCTTTGAAAACTTTTTGATGTCTTTTTGTAGTTTCGCTACCTTTTGATTCATGAGGTATTCTTTGTGTTCTGCCATTTCCTTGTTTAGCTCGGCCAATTTTGTTTTGAAGCCCGGGTTCTGTACCGCCGTCTTCAAGGCAGCCTCTGCTGCTTGGATCTTGACCAGAAGCGCATCTGCTAGTCGTTTGGCTGTATTTACAATCAGGATAAGGAGGTCATGGGTGCATTTCCATGACACCTGTGACCATTCAACTTTAAATTGCCCGTCTTCCCAGAAGATTCTCGGGAAGTTCTTGACGATCAAGCCATTCGGGGCAATTTTGGCTTTGAAATATTCCGCCATCATGGTCCCGTGTAATGTTATTCGTATCCATTCCCGCTTCAGATCGGATAGGGATTGCCACTCAGTTGTATTACTCCCTGTTGCAGGTTCTATGTCTATGCCAAACAGAGAGGGTGTCCTCATTATTGCTGCTGCATCCTCTTCACCGAAGTTATTTTTAATGGCCAGGACCAACTGCGTGTCGTCCGCGTAGGAGGTAAGGCTCATCCCGTGTGCTCTAATGATGTTAGCTAGGTCCGACACATAGATGTTAAAAAGTGTCGGACTTAGGGATGAGCCTTGAGGTACCCCACATGGCAGCGACAGATTGGACGATTGAAAGGAGCCCAGTGTGACAGCCTGAGTCCTATCAGCCAGAAAAGATGCTAGTAGTTTCTTGGCTGTAAGTTGGAAACCCATGTTTTCGACACGGTCGATCAGAATCGAATGATCGACCGTGTCGAAAGCAGCCGAAAAATCTAGCAGTATTAATACTGCTGTTCCACCAACGTCTCGGATGGATCTGATGTCGTCCGCGGCTTTAATTAGAGCCGTCTCCGTACCATGGAAACTGCGGAAGCCAAATTGGGTTTCATCGAGTAGATGGTGTTCCTCTATAAAAGCAGACAGTTGTTGGTTCATTGCTTTTTCGGCAACTTTTGCCAGGAATGGAAGGCTGGCAATTGGGCGGTAGTTTTTCAATTCGTCCGTGTCAAGATGTGGCTTCTTTAGTAAAGGTTTGAGGATAGTTTTTTTGAGGGCGGCTGGATAGATACCTGTTCTAAACATGGAATTACATATTGAGGTGATAGCAGGAAGAAGAACATCAATGATAGGTGGAAGTATTTTAAAAGGACAAGAGTCTAGTGCAGAGCCTGATCTAATCGAGAAAATGATATCCGCCGTCTGGGTATTGGAGATGTCTGTAAACTGGGTGAAAATAGGACCAGTGCGAGTTGAGGTGGTAATTATAGAGGGGGAGTTGGTATTGTTTGAAAAAGCCAAAAAGATGTCATTGACCTTACTAAAAAAGAAGTTGGCCAAAGCGTCACAAAGGGATTGGGAGGGGGGTGGGGTCAAATTGAAAGAATAGCCAGCCAACTGCTTGGTGGTATCGTAAAGTTCCTTGGTAGAATTTTTAGCTGATTTGATCCTTTCGCTAAAAAACTTTTTCTTGGCATCGCTAATCATGATTTTATATATAGCCAATGTCTCCTTGTAGCGAATTTTGGTATCTTCAGTATAATCCTTCCGCCAGTGCCTCTCCTTATTCCTGCAAAGTTGTTTCTGAGTTCTTAATTCCTCAGAAAACCAGGGGGCCGAGGGGGTAAGTCTGTAACGGGTCAGCTGTTTGACAGGGGCCAGTGAGGTGGCAGCAGAGCCCAACCAGTCATGAAATTGTGTTGTGGCGATATTAGGGTCAACTGAAAAAGAGGGATTGGAATCGATCAGGAGCGTTTTCAAACTGGGGCTGTCGATGTTGTTCCAAGCAAGAAACGGCTGACGGGGATTAGAGAATAATGTGGGGGGAACCAGAATCGTGAACAGTCAGAGAAGCCAAAATTGCATGGTGGTCCGACCAAGTAAGGGGAAGGATTTGAGATATATGTATTTCATCTAAGTTGGAAAAAATGCCGTCCAGTATGTGCCCTCCGTCATGCGTAGCAGAGTTGACCTGTAATGGGAGACCGAAAGTTGTCATATCCGCTATAAGGGATGCAGTATCTCTATCCTCTGTTTTATCTAAGTGAAAATTGAAGTCACCGAGGACTGTTAGAGAGTTTTCAAGGGCCGATGATTCCAGGATGGAACGAAGGTCGGAAATAAAGCCTGCTCTTGATCCCGGTGGTCGATACAAGAGGATCCCTCTAAAGTTGTAGGAGGGAGTTAACTTGATGGTGAATTGTAGGGCTTCACAAGAAGGTGACGGGATCGCGTTAGTTCTTACGGTAAATGAGTCACGAGCAATAATTGCTACGCCGCCGCCTTTTTTACGCTGTCTATCTAGTCTATGGATGGAGAAACCTCTTGGGACTGCTATCACTAGATCTGGGTCGGATGAGTTGTCCATCCAAATTTCGGTCATGAATAGAATATCTAATTTTCTGTCCTCTATGAGATCAGCTATGTCCTGTCGGTGTTTACCGATTGAACGGACATTAGAGAGGGCTATAAAAATAGAATTAGATGAGATGTTATTGGTGCCGGAGGAAGATTTAATATGGGGAGGCATTGATGTCTTACAGTAGGAACAGGACTGGGTGGAGTTACCAAGAAGGGATAATGGATCGAATCTTTGGCATTCCTGATGGTGATGGGGACGCATCTGTAAGAGCTTGGTCAGTGAATAAGTACGTCGTGGGGCCGGGTCACAGGGGCCAGGGGGAGTGGCCCTCGGCACGGTCCAGGTGCAGACGGGCGCAGACGGGCTTGCCTTTGGCGCACCGCCGGCGCGCCCCCTGCGCCCGCCCGCTGCGCGGATTGGGAGGCCTACTATTTTTATACATGATTAAAAGGAGGTTAGAGGAGGGTGGGAGGGACGAACAACTAGACCGCCAGTCTTACCCTGAGCAAGATGGCGGCTGAGGTGGATCGAGTGAGTTGACAGCACCTGGTAACAGCAGCGCTGTGGCAGGGCAAGTTGGTGAGCAGCCTCAGAGCGACGCAAGTCTCGCGCCGAGGTGGGGAGTGATATTTTAAAAATTGCTGGCTAAAATATTTACAGTTCATAAAAATACGTTATTCTTAATTCAATAACGAGCAAGCTATCAATTTTAAAGTAGAGCACAGAAGAGAGCAGAGATCCCCCGCCTTCCGCCTCAGGGGAGAAAATACGCAAATATGCCTTGCCGTCGTATGTCTGACTATACTACCCCCCGCCCCCACCCTGCCCCTCCCCCACCACTCCGGAGCACTCCTCCTGCGATTTGCCACTGGGTAAGGGAAGTTTTCAAAAGAGCACTAAGCAGACCCTCCAGGCACTTTTGTAAAAATGCCGCGATTTTTACAAAAGTGCCCGCGGAATCGGCACTTTTGTAGAAATCGCGGCAGTTTTACAAAGGCCGCTATATCCTAGGGGGGTCTGTGTAAAGACTGGACGTGCGCGCGAGCTGTAGCAGAATGGAGAGCTCGAGCGGGCAGGCTCGAGGGAGGGAGAGGAATGTAAGGAAGACCGCTTCTGGCCGCTTCCCTAATTCTGAACACGTGGCGCGATTTATCTCAAGAATTGTAGGCGATTGGTGGTCTGAATGGGTGGAATAATGCGCAGACGTGGAAAGGAGTGAGTGGGGAAATCAAAGACAATCTGGAAGGGAAAGACTGTGCAAAGAGGAAGAGAAGGGAGGAAGAAAAAGAAGGGGCAGACAGAAGTTAAGGAGACTGTGAACAAGAAGCGAACCTGAAAAACTGTTAAAGGGAACAGAGGGTAGAGAGGAGGCTGTGTTGAAGGGGAGATGGCAGTGAAAGAGTATGTGAAAGCATAGATGAAAGAAAAGGAAGAGAGAAAACAACCAGTCTGGAGGATGAGGACAGGTAATCGGTGCAGCGATGGAAGGGGGAAGTAAGAGGGGAGGAAAGATGCAGATTGGTAAGATACTTACAGGAGAAAACCCCAGTGGCGGCCCTCGAAATTTCGAACAGGTGCAACACCGAGGCTGGGATTGCACAGTGTGCACGTGTGCATTAAAAATGTTTACAAAGAGTTTGGCACTAGTCACCAGAGTGCATTTTGAGATAAGTTACTTCGGTGGCTGAAGTTCCTCAAATAACAACGACCTACCTAGTACATGTGGCAAAAACTATCTGTTGTATTGTCCGTTAGCACATTTAATCTTTCTTATTCCCCAGTCCACTGAACACTGCATCACTAGGTTTTACTCCCTCTCACCAAACAGTGTATAGGATGTCATGGTTACAATCCACGACTCAAAAAATCACAGACAATCAATTTATGGCTGCCTGTGACCTATGCTACACCACCACTGACCTTATTGACGACATCACTACTTCGAATGCAGTTGTGAAAGTGTAGTAGTACTGTCGGCTTGTAGGTATCCATGTCAGAATACATAGAGATTAAAGGCTGCCGCATTGCACACATTAGTTAGACAAATTCCTTTGTCTAACAATTGCTGATATCAGACTGCATTGTAACTTTAAACATGCATATGTCCTCACAATTGATAAATGTAGGTATATTTGTACTTGTCAATTTGTATAGACAAGCATTTGTTGTTTCAGCGATGCATGTCATTGATGAAAGAAATGGCAAAGGTATATAACACCGGACAGATTAACGAGGCGGGGTGCAAATGTAAATTCGGATAAAATCAGATGCCTTAAGTGCAGATGTCAATCTGCTGCTATCTTACACATGCTGTATACCTGCCCAGCTTTAAATGTATATTGGGAGGAAGTGGCACGGATAGCCTCAGCAGGGTTAGGATAAGAGCAAACAGTTTCCCATTGGAAGAAACCTCCCTTCCTTGCTTTGATGGGGCCGGTGGCCAGGAAACGGCTGTCACTCCCGGGCCTGTGACGCATTCTTGGAGTGGCCATGTCCATTTCCTGGTGTTTTCTTGAGGGGGCACCTGTCTGAGCACTTGTGTGCAGAGGTCCCAGGCGCGCCCTGGGTGTGGCGCCGCTCGTGGGACCCCTCGCGACGCATGAGAAGCACGTGCTGGTCTGAGGAATGAAGGAGAGGCAGACGCTGGTACGGCCTGCGAGCCGCCATTCACTGGTTCTCTGTTGAGCCAAACCTACCACCGGGATCGACCAACAGTAATGAAGAGCTCGGTCAGAGCATGGGGAGGCCCCTGCACTGCTGCACCTAAGGCCCTGCTCATACCAGATATAAGTATGAACAGACAGCCCATGAACTACGAATCAATTGTTGAACACGTCATCAAAGGGGTAAGGCCCTAATTATTAGTGGCCTGTTAAATTCCGGGAATGTGTGGTAATTCCTTTTTTGCAGCAGGCACTGCACCTTTCACAATTTTCTCTAGTTACATTTTGGCTGGTCAAACCTTCCAAACTTTAGCAGGTGGTGGAGGGTATCGTCAGTAAAGCCTGGGACATGAGGATTTTGGTGTAGTAAGCACCAAAACCTAATTGACATGTAGAAGCGTAGGGCTGAGGGATGAACCCTGGGGTATGCCGCAGATGATCTTGGTGGCTTCGGAGCGGAAGCGGGGAAGGCGGACGTTCTGTGTTCTGCCGGAGAGGAAGGAGGAGGTCCACGCCAGGGCCTTCTCTAGGATCCCGGCGTTGTGGAGGCGTGTTCGTAGTGTGCGGTGGCAGACCGTGTCGAATGCGGCTGACAGATCTAGGAGGATGAGGGCTGCTGTTTCTTCGTTGTCTAATAGGGTCCTGATGTCATCGGTGGCAATGATGAGGGCAGTTTCGGTGCTGTGGTTGCTGGGGAACCCAGACTGGGAAGGGTCCAGGATGCTGTTCTCAAGGTAGCGGGTCAGTTGTTTGTTGACGGTCTTCTCAATGACCTTCACCGGGAACCGGAGCAGGGAGATGGGCCGGAAGTTCTTGAGGTCCTTGGGGTCCGCCTGGGGTTTCTTGAGTAAGGCGTTGATTTTAGCGTGCTTCCAGCTCTCCGGGAAGGTAGCTGTCTCGAAGGAGATGTTGATGACTTTCCGGAGATGGAGTGCGATGGCTGTGCTGGCTTTCTTGAAGATGTGGTGTGGGCATGGGTCTGACGGAGATCCGGAGTGGATGGTGTTCATGATCGTGATGGTGTCGTCGTCGTTGATGTTGGTCCAGGAGAGTATGCGGTTGGTGCTGGTGGTGGTCGTGGGGGCAGAGGTCTCAGTGTTTGTTGGGGCAGTCGTGGCGTTGAAGCTGTTGTGGATGTCTGCGATCTTGCGGGCAGTCTTTTGCTCTTCGAGGGAAACAAAGTGTCTACATTGTAAATAAACCAAATCTACATTAAAAAAAACGAAGATATCTGTGTTTGTTGTAGGAAGAATGGCCAAATAAAATGCTGCAAAATTGCCGCTAAATTTCCATATTTATGCCGCTAAATTTCAATTTTTGTGCCTCTAAATTTGCTAATACATGCCACTATATCCTGGGGGGTCTGACTAAGGCCTATTGTTATTCTTTGTATATTCCAGGGGGCAATGAGGTGTGTGGGCCACCGGGTAGCACTGTCCCTCTGTTTTGTTGTTTCTCCTGTCTCACCATAGTTTTGACGTTTACCGTTTAATGGGGTTTCTCCCACAATGCATTAAAAGACGTGCCTCGTGCTACGAGTTTAGAATCATGTTTGTAGTTGTATAAAGGAGGGAATATATATTTTAATTTTGGATTGGCAGGATTACAAAATACGGTCAAAGGTTACAGCCCAGGAACACTTTTTCATTCCGAATGCAAGGGGTCAGCTCATCGTCGTAAAGGTGTGACACGAAAGTTAAACTCAAAACGGAACGAAGCACCCCGTTAAGAAAAGTGGCTGAGTACTTTCCTGGGAAGGGATTACTTTTATTCAGTACAGCTGAATGACCTGGGGATCACTCCCCCTCATTCACGTATACTTACTCCGTGCCAGCTGGTGGTCAGGTTAGCAAGCCAGCCTATCAATGTGCGGGTCCTAATCGCACGCTCCGCCCCATAAAAGGCGTGAGTAAAAGGTATGGACTGGTGGTCCATGATATGTAAGGGGGAAACCCCTCACATAAATGGTAGAACCGATGGGGTTGGCCACGGTGCAGTTTGGCTCATCAGGCGGGCAGGGCAGCTTAGGGGTGTCACCGCTGCCTGCCCTTGGATCGCCCGTAAGTTAACCCACCACGTTGGCATGCTCCTTGTATGTAATAAACCTGCAGCAAACTTTCTCCAACAAAAACTTGTATGGACTCTAGTTTGCGCAGAGCGACTAATTACTGCTAAGCAGGGGGGGGGGGGGTGCTGAAATCAGCACTACGGTGAGTAGTCGCGCTTTATAAGATTACTGACTGATTGAATGACTGACTGATTGACCTTTGCTCTTGCAGAGCAGTCCTCACACACACTGAATATGAAGGACTGATGGGCAATAAGGGGCCATGGCCAGATGGTTTCCACGTGATTTTAGTTCTACTCGTGGAAACATTACAGGCGCCTATAAACACCTGCGATCATTAGACCCTCTCTCTACACATTAAGGAGTTCTGCGTGCTCTAGGCGCTGTGCACTTTCCCCCAGGTGAGGCGGTACAGCAGCTGCGCCGCTGCATTTCGCAGTGTGATTTTGGTGGTAGTCGTGTAGATGAAAAATGAAATTAAAATTTTGATTTAAAACGCGTAAATAAAACACAATTGAACCCATTTACCAGTTCAATGCCACAATATAATTTGAAAGACGAGCAACAGAAGCAGATATATTTTAATACTTTGGTTTAAGATACCTACATTTGAACAAATATATTGCACTCTCTGCAGTTTCATAAACACACAGCTGTTTCTACAATGCCAGATCTCAAAGCTTTGCCTAAACCAAGTGGCCGCAGGAGGGCGCCTGTATGTGGCAAATGGGACAGTGAGCTGGGGCAGCAGAGGCTGTCTGGACAGAGAAGTAAAGTGCCCTGAATCAGACACCAGGGAGCATGGAACATGCTGTCTCCAGCAGGGGCACAAGTAATCCAATCCAAACTAAATGGGCAGTTTACTCAAACGCTGGACCTGTTTACTGGGCGCTTGGGGGGCTGGTGTGGGGGTATGGTGGGGGGAAATTGGCACAAAACAGCAACACAGGGGGGTGTAAGAGGGGCAGAGAGGGAGAAAGAAACATGCAGCGTGAGGGAGAAGATATCACATGCAATCTAATGGAGTGCTTAACGCAAAATAAAACAAGCATTGGCATATCCAATCCGTCGCGGCATTGGAGTGCCTAATTACAGAGGTGCCGAATGGGGCATTGCTTTTGCAGCTCAGGTTTTTTATTTCTGACTTTTTAATAAACTGATGTGTGGTTTGGTGAGAAAATATTGTGATTTGCAGAACAAGGTGAGCTTTATATTTGCTTGCGGGGCTCTATTTTTTGAAGCACTGACCTAGTGAACCTTGTAGATGGCCACAGTCGAGACCTTGTAAACTGGGACAGCCACAGCAAATCCGGGGCCTCTGGAGCCCCTCAGTGGGTGCCCGTCGGGTATTGCAGCGCCATCTGATCCTTTGGACGTTTCAGGCAAGAAACATGTTGACCCCATTAGAGTAGAGCGCTAGGATCTTGAACCATTATTTTCAGATAAGTCGCCACTCTTTCTCCTTTAAATCAGGTGGGAGCTATCCTATTAAATTTGTTTTTTGGACGCCCAACCTGCTTTAGCAGTCACCCTCTTTACACTACATCTACACGTTCCCAGGCCCCTCACCCACACCTCACCAAACGGCAGGGAACAAAAGATCTCCGCTAAAGAGCCCCTCATTGGGTGCCCGTCGGGTATTGCAGGGCCGACCCGACGAGGAGCAGACCCAATGATGAAGCATGACACCTGGCTGGATGGGTGTGAGAGGGCCCCAGTTCCGAAGAGAGCCCCCCTCCCAACTCTTTACTATAGGATTACATTATCCTACATGCACCTCTCTCTACCAGAATCCTTGTTGACCCGCTTAGGAGCTGCATACCATTTCTTGTTCGGCTCGCCCTAAAGAAGCGTCAGCGCAAGTGTTTTACAGATATTGTAAATGCCTAAGATATTAAAATGTAAAACATATGCACACTACAAATATGGATGGAAATTGCACTGAAAATGTTTGCTTCTATTGCATGTATGTTTGTAATTTGATAAATTGAAAATATTACTGAATATCAGTCTGTGTCTTTAATCCTTAGAGGAGATACGCTGTCACGTTTTGGCTTGAACGCTGTATCAATTACATCACAGCTCACAAATTAACGGTGAAAACACAGTCATTTTGGGGAATACTATTTTGCAGAGACAGCTGAACACGAAAGTTTAAACCCTGCCATCCCTCTACTGAAGAGTGTGCATGTGGCATTACTGGTCTCTTCAGAGGCATGTTGGAATCAGTCAATCCTTAGTCTGTGAACCTTAGGTTCCCGCTTGTTAATAATAACCACTTGCCTAGCCTTAACATGGTGATACAAAAAAAATACAGGCCTTCGTTGGTTTGTATAGGTTTGCTATAAAGCCAAGCACGTCACAAGATGGCCCCCAATAGTGCCGCGTAGGGGGATGGTGACGTCTGTGCATTGCCGACAGTTGTGTTGTAGTGTAGTTCCTATTTTCCCAATAGGCCCTGCGCATTGGAATAACATAAACAGCAGTATAGACGTAGAAGTGCGGTCTTCCAGGTCTCTACTGACTATGCTAAACTTAATTGGGTTTGTTACCAACTAGCTCAGAGGTCACTGGAAACTTTCTTGACTGAATAGGAAGTGATCAGCTTCCCTGGTACAGACAAGAAGGGATTCAGTTTTCCAACAACCGCATAAACATGACAACTTTGCTCCTCAGATAAGAGTCAATCTCTAGGGTCGTGTGAAACAATAGACAGTTATTTTACTCAGTCAGTTTTGTGCAGATTACTTTCACCAATATGCAGAGAATAGAGAGACGGGCGTTTTCAATAAAAGGTATTATTTATTGAACAGTCTTTCTTCTCATGCAAGAGAAATGTATTGCCACAATTGCAAGACTTGTTATTATATAAAGTGTGTACAGTAGAATGAGTATTGCGAAATAATACTGTAAAAGCATTGATATGGTTTCTTAGCCATACAATGGTTAAAATGAATAAAATATATACAGTCATATATACATTAGGCTAACGTACTCAACTGGTGCTTCTAACTACGCCTACCCCAGTGTGCCTGACCTAAGCCTAACACGTGGAAGGGAGTAAGTAAGTAGTTTAAGTTAAGTTGGTTTTGCCAAGGTTTGCTTCAAGAATTCTCTCTAAGGGTTTAGTCAACACCATACCTCTGGAATAGAATTTTGGAGGTCTTGTATCTCCTCTCAGGACTCGATATCCCAGTCACTCGCAAGAGTAGGCTGGAAACGCCAGAGCTGGATTTTCTCGGCAGGAGAAAAGACAGCATCTTTCTCAGCGCGTCAAAGAGGAGGAGGAGGAGGGGCAGCGTCCGTGGGCTAGTTGCATCTGCTGGGCTCTGCAAGGGACAGCAGTTCAGCTCCTGTGTTCACCACACCATCGTTCGCTCGTTAGCAGCGATAGCATCAGCGTTGTCAGCAGCGTTTGCTTAAGGCAATGATGGTATTATTTATACCTGAAAGGTGCCTTGTTTGACGTAAGTTTTTGGACATAAGACGTCAATAAAGATGTCACTAGGAAGTGATCGTCCTTTCAGTGCTCATTAGAGTTCTATTACTAATCAAAACATAGCAAGCGGGGCTTTCCCAGGTTGCTGAGTTTTATCTTGTTGAAGAACTCGGAGTGTAATCTAGGAATCTTAGATAGTGGCTTCTGCTGTGTCATTTGCTCTAATGAGCTGCAGAGGAAGCGCTTCTGAAATGTGGCTCTGATCGTGTGAGGCCAGAGACGAGTTTCTGAAATATCACACTTGAACGTTTATGCCATTATAAGAGAATAAATGGATTATAGCCGTATAGGGGTATAAGGTCACAGTAATGATCGGGGTCCTAGATTAGAACGCGACACCCACTCCACGATTTTATGTCCATCAAATTACTAAAACTAAAGCAATAAGATGCATGTGTAACATTGCCCACCCCAAAATACATATTTGCATTTGAAATAGTCGTATTTGAAATACGTGAAAATATAGGTACCGTACGTCTTTAAGCATAGGAATCATTCAAAAATTATAGCATATGTAATCAGTTGAACGATTTTGCGAAAAACAGCACATGAAATATCTCTTTATACAGAAAAGAAGGGCGAGATAATTTCATCACATATAAATGCATTTGCTGTAAAATATGCTAGAGGCTGATGTAAAGTTATTTTGTCTCTAGTTTTACTAAAAATAGAAGTTCTGTTCTTTATGAATAGGTCTACTTTAAGCAAAGAATTTGTGCCAGAAAAAGGAGGAAAATATTATGAAAAATAGTTCAATTCAAAAAATATTTCCTTATGAATGGGGGAATAGAGTTCCAAAGCTTTCTAGCAGTTTTTGTTGATCAAAACTGAAGGCCGAATTCAGAGTTCATGGGAACGCTGTGTGTTGGAATGTTTTCCAAAAATTATTGTTTCTGTTCAGGGGAGAACATCATATCAGACAGGCTCTCAAAAAATTGGTCTACAAAATCAGGTGACAGTTCGACCAAGTTTGATAATGCTGATACTTCGCAGGTGTGAGAATGATTGCTGTCATCAAAGTCTGGATCAGCAATGCTCACAGAAGGTCATACCTGGGTGATGTTGCTTTTGTTTCTCGCTCCACTGTCACCACCTAGTCGTAGCACAGGAGTCTCAACGAATGCCGTCATCAGGATTGGTAGCCGCTGGGGACAACACAATGCGTGAGCCGTTGCAGGACTTAGCAAAGTATCGATATCCATTGGTACTGCTGATGGAAGTGCAAGACAGGTGTCTAACACGCATTCTTCTCCGCATAGCATACATCGAAGCACAGGTAAGATGCAGGTCTGCCATATAGGTCTGAATGAAAGAAACCAGGTCATGTTCAGATCTCTCAGCCTGGCCAATCCAAGGACTCTAGTTATTCGGTCCCGGTAGCGTAGTGCTAGGATCGTTTCTTCCATCCCTGCCGTAGTCATGTCTGAGCTTTGGCTTGCCATATCGGAGCAGGAGGGTCAAAAATAAAATTCCCGCTACAAGTCCCAAAATTATGGGGATGCCGCCAAAGACTGAATGGACAAAATTTGGAATTAAGCCCAAGACTGCTTTGAATGGTGTTAACAGTCCCGTAAAAATGGTCTTAAATATGCCTGGGATACCTACGGCATCTGACATGTTTAGAATTTCGCTAAGCATTTCTGTGAAATGCACGGGGCAATTTGTTGATAAAAGGTCATGTATCTCCGAAGCTGTCCTTGCAACTTGGAGATCATACGTCTCTTTTGATGACGTGATGGGCACTGTTGTCTGCAAAAGCACAGACTTCATTCTGCTTAAAGTATCAATTTGTATAGAAGAGACACTCAAACGAGGCCATATGGGAGTCTCTGCGTCTCCAGGGCCGTTTGGAAACAATGCTTGCATACAGCATTTGACCATGGATGTTACGCTTACAAGATAGGCTTTCCCTGGCAAAAGGCCACAACAGCTGTGATCCGTTATTAGAATGTAACTCCCATTTGTGAGTTGTCTAAAGAAAGGCTCTATCTGCGTTGCAGGTGTGACATGTTGGTGGCATGAAAGGCTGTTTGTAGTACCTTCACAGGCTCCGTGTAAATTAATACCCTGGCACAAAAGTATACCACTTAGTGAATGTTTACAATTTTCACCACTAAGAAATACATTTTTGTTGCTGTCACTATAGCATGTGTGTGTGTATGGTAATTTCCATGCTGACTTAATGTAACCTTTACCCAATCGTTCATACTGGCCAGTAGGTATGTATTCAAGGCAATTTTTAAATCGGAAAGTTGTTATCGGAATTGTAATAATTCCGTGTATTATCCATTCAATGACAGGACTTTCTGACATTGTCAATGGTAATCTCTCAAGTTTTTCGATGCTCAGGATTGTATAGTCTGCTCCTTTCTGTGCCAAGCTGATTTGTTTATCAGTAAGGTTAAAGATGGAAAACAATGACGTTGTGTTGATTAAACGCCAAGGCACATAGCCTGAATGAAGATTTTGCAGCGTCCAGCCTAACTGTACAATAGAACGTAATTGTGACTGGCCATGCTGTAATATTAGCAAGTCTTTGTCTATTATATCTATGGCAGATGATACAATACTGTCCAGTGAATATATTCTGGAGGACAGAGTCATTAACCCGTTGTCCACAACAGAAAGTGATTTTTCCAAATTAATACGATCAATTTCTCGTATTTTTTCTGCTGTTTCAATTTGCATAATTTTCCATGCCTCATTGTAAGCCGTATATATACTGGTCGCTATGAAACGTTTTTGACGCTGTTTGCGTGGTCCCATAATGAAATCGCGCAAATCAGCACCTTCTTTAAGTAAAGATAAGTGTTGCTTAATTTCTGCCAGTGTGGATGATCCTAGCCATTCGAGGCAGAGTTTCCCTACACTGTATGTTGTTACTATCCCTGGATGTTGTCTCTGGGAGTATCTAGGGTCTGGTCTGGTCATTTTTAACCCCTGTGTTTTGTTCAGGAATCTATCTTGACAGTTATTAGTGTCAGTAGGCCAGATCAACCACTTTTTCCAATCAGGATGTGTTCTGTTTAGATGTAAAATTTTGGATACGTCTATTTCAATATCTGTAGTTGCATTATCAGGTATTGGTTTTGGAATAGACGGTTTGTTAAGGTCTTTAATCTTAGCTAGGCCAAGACAGGATGTTTGGTGAATTGTGTCATTCAAAAACATCATTTGTTCTGGGATCATGCAGGCTCTGAATAATGCTTCTAGGCCTTGTACCTGCCACTCTTTTGTACCCCAGATGGTTTTTGTCTCAATGTTATTTTTCCAAAAATCAAAACCAAATGTCATCATTTTTTCATAAAATGCTTCTGAATATATCAATTTAGTATTTGTCAGCATATTTTTCAACCCTGTTTTATCTAACAGTTTATAATAAAACGTTTCTGCATCACTGGTGTTAAACCCTGAGAAGTACTGGAATTTCTCATAGAATGTTTTAGAACTACTTTTTGGTGGAGTAGCACAATGTTCCCATTGGTTATACTTTAAAACATTTCTAGGTTGTGCAGATTTATGCAAGTAGTGATCACCATAGTGTGTGTAGCAGAACATCTGTTCATAACTAGACGAACCTTGTAAATAATCATGATCTGTAAATCTTGCTGACATTACTAAATCAGACATCATATTATTAATACTTTCAAAGTCCCAATCATCAGAGAATGTACTAGGTTTTACAAAGTCATTTAAGGAAACCTTGAATTGATGAGGATACTTCAGGATTTCGACCGGGCCATATACTTCATAGTCAGTTTTGTCCCATACTACCCCGCCGGGTATTGGAATGGCTGTGACATTTACTGTTGACAGTTCTCTTTTCTTCACGTGGGATGATTTGTGTGGTTTCAGGACTAAGTTGATGTTCTGACTTGCTGTGTCCATTGAACTGTATTTTCCCTCAATGAATTTTCCCAAACAATGTACCATGATGAGCCAAAGCAAGAGGAAGAATATACCTAGTCCGAACCAGAACTCTAACCATGGTGAAACAAGATAAATTTCCTTTAGTTGATGAAAGAGTTCTGTTGCTTTTTCTTTAAAAGTCTTTGTTTCTGGCATTACTTCAGGGTTGCTTAGATCTTCAGAAAAGTTGTCGAAATTGATGAAGTAGCCAGAGGCAGTTCTGTCAATTGTTGGAATTGTTTTCTCAATTTGTCTTTCGGTAGCAGATTCTGATGCCACTTCATTGTAGACCGGTGTTTCTTGACGAACTGTTTCAATCTGTGTTTCAAGGGGCACGAGTTCCATGGCATTATTGCATAGTCCCTCTCTGTGCACTGCAGGCTTATCAAATGTGATTAGTATTTCAGTTTGAACCTCTTGAATTGTTGCAAATTTGGGTATTCTGTTGTTTCTTGGGAGTCCACTTGGCCTACTGTTGATTATAGGCCACATGATTGTGGTTTTACCAGGTCGATTGATACAACTCTGTTCTCCTTTTTACCAGCAAGGGGCGGTAGTACTACTGATCTTGTTCCGTTGATTGCTAAGACAGGTACTGCTTTTCTGTAAGAAGGCCCAAATTCCTTCTTTACCGCTATTTTCTCTCTGACTAGATCCCCAGTCTTTGGAATCCAGACAGGCCTTGCTGGGGCTGGTGGTGCCTCTTCAATGGTAGTTGGCTGTTGCTTTAACTTTATGTTGCTTAAGGATTTTCTTGTTTCATTCAAGTCCTGTAAAACAGCCAAACGGTCTTTGATGTCAAAGTCTGTTTTCTTATCGTCTACCACTGATACCTGACTATCTAAGTCCTGAATTCGCATTCTAGTTCCGAACAATAGTTCGTATGGGCTGAAACCTCTTCAGTGGTAGTTGGCTGTTGCTTTAACTTTATGTTGCTTAAGGATTTTCTTGTTTCATTCAAGTCCTGTAAAACAGCCAAACGGTCTTTGATGTCAAAGTCTGTTTTCTTCTCGTCTACCACTGATACCTGACTACCTAAGTCCTGAATTCGCATTCTAGTTCCGAACAATAGTTCGTATGGGCTGAAACCTTTTAGAGAATTTCTTGGCAAATTGTTAAGACTTAACTGGACACTTATTAAATGTTTGACCCACCCATCACCCGAACCTAATACCTTCGCTGTTATAGATTGCTTTATGTCCCAGTTTTATCTTTCTACCACACTATTCCCTTCGGGGTGTGACGGACAAGAATACCGCAACCCAACTCCCATGCTGGCCATGGCCTCCTTATAAGCTCGAGAGCTGAAAGCAGGACCCTGGTCAGAATGGAACGTGGCAATTGCGTATTTGCCGATAAAGACTCGCAGATCCTTTATAACCGTTCTGGCGTCAGCCGAGCGCTGGGGCCACATTTTTTAAGTGAGTTTAGTCTTAAATAATTAATAGGACGCTGGATTGCATATAGACAGCATTACGCTACCTACATACCAGGCCATGGCATTACTCCGATTGACTCATTGCTGCGATCCCTGTCGCAGTCTGGGCAGTTCTTTACATATTTGTAGTGTTGCAGGCTCATTCCTGGCCACCAGTATACTGATTGTAATTCAGTCAGAGATACCTTCATCTGTTTGTGCCTTGGACCGTCACCCATGTGTGCATCTGCTATTAATAACTTTCTCCGGTTCGTGTTTGGAATTACCCTATCCCCCACTCCAGGGATTCGAGCAAAAGGAACGGAGTTTGCATCGATTACGTATGCATAATTGAGTGGATAGTTCACGGGTAGTGCTGCACAGTCTCCTTTTACGGACGTTTTTACTGCCAGCATGGTTTCCCCGTCAATGTATTTTACTGAACGCTTTTTTGTGGCTACGGAAGCCGGTTTAGTTGCTTCCGCTGTGGCTGTATTAGCCAATTAATTCCCTGCAACGTGAACGCCATCACGTTGATGACTCAGAGTGTGTATCACGTGAGTCTTTTGTAGTTCCTTCTGTAAAAGAACTACTTGTTCCCAAAGCATTTTATGCTTAATTGTGCCACCTTTTGCATCTTTGAAACCATTTTCCACCCAATTCTGCAAGTATTCATTATAAGATTGTACGCAATAATATGAATCGCACACTATTAGTGTGGGGAATTCGCGATCGGTATTTTCTAGCGCCATCTTAAATGCCAGTTCAGCTCGCTGAGCCGAACAATCTCCTAGAGATTGTGTTTTAGTGACCAGTGGTCTAAATTCTCCTTTGTGCCAACGACCTTTAACAATCGCGCACGCAGCACTGTAAGCTTGTTTACCCCCAACTGCGGGTTGTGCTGATCCGTCCGTATATATGATACTTCCGTATTCTTCCAGAGGCAGGATTTCAATTGGCAGAGGACATTCATATTCATATTGTAAAAAAATTCCTGTGTCTTTAGGTTAGGATCAAATTCGTACACTACGTCTGTTGCAGCAAGAGAATTAACCCATTGTATCCATCTTGGATGCAGGGCTTTAGCATTTGGAATGCTTGCTTTGGTTACCGCTTCTAAAGCAGGTATGGGTGTAACGATTATTATCCGTTTACCTTGTGCTAGGGCCCTTTCTTTTGCTACAGCAGTCTGAACCGCAGTTAGAATTTTTTCCGTCGAACTGAATTTTATTTCAGCTTTTGTGTACAAATGTGATTTGTAAGCTATTGGTACCGTTTCTCCCTCATTAGAGGTCAGGTACGTGAATCCGCATCTTCCTGGGATGACTCGGATTACAAGGTTGCGTGTGTTATCACGTGTTTCTAATTTTGTTTTTGCTAACATGTCTGTTTGCAGTGATCTCAAAATTTCTGTGTGTTTTTGAGTTCAGTTGATTGGTTTAAAATCAGGTTTAATTAGTTCGTAGAGAGGTTTAACCCTCTCTGCGTAATTTAGAATGTAAGTTCTTCCGAAATTCAGGAAGCCTAGAATCGATTGTAAATTCTTCCACGTTTTCGGTGCTTGGAGTACAGCGCACTTCTCTAAGAAGTTGTCCGCTAGGCTTTTGCCTTCACTTGATAATTCGTATCCTAAAAATAAGTCAGATGGGCAATTTGAGACTTTTTAAAGTTGAATTTGTAACCCTCTGCTGCGAACCCAAGTATTATGGTGTTCACTCTTTTCAAGTGAGTATCCAAGTTGTCGTCTGTGAGATAGATGTCATTGACATAAGATAATGCCTCATCATCATATATTTGTAGTAACTCTGTTACTCTGGCTGAGAATAGTCCTGGGCTGTTCTTGAATCCCTGTGGGAGCCTACAGAAATTTTTCTGTGACCCCATTACTGAGAAAGCAGTCAAGTATCTGCTTAATGGTGCAATGTTTTGACAAAAGAAACCATTAGAAATGTCTAATGTCGTTTTATATTTTTTCCTAACTATATTATTCATTAGTGCAGCACTATGCAAATTTTGTACTGCAAATGTTTTCCAACATGAGTTAAGGTGTCTGTAGTCCAAAACTAGACGATATGAATTGTCTGGTTTGGAGACAGGAAACAAAGGATTGTTCATTTGAGAGGTGCATGTTTCAATCACCCCCTGGTATTCAAGTTGATCTAAAATCTCCCTGACTTGTTTTTTAGCTTCTTGCTTAATTGGATACTGCCTTTGTGCAGTCGCTTGATGTTTTAACTGGATTTTGTGAGGAGGAGAGTCCTCATCCCATCCTACATGATTTTTATATAATGCTGGTGCCTGGGCTACTGCCCATTTCCTTGCATATATATACTTAGCGTGAATCGGGATGTGATTCGAGAAGGCAGGCATAATCATTTCTTCGCCACGAGGGCACTCCCTGACAAACTCTGGGGGCCAATCTTTTTGAGCTAACAGGATGTCATAGCCTTTTGAGAGGTAATCCCAAAAGAGACCCCTTATTTTCCTAGTCTTATCTCCCTCTATACCCAGTGTTATTTCGTATATCTTATGAGGTTTGCTAACTCTGGTATCGGCAGTTTCCACCTGAATGTATTCATTCGTGTCCACTGTCTCCAGATGACTCATCAGGATCTTGCGAGCTATGCTGATTTCTGCTGCACTGTCTAGCATTGTCTGTGCCCACTCCCCGTTTTTCAACTGTGTCCTCAGTATTCTCGGCATGTTCGATTACTCTAATACTGGCTACCTTCTTTCTTGGAAATTATAATTTTTTACTTTGAGCAGATTCCTTGTCTTTGGACTTGGTGTGCTCTCCTGGGTCTGACCGTCCTCTTCTTTCCGATTTCTGCGAAAAAGATCGAGAGGGACGTGTATCAATACTTTGATATCTATCAGGCTTCTTCAAATTATCCCTATTTCTAAGGTTATATCTTTTCTCAGAGGGCTCCCTCTGGGGAGACTGGTGTTCTCGAGTCGGAGTTCTTTCCCTCCATCGAGGAGACCTTCCTCTGGACTGGAAAACTTTTTCCTTGGGAGTGGATTGTTTATTTCCATCCCAGCTCTTTTTAGGAGTGTTTGAATTATTTTTAATAAAAATAATTTCAGGATTTTCGAGTAGTTGGGATTTTACTGGTTTCCCTCCCAAGCTGTCTCTACCTAATTCTTCATAGCATTTCTCTATGATTCTGGCAAGCTCAATTGGTTGATCTGTTATATCTGTTTCCTTCAACTTCTGGCGGATCGCCACAGATGCTGCTTCTCCTTTTATATTGGCTAGTAATATAGCCGAGACCTGCTTGAAGTCTTTCAGTAATTTCATACCAAGAGTTAAAGCAGGTTCTGGACCATATTCATTCTGAATCTGTTTTAGCACATCTGGTATTACCGCCATGGACGGAACACCATGTGTTTTTGTGTAAATGGAAGCAAAGACTGTACCCCAAGTGTCACAGTCCTCCACGTGTGGTGCGACCCCCATTGGAAGGCAGATGGTCAAGATTCTGTGTTTCTCTATAGGGGTAGTATTCGGAAATACTGCCTCTATTTGAGTAATTTTCTGCGCTAACCAGAAAGGAATTTGTTCCCGTTTTATGGGTGTTTTACCAAGACATGATTGTATGTTCTGTGGTGTAATTTTATTTGTGTTCCCCTGATGAGGGGTCAGCTGTGGAACATTCACAGTTGTTTGGACTGTTGCAGTCCGCATTACATATTGGACTAATTGTCTATGTATTTTAATAAGTGTTTTTAGCTGTACTAACAGCTCATCTCTTGACATTTTTACAATATCCGGATGTGGTGTGTAGCTGGCTAGAACCGGCCACGTTGCTCCTGGTCTACCTAGTGGACCGAGCCTGGTAATATGATCATTGTGTTTTAGGGCGCCTTTAAACCAGAGCAGGTGCTCTTGGTATTTTAATGGGATTTCAATCTCCTCAAAAGGAGCGTACTCTTCCGGTGGATCCCCTATTTTGTAATAGTGGAACTCGTATGTTGCGGTGTTTGCCGCTGGAAATTTTATCCATGAATAGAATACCTCTGTCTGCCGATATTCGTGTGCCTCTATCACGAAGACGACTGTGCCACCTTGTGTGGTCAGTCCATTTTCTATAAGTTTTGACGTTATAGTTTTTCTTATGTTGACCGGGATGATTATCGCACCCGGTTCAGTAATATTATCGGGACCCTGCTGAGTCGCATTTACTGCGGCACCAGTGGTTCCGTTCTCTAAATCTGACATTTTATTGTCAGAAAGGTTTTGCAGAGCAGGTCTCCAAGGAGACAAAGATTAGGTGCACAATATTTTGGAACACTGTATCCTTCAACGTTGAATAAACCAGAGCTCTACATAGGAATCTCTTCCTACTAAGTTCGGGCGGATTTTAGCCTTTCACCCACTCCAGACGTCTATTGGAGTATTTACGGGAGAAAGGGGTCTGTGTGAAAAATGCACGACTGAGTTACTCTAACGTCTTGCGTTAGTTTATCGCCTTACCAAACGTTGGGCGCCATGTAGTGTAGTTCCTATTTTCCCAATAGGCCCTGCGCATTGGAATAACATAAACAGCAGTATAGACGTAGAAATGAGGTCTTCCAGGTCTCTACTGACTATGCTAAACTTAATTGGGTTTGTTACCAACTAGCTCAGAGGTCACTGGAAACTTTCTTGACTGAATAGGAAGTGATCAGCTTCCCTGGTACAGACAAGAAGGGATTCAGTTTTCCAACAACCGCATAACATGACAACTTTGCTCCTCAGATAAGAGTCAATCTCTAGGGTCGTGTGAAACAATAGACAGTTATTTTACTCAGTCAGTTTTGTGCAGATTACTTTCACCAATATGCAGAGAATAGAGAGACGGGCGTTTTCAATAAAAGGTATTACTTATTGAACAGTCTTTCTTCTCATGCAAGAGAAATGTATTGCCACAATTGCAAGACTTGTTATTATATAAAGTGCGTACAGTAGAATGAGTATTGCGAAATAATACTGTAAAAGCATTGATATGGTTTCTTAGCCATACAATGGTTAAAATGAATAAAATATATACAGTCATATATACATTAGGCTAACGTACTCAACTGGTGCTTCTAACTACGCCTACCCCAGTGTGCCTGACCTAAGCCTAACACGTGGAAGGGAGTAAGTAAGTAGTTTAGGTTAAGTTGGTTTTGCCAAGGTTTGCTTCAAGAATTCTCTCTAAGGGTTTAGTCAACACCATACCTCTGGAAAAGAATGTTGGAGGTCTTGTATCTCCTCTCAGGACTCGATATCTCAGTCACTCGCAAGAGTAGGCTGGAAACGCCAGAGCTGGATTTTCTCGGCAGGAGAAAAGACAGCGTCTTTCTCAGCGCGTCAAAGAGGAGGAGGAGGGGTAGCGTCCGTGGGCTGGTTGCATCTGCTGGGCTCTGCAAGGGACAGCTGTTCAGCTCCTGTGTTCACCACACCATCGTTCGCTCGTTAGCAGCGATAGCATCAGCGTTGTCAGCAGCGTTTGCTTAAGGCAACGTTGGTAATATTTATACCTGAAAGGTGCCTTGTTTGACGTAAGTTTTTGGACATAAGACGTCAATAAAGATGTCACTAGGAAGTGATCGTCCTTTCAGTGCTCATTAGAGTTCTATTACTAATCAAAACATAGCAAGCGGGGCTTTCCCAGGTTGCTGAGTTTTATCTTGTTGAAGAACTCGGAGTGTAATCTAGGAATCTTAGATAGTGGCTTCTGCTGTGTCATTTGCTCTAATGAGCTGCAGAGGAAGCGATTCTGAAATGTGGCTCTGATCGTGTGAGGCCAGAGACGAGTTTCTGAAATATCACACTTGAACGTTTATGCCATTATAGGGGAATAAATGGATTATAGCCGTATAGGGGCATAAGGTCACAGTATTGATCGGGGTCCTAGATTAGAACGCGACAGTGTGCAGGCGGCCTTTGCTTGTGTTGGTGCCCGGCTGGCTTACCATTGCTCATACAGGTCCCTTACTGCGCGGGCCCGATGCAGCGCAGCCTCTCTGAGAGGAGTGCCCTACTTTGCAAGACCACTCTCCAGAGCCGGCACAGCCGCAGCACTGGCCTGATGAGCAGCTGTAAAACCTACCAACTATGACCCGGGCTCATTGTCCTATGCTAGGCTGCTGTTCATCAAGGAGGAGGGCGGGATAAGGCACCATAATAGGAGAGGACCTAGAAGGGGAGGGCATGCTGCGCCTGGCAGGGATCATGGGATACCCTCCTGCGTGATGGGCAGCAGGGTCGTGGGTAGTAACTGAGGCACCATCGCAGGCTGAGCTGGAAATCATTAATATGAGGGTGTGATGCAAGGCACAGTGTGGTGGGTAATCGAGAACGGCAACCAAAGATAGATGGACGAGGGCTGCATCAATCATGTACAATATGGGGATAAGAGTAAAAAACAGTGACTGCAGCAAAAGAAAACACCAGCGCTCCTGAGGAGGGTTGTAAACCAAGAAAGAAGAAGTTCCTAAATTGCTCATAAAATTATGGATAGTGTTCTTGGTCCCTGCTCTCGGGGAGTGGTAAACACAGGAAGAGGTATGACTAATGCATGTCATGGACAAATGGGGAGAAACACTAGGAGACCAATGAAGGAGCCAGCAAATGGGAAGCCTATGGGCGAGCTGAAGCCCACAAAGTAGATACAGCATGCCTCTTCCAGACAGCACATGCGCTGTCTACAGCCAAGACCTAAAAATTAGTTTATCTAAATGCAAGTAGTGGAAGGAGAGGAGTAAAGAACAGGAGACAGCCCTCCTCACTGCTACAGACCACGACCGCGCCCTTCTCGACCGAGGCAAAGCTGCATCCCTCATCAACTCTCAGCCACCTCTGACACCGTCTCTCACCGCACCCTAAGCACTAGACTCTATAAAGCCTACATCCATGACAAAGCCCTGGAATGGATCCGCTCCTTCCTCACCGGCCGATCAGAGAGTCAGACTACCTCTCTTCCACTTGGAATCCACAGAGATCAGCTGCGGAGTGCCTCAGGGCTCATGCCTGAGCCCCACTCTGTTCAACATCGCCCCGCTAGCAGCCATCGTCAGGAACCATGGACTCAACATTATCTCCTATGCCGATGACACCCAGCTGATTCATTCCCTCACCATCTAAACCACAGTCACCAAGAACAGCTTACACGACGGAATGAAGGCTGTCGCCACCTGGTTGGAGAAGAGCTGCCTCAAGCTCAACTCGGAGAAGACTGAAGTCCTCATCACGGACTCCACCACCTCCTCCTAGGACGTTTCCTGGTGGCCCATTGAAGATCTTCAAGTGTATCCCCACCGAGTCCAGAAAAAAGGTCACTTACGCACTTGTCAGGAGCAGAATTGACTACAGCAACGCACTCTATGCCGGCATTACCGAGAAACTCATCAAGAAACTGCAGAACATCCAGAACGCCTGCGCCAAACTCATCCTCAACATCCCCCGCCGTTGTCAAATCACAAGCCCCCTGAAAGACCTCCACTGGCTCCCAGTCAACAGAAGAATCATCTTCAAGCGTCTCACACACGCCTACAAAGCCATACATGACGCTGGACCTGCATACCTCAGCCCCCGCTCCACCAAACTGGCCCTGGCCACCGCCCCACGTATCTGCAAGACCACAGCTGGAGGAATATCCTTCTCCTACCTTGCAGCAAAGACCTGGAACACCTTCCCTCTCCACCACAGGCATCTCTGCCTCAGTTCAAGAAAAACCTCAAGACCTGGCTCTTCGACTGAATCACAGCACCTTTTACGGTCCATCTGCCCATCCCCTACCTCCAGCAGCGACTTGAGACCTTTTTGGGTGAGTATTTCTGCTTTACAAGCCACCTGATTGATGGTTGATATTACAGGGGATACGAACATACCATAGGCAAGGCAAGCCTTCAAATAAGAAGCAAGCAAATGAAAGTGGCAATAAAGCCAACCAATGGTAAGCACTGGGGAAGGCTCTAAGGTCCTAAAGGTTTTGGTAAGCTATCAATAGGTAGGGACCTGCTGTCTGGTAGGCTTGATTTAAGAAGTGTTGCAAAGGAAGGTGTCGCTAATTGGGGTGGTGCCTATAGTCATGATTTTAGGTGGTAATTCTATTACAGAGGTAACAAATAGTAGCACAAAGTTGCCCAGTAGGACTAGAATGGAGGCGAGTAAGAGTATAGGGAAAGAAAAGGAAGGAGAAAAGAGAAAGAGGGAAAATTCCCTCTTGGGAACTAGAAGCCTCACACACCCAGCAAGCTAGGTGTCATGCTTCATCATATGGGTCCTGCTCCTCGTCAGACTGGCGCCGCAATGTCTGACGGGCACCCGCGAAGGGGCTCTTTAGCAGAGATCTTCTGTTCCAGCCATATGGTGCATGCGTGTGAGAGGGCAGAGAAGTAGTGTAGTCGTGATTAGGTGGTGGTGATTTAAAAAAGGTAAGCTAGTCCACAAGGATTTTTATTAACGTGGCTAACTCCCTTGGTTAAAACAGTGGGAGGGGAGATAGACGCTAAGAAGGTCGGTGGCGTGAATATCTGCAACCCTCTGTTTAGGTCGACATGTTTCTTGCTTACTCTAGCAATTCCTCAGGACCTTAGTGTTATCGTACTACACAGTGAAAAAAACCTTTTATACAACCTTGAGTGATGTTGGTTTTTGGTGGGCAGGCCAACTGGTCCTGCCTCAAGTGGTGCTACCCTAAGTGTGTCCCTAAGGTACCCCGCAGTCTGCTCCTGTGGGACCTGCACAGTAGAGTCAGGGACCCCAACGGCGCGCGGTCTCTGCCGGCACACCTACCCCGACGTATGAACCGTGCAGTGATCGGAGCAGAACCGGATACTCAGATTATAGCTTCTCTTTCCTTTACTGCAAATTTTCAACAGCCAATAAAAAATGTTTGACCATAACAGAAACTACATTGTCCATGATGCTCTGCCCTTTAACCACCAATCACAGTTTCTCTCTTTCTTTGCTGCTGTCAGCCGAGTTAAGGACCCCATACTTCCTTTGATGCATATCTATTTGGCATGTTTATTGAGATGCATAGCATTTGCTGACCGCTGTCTTCGCATCACAGGTCAGCGAACATTCTTCACACTGTGCCACTGCTTTGTGCCTTTCAATTCAGGATGCACCTGGGTACCTATGGTACATGTAGGAAGGTGGATATCTGACTATATGGTTACCCCAACTTTTTGCCTAGTGTTTAGCTGGTTTTCGACTTAGTTGGCCTGGGATCCTGCTAATCAGGGCCCCAGGCTATCTGCTCTCACTGTAAAATGGACTCCATGTACTTTAGGTACATCGCCAATTGGACATTGGGTCACCTTATGAGCCCCTGTATAGTGTACCATAGGTACCCAGGGCATAGGTGCATCAAAGGCCTACCAGGGGCTGCAGCATGAATTATGCCACCCCTGGCTGGCCATCCACATTGACACAACTGGCTGATTACTAAGCTGGGGCAAGGTCGTGTAATCACCCCTTGCTTAGGTATAGTATCCCTATACCTACCATTACATATAGACACATATGTACCTATAAGTCACTCCTATGGCAGGCCTTACCAATCCTGAAGGCAGAGTGCTTGGTTTTATGTGAGATGAGGCTCTAGCATGAGCTGAGCCTGTCTGCAGCTTTCGGAACCATATCCTTATAGCTGTTCTATGATGTAGCCATACCATATACTCTTAAGTGCATTATAATCCTCGCGGTTGACTGCTAACTTTGGTTTGGCTTTATCGAAACATGTCGTGTAAGGTGTCATATGCTTTGGAATACTACCCCCTCGCCAGTTCTGGCGACGGGGGTAGCATTCCACCCATCTAGAGGGAGAAGACATGTTGTTCCTGTTAATCCCAGTTAAAGTTAACCAGAGCCTCCGCATCACAAAATGGATGCTGCTGCCACAGACACAAGTCTGACCTCCTGCTGCTGGGAGCCCTTCCAGCGAGGGAGGCTCGGATAATAGGTTTCCTGTCTTGGGAGGTGCTAGAACCACCCCAGACAGGCCATAGTGTATTGGGGCAGGGAGGGCTGAATGAAATGAGACACTGCCTGGGGCACACAAGGTGCTCCATGCATAGTCCGGTTGAAACCAGTTGCTGGGGCACTCCAGCCCTGGTGCGAAACTGGGCAAAGGGAAAGGGGTATAACCACCCCCTTCCCTGGTCCCACCCATAGCAGGTAATCCATCCCCTTTGATTAGTATATAGGTAGGAGCTGAGTCAAGAGACTTTAGATTAATCCTGAACTGAAACTTGAAACGAAACTCTGGACCTTCGACATTCTAATGCAACTAGAAGACTGAAGAATCTCCCTTGTGATCAAGGAGTGACCACCCTGTGCAAACAGGCACCATCCAGCGATCTGCGGTTTGCTTTGTCGACGCTCCCGCCGGAGCCCGAGCACAGAGCCTGACAAGAGCCAGACTTCCAGACTTTTTTTACCCCGATCCACAGCCACAGCAAAGCTGAGACCCGTGGAGGCGACGAGAGACGTGGGACCGGCCATCTTGAAAAACCTTCTCATTGCTACTTGTGAAGCTTCTGAGGCACCCTCGAAGTTGTGCATTGGGGATTGAGAAGCCCCAGCCCCGAGCACCTTCTACACTGACGCACAGCCCTCCACACTCCACGAGTGCCGCATGGGGCCTGCAAGTGTTTTTGTGCTTGGCGCGTTTGTCCGGTCATTTGCCCGTTGGCTAGTGGCCTCTGTGACGACGAACCTTTGAATCTACTCCACTGGCCTGGTGTCTCCAGGCTGGCCCCTGCTTCCCTGAAAAGGAGAAGCCCCCCAGACCTTGCTGGTCTGCAACAGAAGCCATCTTCGATTCCTGCGTGGGTTGCCTTAGCCAAGGCTTGTTGACTCCAATCTGGAAGCCGACACCGCCAACAGCTAGATCCTTTGTGGGACAGTCTGTATCCAGCTCCTGGTCATTGTCGACGTC
Organism: Lissotriton vulgaris; assembly: GCF_964263255.1. Classification (NCBI taxonomy): domain Eukaryota; kingdom Metazoa; phylum Chordata; class Amphibia; order Caudata; family Salamandridae; genus Lissotriton; species Lissotriton vulgaris. The sequence continues at coordinate 178,821 of NW_028246212.1, forward strand.
CCCTGGTCCACGTGGCTGCAGAGACAAGCTTCACGTCATCACCTGATTGCTTCACGACATCGCCGGGTTCCTTCCTGGTCACTGGCTAGTGACCCAGACTCTGTCCCCTCTGCTTTCAGGTACTCTTCATCCTCGATCTGCCCTTGGATCCAACCGGACACTTCTCTCCTGGTCGCCTGCAGCATCTTTTTACAGGTCTCCATAGGATTCAGCAACGAAACCCGACACAACTTGACACCTATGCACCCGGCGCCTGTGGGTGAAGTAATGCGAGTACTCCGGTGCTCCTGTGGGTATTGACTATCCTAGTGTCCTAGGTTTTAGTAGCTTTCTCCTAGTCCATCTGGAAGTGTCCTAAATCAACTAGTTTCTAATTCTTTCGTTTCCATTGTATTCCTATGAGAGCCCGCGTGTGTGTTTAGACACTGCACACACTCCCCGTGGGCCTCCTGCTTCCTAACCTTTGGTAGTTCAGTGTAGCCCCAGCGATTCCCTAGGCCCTAGGCCTATTCCTTGTTTGTGACGTGGTTCTTATACCACTATTTTAATATATGGTTTGGAACGCCCCTAGGGCTCGACTGTATTTTGTGCAACTTATTGTATGATAATTAAGTATCTTGTTATGTGCTTGTGCCTCTGACCTTATAAAGAGTTCAGAGGGGTTGTGTTTGTAATAAATACATATATATTTTATATATAACCTGTGTGGTGTCCTTTCATTTGGTATTCAAGGGGTTACATATGGTATAACAGCTGGCTTCACATGCTCTCTGAAGTTTTAGCCTAAGACTGCTTTGTCCAAGCTACCACTAGGATAGCTGGTCTATAAGGTTGACTTTACAACCATCGCCATAAGGGTTGTTTGGACTGATACGGGGTGCCCACTAGAATAGTGGACATCACATATCAGGCCAACTTCTCACAGTACACTATTTCAGGGGCTCACAAAGGTGACCCAATACCCAATTGGATATGTACCTAAAGTATATGGTATGAATTTAGAGAGAGAACATATGGGCTGTGGGTCTGATTAGCAGGCCCACAGCCACACTAAAGTCGAGAAACCAGTATATCAGAGCAAAAAGTGGGGGTGACCATAGGAAGCAGACCCTACTCTCCTACACAAAAACCCCCCCGCCCAAACGCAGGGACATTAAACTAACCTTGACAAGTTGAGTCTTCATGTTCTAAGTGGAAATATCTGGAGAGCCCATCTGCATTGCCATGATCAGTGCCAGGTCTATGCTCCACTGTGAAGTCCATCCCCTGTAGGGAAATGGACCACCTGAGTAGTTTGGGATTTTCACCCTTCATCTGATTTAGCCACAAGAGGGGCTTATGGTCGGTCTGAATCTTGAAGTGAGTACCAAACAAGTATGGCCTCAGCTTCCTCAGGGCCCAAACCACAGCCAAGGCCTCCCTCTCTAGGGGTCAGCCTTCTGCTAATAAAAGCAGTGGGCTGGTCTTGACCATCTTTATTCAATTGTGAAAGAACTGCTCCCACACCCAACTCAGAAGCATCTGTTTGGACAATGAATTCCTTGGAGTAATCTGCACTTTTCAGAATAGGTGCAGAGCACATGGCCTGCTTCAGGTCATCAAATGCCTTTTGACAGCTTACCGTCCACTGAACCTTTTCTGGCATTTTCTTTGAGGTTAAGTCATTAAGTGGTGTCACAATGGACCCATAGTTCTTAACAAACTTTCTGTAATAACCAGACCGGCCCAAGAAAGCTCTGACCTGTGTCTGGGTGGTTAGGAGACAAGTCCTTGATGTTCTGGAGCTTACTCTCCAGTGGTTGAACCTGACCCCCACCTACAAGGTGGCCCAGGTACACAACCTTACTCTGCCCTATCTGGCACTTAGTAGCCTTGATAGTCAGGCCTGCCTTTTGCAGGGCCTCCAAAACATTTCTTCAGGTGGATCAGGTGATCCTCCCAGGTGGAGCTGAAGACAGCAATATCATCTAAATAACCTGCACAAAAGCAATCCAGCCTAGAAAGGACTTGGTTCACCAACCTTTGGAAAGTGGCAGGTGCATTCTTCAAGCCAAAGGGCATCACCACAAATTGATAATGACCTCCTGGGGTTGAAAATGCTGTTTTGGCTTTTGCATCATCAGCTAGTCTGATTTGCCAGTAGCCTGCTGTCAGGAAAAATGTGTTCAAAAACTTGGCAGAAGCCAATCTGTCAATGAGCTCATCTGCCCTGGGTATTGGATGGGCATCTGTCCTAGTGACAGCATTGAGACCTCTGTAGTCCACACAAAACCTCATCTCTCTCTTACCATCTTGGGTGTGAGGCTTTGGCACCAGGACTACTGGACTGGCCCAGGGGCTCTCTGAGGGCTCAATAACTCCCAGTTCCAACATCTTTTGGACCTCTGTCCTTATACAGTCCCTAACATGGTCAGGTTGCCTGTAGATTTTACTCTTCACAGGCAGACTGTCACCTGTGTACACCTCATGGGTGCACCAGTTTGTCTGACTTGGGGTCAGGGAAAACATATGCCTATAGGCCTGTAGAACTTGTCTGCAGTCCAAGGCCACTCCATCAACTGAACTATCATCAGGGTTCTGAGAAAGCAGGTCTGGGAGAGGGTCACTCTCCTCCTCCTGTCCCTCATCTGTAGCCATGAGTAAGCCCATGTCTGCCCTGTCAACATATGCCTTCAGTCTGTTGACATGAAGCACCCTGTGGGGGCTTCTGGGAGTCCCAAGATCAACCAAGTAGGTTACCTCTCCCTTTTGCTCAACAATAGTGTGGGGTCCAGACCATTTGTCTTGGAGTGCTTCTGGGGCCACTGGCTCCAACACCCACACTTTCTGTCCTGGCTGGTACACAGTCAGGACAGCCTTTTGGTCATGCCAGGCTTTTTGAAGTTCCTGGCTGGCCTCAAGGTTTTTAGAAGCCTTCTTCATGTATTCGGCCATCCTGGAGCGGAGACCAAGTACATAGTCCACTATGTCTTGTTTAGACTTTTTGAGAGGTAACTCCCATCCTTCCTTCACCAGACATAGGGGTCCCCTTACGGGATGCCCAAACAAAAGTTCAAAAGGGCTGTAGTCAACCCCCTTTTGTGGGACCTCTCTGTAAGCAAACAGAAGGCAGGGCAGAAGGATGTCCCATCTTCGCCTAAGCTTTTCAGGTAAACCCTTGATCATGCCCTTCAAGGTCTTGTTGAATCTTTCCAACAAGACCATTGCACTGTGGATGATAGGGAGTGGTGAACTTATAGTTCACTCCACACTCCTTCCACATAGCAGTTAGGTACCCAGACATAAAGTTTGCACCTCTGTCTGAGACAACCTCCTTCGGAAAACCCACTCTTGAGAAAACTCCCAGGAGGGCTCTTGCCACAACAGGTGCTGTTGTGGTCCTTAGGGGAATAGCTTCTGGGTATCCGGTGGCATGATCCACTACCACCAGAATAAATCTGCGCCCAGAGGCTGTTTGGGGATCCATTGGTCCAACAATGTCTATCCCAACTCTCTCAAAGGGAACCCCTACCACAGGTAGTGGTATAAGGGGGGCCTTTGTTGTTCCACCTGATTTGCCACTGGCTTGGCAAGTTTCACAGGAGCGACAAAACTCCTTGGTTTCTTCTGACATATGGGGCCAGTGAAAGTGAGGGACAAGCCTGTCCCAAGTCTTGTTCTGGCCAAGATGTCCTGCTAAGGGAATATCATGGGCTAAGGTAAGAAGGAAGCCCCTGAATGCCAAAGGTATGACCAACCTCCTGGAAGCACCAGGCTTGGGGTCTCTAGCCTCTGAATAAAGGAGTCCTTCATCCCAATACACTCTGTGGGTAACTGTAGCATTCCCAGCAGCCTCTGCAGTAGCTTGCTGTCTGAGGGGTTCAAGAGAGGAGCAATCCACTTGCGCCTGCCCCATGTCTCCCCTTGAGGGTCCCCCTGTCCCAAGAAACCCAACCTGATCAGGCTCAAGTTCTTCTAGGACAGTTCCCTCTTGGGTCTCACACTCAGCTTTCTGTGAAGTCTGATTCTCATCCTGAGGCAAGGAGGAAGACACTGCCTTAACCCTTTTGCTCTTCCTCTCGAAAGGCAACTGGTCCATAGTTTCAGGATCCAGTGCCTGTTCAGTTTGGCACTTTTTGGCCTGTGACCTGGTCACAGCAAGGACATGTGCTGATATGCCCAGCATCTCTGCATGAGTCCTAGACTCCACTTCAGACCAGACTGAAGATTCTAAATCATTGCCCAACAAACATTCAACAGGGAGGTCTGAACTTACAACAACTCTTTTGAGGCCAGTTACCCCTCCCCAGGAGAAGTTAACAATTGCCATACTATGGGTGGTAGTGGCATTGCTAGCATTGGTCACTAGGTAATTCTCACCTAGTATGATCTGTCCAGGGTCCACAAAGTTAGACGTCAACATGGCGATACTGGCACATGTGTCCCTGTAGGCCTGAGCCACTTTATTGTTAATTACAGGTGTCTGTCTGTACTTGCCCAAGTTATTGGGACTCACAGTAGAGGGCATAGCCATGTCCACATCACAGACAAGAACAGCTTGAGTTGGTACTCGACTAGGCCCGAGTCCATCTCAGTTCCCTGGGTTAACCCTACTGCACCCTTCTATTGAGAACCACCACTATTAGCTGCACTAGGGGGAACAGTTGCCTTAGGAGCAATGGTGGTTGGAGCGGTCTCTTTTTTGATGCAATCACTGGTCCAGTGAGTATTACTTTTACAGATATTGCACCAGGGTTTTCTTTGGCCATCTTTCTTTTTGGATTTCTTGGAACCTCCATCAGTAGAAGCTGGTGGCAGCAGCCTGGCCCTCGTGAACCCGCTGACCATTCTTTGCAGCGCAGTCACTCCTCAGAAGCGGTTGCTCGCTGTAGCGCATCTTAGGTGTTAGCGCGAAGAAAAATTGATATTGCTATTTTAATTCATTTTAAATCTTTTTAAATCATTTCAGCACTGTGTGGTTACTAATTACCTCAATTGTTGTTCTTTCTGTTGTCCGCCCCGTTCCATCGCGGCTGGTGCCGTTTGAGTGGAGGGTGAGACGTGCCGCCATCTTTGGTGTAGCCGGACCACACTTAGCAGTCTAGCTATCACGGGAGGCAGGCCATATAAACAATGTGTATCCAGGAGCGCAGCGGACGCGACGATTGCGCGCCGAAGTCGCGCGTAAGTCAAGCCCGTCTGCGCCCGTCCGCGGCAGACCGGGGCTCGGGGCCAGACCCCCTGGTCAAAAACATATTTACTCCTCAGCTTCGCTGCTGTCATTAAGACCCTCTGACAGCGCTACCTTCTCCCCGCCCGCTCACATCTTAAAGCGCGCCGCCATGTATGGTATTCTAAAACCTGATTTCATGCTCACTAAAGCCTGTAAGCCCTCACCACGCCCTATTCCCTTATCCCCACATGCGCCTCAGACAACTTTAAAATGTTTATACTTAAACACTAGGTCCATGGTAAAACACCACTTGGACATCTTCCTTCTGCTTCAAGCCGATCAACCAGATCTTCTATGCCTATCTGAGACTTGGCTTAATGATGCATCCCTACCTGACATCTTGGCGGCAGTTCCCGCTGAGTACTATATACTGCATATCGATAGGCCAGCTGGTAAGAGGGGCGGAGGGGTCGCTGCGATTATTCGCAAAAACCTTAAAGTCTCTCTTTTACCATCTTTTGATCTGACAGGATCAGATAATGTAATCTTTAAAATGGATGTGGACACTAGATCTCTTCTCGTGATCCTCATCTATCGCCCCCCTCAAAATATGCCTACCTTCGCTGCATCCCTATCGGAACAACTTGCCCCCCTTATTATTTCCCATGACAAAATTCTACTGCTGGGTGATTTTAATCTCTGGCTGGATTCGGTGGAGTCTGACTCTCAGGCAGCCTCACTGAAGGACACTCTCACTGATCTTAATCTCATCCAACACATTCACCTTCCCACACACGAGAAAGGTCATAGCCTTGACCAAATTTGGTCTCAAAACATCTCTTTGGCAGTTAACTCCATCCTGCCTTGCATTTGGTCGGACCATTCTCTGATCAATTTCACCATAACCATTGCAAAAAATAACAAACCTCTGCCTCAACAAGGCGGGAAGGCAAGAATGTGGAAGAAGGTCGACATTCCGGCCTTTCTCCAATTACTAACTTCTACTTGCCCTTCATTCGATCTGGACATAGAGAAATCAGAAGAGGTTTTCTCCGAATGGCTACTTCTGGCAGCTGAAGTTCATGCCCCCTGTGTTAACTTTTCCCGCTCTCGCCCCAATGATGCTCACAGGTGGTTTACACCTCACCTAAAAGCCCTTAAACTTAAAGTCCGTCAAATGGAACGCAAATGGCGCATAGCCTACTTAGAACATGACAGAGCCAACTTTCGCAAAGCCCGCAGGGAATACCAAAATCTCATCCTCAAATGCAAAACTGACTACTTTTCAGATAAAATTCTCAAGGCCCAAAATAAGTCAAAAGAGTTGTTCAATATAGTGGAAAATCTCAGCTCTAGCGACAGAACTTCTCTTCCCATGGTTCCTACCCAAGAACTCTGCAACACACTTAACTCTTTTTTCTTTGATAAAATTTGCATGATCAAGCAAAGTATTCCTACTACTCAGCCCCCTCTTTTGTTTGCTGACACTTGGTTCAACCCTACCACTTTAGACTCCTACCCCCTCATAGACAATATCAAGTTACTCAAATTATTAACCAAAGTTAAAACTGGCTCCCCTGATGACATTTGCCCCCCTCACATCTTGAAAGAAGTGGGCACCAATCTCCCTGAGTGCTTACTTTCTTTATTGAATGGGTCACTTGTACAGGGCAAAGTTCCATGCAACATGAAAAAAGCTCTTCTCGTTCCCCTCATAAAAAAGGCAGGAGCCAACCCACTAGATCCCATCAACTATAGACCCATATCGTTGTTGCCATACTGTGCCAAACTGCTGGAGTCACACGTGTGTGAGACTATCTCCAGCTTCTTGGAAAAATCTGAGTATTTGGCACCGAATCAAGCAGGGTTCCGTCCTTGCCACTCCACCGAGGCGGTCATCCTCTCGGTGTTAAATACATTGAGGCGGAATGCAGATGCAGGAATCCATCAGGCGCTTGTGTTACTGGACCTCTCTGCTGCGTTCGACACGGTCGACCACACCATCTTGGTCGACCGTGTCGAGCAGGCAGGTCTCAGGGGCCCCCCATTGAGCTGGATCCGCTCTTTCATTTCGGGCCGCACACAATCGGTCAGACTGGGCTCCTTCTCCGCCCCCACTATACCCACCACCTGCGGGGTACCACAAGGTTCCTCGTTATCTCCCCTTCTTTTTAATGTCTACCTACGCCCTCTCTTTCACTCCCTGCGGAATGTTAATGTAACCATCTTTAACTACGCGGATGATTTGCAGCTCATCTTCCCTCTTAACAACATGGACTCAGTGGACGAATTCCAAAGAACTATGTCCCACATATTGAGTTGGATGAGCTGCAATCATCTGAAGCTCAACCCGGGCAAGACCGAGCTGGTCCTGCCCGGATAGAGCTCACTTAGTTGGAATTCCAACTTCTGGCCCACTAACATGGGAGCGCCTCCCACTAAGTCGCCCGTGGTTAAAAGCCTAGGCATCTTCATCAGCGAGGATCTCTCGCTAAAAAGACAGGTTGGAGCGGTGGTATCCTCCAGCATCTTTCAACTGAAGAAAATAAGGAAAATTGCTCGTTTCTTCTCTTCAGCAGCCCTTACACAGATCGTCCTCTCCTTGGTTCTGTCCAGGCTGGACTTCTCTAACAGCCTTTACCTCGGCCTCCAAATTGGTGAGCTTAAACGCCTCCAGCTTGTTCAGAACCAAGCCGCCAGGCTCCTTCTGAATATTTCCAGGAGACAATCCATCAGACCTGGCCTCAAGCAGCTACATTGGTTGCCAGTTGAGCAACGTGTGGCCTTCAAAGCTGGGTGTGTTCTGTTCCGGTCTCTGAACGACTCTGGCCCTTCATTTATCAGAGATCTATTAAAAAAATACTGCCCCTCCCGTCACCTCCGATCCACCTATAAATCACTTCTGATTGTACCTCCATTCAAAAGGAAACGCCTCGGAGGCAGCTGCTTCGACCACCAAGCTGCGGTTCTTTGGAATTCTCTTCCTCTCCATATAAAGCAGAATGATAACATCCTCAGCTTTAGACAATCCTTGAAAACCTGGCTGTTTTCTCAAGCTTACTACTGATAGCACCGCTTTATTCTTTGACTGCCTTGCCTGGTTCCTCCTACAGCGCCATGAAGCCTCCGGGCGTACGAGCGCTTAACAAATCCCAACTAACATTAACATTAAAATTGAAGACTTCTGGTCTTTTACTTTCTGATCCCCACCCTTTTGGTCTGGCTTCTTCTGATCACCACCTTAGTTCTGGTTTTTCTGCTTCACCCTGGTTCTGACCCATTTGTCTGCCTTCTTTCCCAATTCTTGGAGAGAGGTCAGATCAGAGTCAATCAGGTGCCGATGTAGTAACTGGTTCTGACAAATATTAAGTATTTGTTCTCTCGTGATCAAATTATACAATCCTGTATAGTCCTTAACTTTACTGCCCAGCAACCAGCCTTCCAGAGCCTTAGTGGCACAATCTACAAAATCAGTCCAGTCCTGAGTCTGTGTCTTCTGGGTATCTCTGAACAGCAACCTATACTGTTCAGTGGTTAGGCCAAACCCATCAATCAGAACACTCTTCAGGATTGTGTAGTTGTGAGCATCCTCATCACTGACTGTGAGGAGCTTATCGCTACCTTTTTCTGAAAAGGAGAGCCATAAGATTGCTGCCTGCTGTACTTTCCATGCCCTCTCCAAAGCAGTTATCCATTTGTGGATATCCCCAACTTTGTAGGGTGGGACAATCTTGCTCGGGTTTCTATTATCATAGGACCTATCCTTATCCTTGGGGATATTGCTGCCACCAGTGGGTTCTGACCTACTCAACTTTTGCTCTCTAGCAAAACCAAGTCTCTCTTTGGCCAGGGCAAGTTCTTGCCTCTCAATCCTCAGATTGACTCCCCTCATTCTGTCCCGATGTTCCCTTCTCTGAGGGGAAGACATTCTCCTGACAACATCAGAGCCTAGTGAGACACCAGAATGCTGAGATTCCCTAGATAGGGATCTCCTCCTTCTGTGTTCAGGGTTAAGCCTGCTTGGGGCCCTGGAGGGTACTAGGCCCTCTCTATTTCCATGTAGGCTTAGGTTGGCCTGGGTAAGTATGCATATTTGTACCAGGTCATGATTTACATCATCATCCACCACTTGATTGTCATCAGGGGCATCTTCTGCTGATGGCTGACCCTCTTCTCCATTGCCTGAAGGACCTGGCGGAGATGCTTTCTTAGCATCATATTCTTCCATGAGTTCTATCAGGTGTTTGAGGGTAGGGTTGGAACCCTGTTTTAACCTCCTAGTTGTGCACAAGTGCCTCAAATCATGGAAGGTTAGGGTATCATATCTGGAAGGTATCCTTAAAGGATCTGCCTCCACTGAGAGAGACCCAATTGTTTCTGCTCTCAGAGACATGATCTAGTGAGGTGTGGTGTGTGCACCTACCTACACTAAGTGTTACCTACTAAACCTCTCTAGGAGTTGTAGTCAGGGTGTGCTAGGCCCTTTGCTCTACAACAACTAAGTTCAGTAGAACTTAAGTATTTTAAGACTTGTTATTATATGTACCTCAAGGTACCTTAATGTGATCTTTCAAATGATATCTCAAGATATTATGGTAAAACTATCAGCAAGCTCTTATCCCAACCGCTGCACACCAATGTGAGAAGTTGGCCTGATATGTGATGTCCACTATTCTAGTGGGCACCCTGTATCAGTCCAAACAACCCTTATGGTGATGGTTGTAAAGTCAACCTTATAGACCAGCTATCTTAGTGGTAGCATGGACAAAGCAGTCTTAGGCTAAAACTTCAGAGAGCATGTGAAGCCAGTTGTTTTACCAATAATAACCCCTTGAATACCAAATGAAAAGACTCCACACAAGGTATATAGCAAATATATATGTATTTATTACTAACACAACCCCTCTGCACTCTTTATGAGGTCAGAGTTCCAGATACAGCACAAGTGACTCATTAAGCATACTATAAGTTGCACAAATACAATTTTACATTTAACAGTTCCCCTCATAAAAAAGGCAGGAGCCAACCCACTAGATCCCATCAACTATAGACCCATATCGTTGTTGCCATACTGTGCCAAACTGCTGGAGTCACACGTGTGCGAGACTATCTCCAGCTTCTTGGAAAAATCTGAGTATTTGGCACCGAATCAAGCAGGGTTCCGTCCTTGCCACTCCACCGAGGCGGTCATCCTCTCGGTGTTAAATACATTGAGGCGGAATGCAGATGCAGGAATCCATCAGGCGCTTGTGTTACTGGACCTCTCTGCTGCGTTCGACACGGTCGACCACACCATCTTGGTCGACCGTGTCGAGCAGGCAGGTCTCAGGGGCCCCCCATTGAGCTGGATCCGCTCTTTCATTTCGGGCCGCACACAATCGGTCAGACTGGGCTCCTTCTCCGCCCCCACTATACCCACCACCTGCGGGGTACCACAAGATTCCTCGTTATCTCCCCTTCTTTTTAATGTCTACCTACGCCCTCTCTTTCACTCCCTGCGGAATGTTAATGTAACCATCTTTAACTACGCGGATGATTTGCAGCTCATCTTCCCTCTTAACAACATGGACTCAGTGGACGAATTCCAAAGAACTATGTCCCACATATTGAGTTGGATGAGCTGCAATCATCTGAAGCTCAACCCGGGCAAGACCGAGCTGGTCCTGCCCGGACAGAGCTCACTTAGTTGGAATTCCAACTTCTGGCCCACTAACATGGGAGCGCCTCCCACTAAGTCGCCCGTGGTTAAAAGCCTAGGCATCTTCATCAGCGAGGATCTCTCGCTAAAAAGACAGGTTGGAGCGGTGGTATCCTCCAGCATCTTTCAACTGAAGAAAATAAGGAAAATTGCTCGTTTCTTCTCTTCAGCAGCCCTTACACAGATCGTCCTCTCCTTGGTTCTGTCCAGGCTGGACTTCTCTAACAGCCTTTACCTCGGCCTCCAAATTGGTGAGCTTAAACGCCTCCAGCTTGTTCAGAACCAAGCCGCCAGGCTCCTTCTGAATATTTCCAGGAGACAATCCATCAGACCTGGCCTCAAGCAGCTACATTGGTTGCCAGTTGAGCAACGTGTGGCCTTCAAAGCTGGGTGTGTTCTGTTCCGGTCTCTGAACGACTCTGGCCCTTCATTTATCAGAGATCTATTCAAAAAATACTGCCCCTCCCGTCACCTCCGATCCACCTATAAATCACTTCTGATTGTACCTCCATTCAAAAGGAAACGCCTCGGAGGCAGCTGCTTCGACCACCAAGCTGCGGTTCTTTGGAATTCTCTTCCTCTCCATATAAAGCAGAATGATAACATCCTCAGCTTTAAACAATCCTTGAAAACCTGGCTGTTTTCTCAAGCTTACTACTGATAGCACCGCTTTATTCTTTGACTGCCTTGCCTGGTTCCTCCTACAGCGCCATGAAGCCTCCGGGCGTACGAGCGCTTAACAAATCCCAACTAACATTAACATTAACATTGAAGACTTCTGGTCTTTTACTTTCTGATCCCCACCCTTTTGGTCTGGCTTCTTCTGATCACCACCTTAGTTCTGGTTTTTCTGCTTCACCCTGGTTCTGACCCATTTGTCTGCCTTCTTTCCCAATTCTTGGAGAGAGGTCAGATCAGAGTCAATCAGGTGCCGATGTAGTAACTGGTTCTGACAAATATTAAGTATTTGTTCTCTCGTGATCAAATTATACAATCCTGTATAGTCCTTAACTTTACTGCCCAGCAACCAGCCTTCCAGAGCCTTAGTGGCACAATCTACAAAATCAGTCCAGTCCTGAGTCTGTGTCTTCTGGGTATCTCTGAACAGCAACCTATACTGTTCAGTGGTTAGGCCAAACCCATCAATCAGAACACTCTTCAGGATTGTGTAGTTGTGAGCATCCTCATCACTGACTGTGAGGAGCTTATCTCTACCTTTTTCTGAAAAGGAGAGCCATAAGATTGCTGCCTGCTGTACTTTCCATGCCCTCTCCAAAGCAGTTATCCATTTGTGGATATCCCCAACTTTGTAGGGTGGGACAATCTTGCTCGGGTTTCTATTATCATAGGACCTATCCTTATCCTTGGGGATATTGCTGCCACCAGTGGGTTCTGACCCACTCAACTTTTGCTCTCTAGCAAAACCAAGTCTCTCTTTGGCCAGGGCAAGTTCTTGCCTCTCAATCCTCAGATTGACTCCCCTCATTCTGGCCCGATGTTCCCTTCTCTGAGGGGAAGACATTCTCCTGACAACATCAGAGCCTAGTGAGACACCAGAATGCTGAGATTCCCTAGATAGGGATCTCCTCCTTCTGTGTTCAGGGTTAAGCCTGCTTGGGGCCCTGGAGGGTACTAGGCCCTCTCTATTTCTATGTAGGCTTAGGTTGGCCTGGGTAAGTATGCATATTTGTACCAGGTCATGATTTACATCATCATCCACCACTTGATTGTCATCAGGGGCATCTTCTGCTGATGGCTGACCCTCTTCTCCATTGCCTGAAGGACCTGGCGGAGATGCTTTCTTAGCATCATATTCTTCCATGAGTTCTATCAGGTGTTTGAGGGTAGGGTTGGAACCCTGTTTTAACCTCCTAGTTGTGCACAAGTGCCTCAAATCATGGAAGGTTAGGGTATCATATCTGGAAGGTATCCTTAAAGGATCTGCCTCCACTGAGAGAGACCCAATTGTTTCTGCTCTCAGAGACATGATCTAGTGAGGTGTGGTGTGTGCACCTACCTACACTAAGTGTTACCTACTAAACCTCTCTAGGAGTTGTAGTCAGGGTGTGCTAGGCCCTTTGCTCTACAACAACTAAGTTCAGTAGAACTTAAGTATTTTAAGACTTGTTATTATATGTACCTCAAGGTACCTTAATGTGATCTTTCAAATGATATCTCAAGATATTATGGTAAAACTATCAGCAAGCTCTTATCCCAACCGCTGCACACCAATGTGAGAAGTTGGCCTGATATGTGATGTCCACTATTCTAGTGGGCACCCTGTATCAGTCCAAACAACCCTTATGGTGATGGTTGTAAAGTCAACCTTATAGACCAGCTATCTTAGTGGTAGCATGGACAAAGCAGTCTTAGGCTAAAACTTCAGAGAGCATGTGAAGCCAGTTGTTTTACCAATAATAACCCCTTGAATACCAAATGAAAAGACTCCACACAAGGTATATAGCAAATATATATGTATTTATTACTAACACAACCCCTCTGCACTCTTTATGAGGTCAGAGTTCCAGATACAGCACAAGTGACTCATTAAGCATACTATAAGTTGCACAAATACAATTCTGCCCTAGGGGCCTCATGAACCATATACTAAGTAAGTGGTATAAGAACCACTGCAGGAAAGGTGAGTAGGCCTAGGGCCTATGAAATCGCTGGGGCTACACTGAACAACCACAGGTTAAGAAGTAGGAGTCTCACAGGATGCAGGTGCAGTGTCTAAACACACACGCATGCTCTCATAGACTTTCAATGGGAACGTAAAGTTAACAAAGTAGTTGATTTCGGACACTTCCGGGTGGACTACGGGAAAACCCAGTTAAAGTAGGACACTTGGATAGTTATTACCCACTGGAGCACCGGAGCACTCGAGTTACCTCACCCAGGGAAGCCGGGTGCATAGGTGTGAAGTTGTGTCTGGTTTCGTCGTCGAATCCATTGGAGAGCTGCAAGAAGATGCTGCAGGCGACCAGGGGGAAGATGTCTGGATGGATCCAAGGGTGGATCGAAGAAGTGAAGAACCTGAAAGCAGAGGGGACAGAGTCTGGGTCACTAGCCAGTGACCAGGAAGGAACCAGGCAATGTCGAGCTGCAAACAGGCGAAGTGAAGCTTGTCTCTGCAGCCACGTGGACCAGAAGGCGTAGAGGATGACCAGGAGCTGGATACGGACTGTCCCACGAAGGCTCTCGCTGTTGGCGGTGTCGGCTTCAGGATTGGAGTCAACAAGCCTTGGCAAAGGCAACCCACGCAGGAAGTGAAGATCGGCTTCTTGTACAGACCAGCAAGGTCTGTGGAGCTTCCCCTTTACAGGCAAGCAAGAGCAAGCCCAGAGCAACCAGGCAAGCGGCGTTGATTCAAAATGGTGTCTTCACGATGGACACTAGCCAACGGGCTAGCAACCGCAAAGACACGTCAAGGAGAAAAGCAAGAGCAGGCCCCACGCGGCACTTGTGGAGTGTGGAGGGCTGAGCTTCGGTTCACTTACGGCTCGTGGCTTCTCAATCCCCAATGCACAACTTCGAGGACGCCTCAGAAGCTGCACAGTTTAGCAAAGAGCAAAATGGCCAGGTGTCCGGTCCCACGTCTCTCGTGTCTGCCACGGGTCTCAGCTTTGCTGGAGGTGTGGGTCGGGTCCGAGAAGTCTGGAAGTCCAGTCCTGTGAAGCAGAGTCGTCAGGATCCTTCAGAAGCGTCAACAAAGCAAACCGGCAATTCACTAGTTGGTGCCTGTTTGCACAGGGTTGTCCCTCCTTGACCACAAGGGAGATTCTTCAGTCTTCTAGTTGCAGTAGAATGTCGAAGGTCCAGAGTTTTGTTATAGAGTTTCAGTTCAGGATAATCTAAAGTCTCTAGACTCAGCTCGTAGCTTTATACTGATTAAACGGGCTGGATTACCTGCTAGGTCCCTCCTATGGGTGGGACCAGGGAAGGGTGTGGTTACACCCCTTTCCTTTTGTCCAGTTTCGTGCCAGAGCTGGGGCTGGAGTGCCCCAGCAACTGGTTTGAACCGGGCTATGCATGGAGCACCCTGTGTGCCCCAGGCAGTGTCTCATTTCATTCAACCCACCCTGCCCCAATACACTATAGCCTGTCAAGGCAGGAAATCTATTGTCCAGGCCCCAGCTGAGTGATCAGCCAGTTGTGTCAATGTGGATGGCCAGCGAGGGGTGGCATAATACATGCTGCAGCCCCTGGTAGGCCTTGGATGCACCTATGCCCTGGGTACAGATGGTACACTATACAGGAGCTCACAAAGGTGACCCAATACCCAATTGGATATGTCCCTAAAGTACATGGTATGAATTTAGAGAGAGAACAGCTGGGCTGTGGGTTTGATTAGCAGGCCCACAGCCACACTAAAGTCGAGAAACCAGTATATCAGAGCAAAAAGTGGGGGTGACTATAGAAAGCAGACCCTACTCTCGTACACTTGGTGTGCTCGCTTGTTTTTCCATCCCGCGGTTGTACCGCTTTTTACCATTACGACCCGAAGCCTCCCCTCATCGGGCCCGCAAGCACTTTGTATTTAATGAGCCTGTTGTGCGTACCCCAATTGGGCTATATTTGGGGTCCTTTTGGGCTGCATGACGTCCTGTTTTGTGTTGCCTCCTCGTTTGGTGTTCTTTTAACACTGGACTTCCTTGCTGCCCCTAGTCTCGCAGCATGGTGTGATGCCGTCCTCTGGCTGGAATAACTGGAGTTGGTCCTGAGCTGGGTGCAGGCTCATAAGAATATTTGGCTCTGGAGTCCCTGTACTTGGGCTGTAATAATACTGCTACAGCTTTGCTGAGTAGCTCGTTTTCTGCCTAATTGGGGCACTGTGGGCTGGCTCCCTCCCTGACACATTTCTCTGGAATTAACTTGGATTCACAGTATATCTTCATTTACAAAATCCCTCAGTATGGAGGACTGGGCCAATTTGAGAATGATGAGTATGGTATGAGAAGTTGGCCTGATATGTGAGGTCCACTATTCTAGTGGGCACCCTGTATCAGTCCAAACAACCCTTATGGTGACGGTTGTAACGTCTACCTTATAGACCAGCTATCCTAGTGGTAGCATGGACAAAGCAGTCTTAGGCTAATACTTCAGAGAGCATGGGAAGCCAATTGTTTCACCAATAATAACCCCTTGAATACCAAATGAAAGACACCACACAAGGTATATATCAAAAATATATGTATTTATTACTAACACAACCCCTCTACACTCTTTATGAGGTCAGAGCTCAAGATACAGCACAAGTGACTCAATTAGCATACTATAAGTTGCACAAATACAATTCTGCCCTAGGGGCCTCACGAACCATATACTAAGTAAGTGGTATAAGAACCACTTCAGGACAAGTAAATAGGCCTAGGGCCTAAGGAATCGCTGGGACTACACTGAACAACCACAGGTTAGGAAGTAGGAGTCCCACAGGATGCGTGTGCAGTGTCTAAACACACACGCGGGTTCTCATAGACTTTCAATGGGAACGTAAAGTTTGTAAAGTAGTTGATTTCGGGCACTTCCGGATGGACTACGGGAAAACCCAGTTAAACTAGGACACTTGGATAGTTATTACCCACGGCAGCACCGGAGTACTCGAGTTACCTCACCCAGGGAAGCCCGGTGCATAGGTGTTCTTTTTTGTCGCGTTTCGTCGTCGAATCCTATAGAGAGCTGCACAAAGATGCTGCAGGCGACCAGGAGGAAGATGTCCGGTTGGATCCAAGGGTGGATCAGAGCAGTGAAGAACCTGAAAGCAGAGGGGACAGAGTCTGGGTCACTAGCCAGTGACCAGGAAGGAACCAGGCGATGTCGAGCTGCAAACAGGTGAAGAAGTGAAGCTTGTCTCTGCAGCCACGTGGACCAGGAGGCGTC
The DNA here is from genome assembly GCF_964263255.1 of Lissotriton vulgaris. NCBI lineage: Eukaryota > Metazoa > Chordata > Amphibia > Caudata > Salamandridae > Lissotriton > Lissotriton vulgaris. The sequence goes on from NW_028246212.1 coordinate 195,551, forward strand.
GACGAAGACCAGGAGCTGGATACGTACTGTCTCACGAAGGATCTAGCTGTTGGCGGTGTCGGCTTCCAGATTGGAGTCAACAAGCCATGGCAAAGGCAACCCACGCAGGAAGGGAAGATCGGCTTCTGTTCAGACCAGCAAGATCTGGGGAGCTTCCCCTTTACAGGAAAGCAGGAGCAAGCCCGGAGCAACCAGGCAAGTGGTGTTGATTCACAAGGATGTCTTCAGGAGGGCCACTAGCCAACGGGCTAGCAACCCCGAAGACGCGTCGAGGAGAAATGCAGGCGCAGGCCCCACGCGGCACTCGTGGAGTGTGGAGGGCTGAGCTTCGGTGCACTTACGGCTCGGGGTTGGGGCTTCTCAAGTCCCAATGCACAACTTCGAGGATGCCTCAGAAGCTGCACAGTTAGCAAAAAGCAGGTACTGCAGGTAGTCTGGTCCCACATCTCTTGTGTCCGCCACGCGTCTCAGCTTTGCTGTGGATGTGGGTTGGAGTTAGAGAAGTCTGGAAGTTCAGAGGCTGCGTCGCTGAGTCTTCGGGTTCCGGCGGGAACGTCGACAAAGCAAACCGGCAAGTCACTGATGGTGCCTGTTTGCACAGGGTGGTCACTCCTTGACCACAAGGGAGATTCTTCAGTCTTCTAGTTGCAGTAGAATGTCGAAGGTCCAGAGTTTCGTTTCAGAGTTTCAGTTCAGGATAATCCAATGTCTCTAGACACAGCTCCTAGCTTTATACTAATCTAAGGGGCTGGATTACCTGCTAGGTCCCTCCTATGGGTGGAACCTGGGAAGGGGGTGGTTACACCCCTTTCCCTTTGTCCAGTTTCGCTCCAGAGCTGGGGCTGGAGTGCCCCAGCAACTGGCTTGAACCGGGCTATGCATGGAGCACCTTGTGTGCCCCAGGCAGTGTCTCATTTCTTTCGACCCACCCTGCCCCAATACACTATAGCCTGTCTGGGGAGGTGCTAGCTCCTCCCAAGGCAGGAAACCTATTGTCCAGGCCTCCCCTGCCGGAGTTTCATCCAGCAGCAGGAGGTCAGACTCTTGTCTGTGGCAGCAGCATCTGTTTTGTGATGCTGAGTCTCTGTTTAACTTTAACCGGGTAAAGCTACAACTACATTTCTTCTCCCTCTAGAAGGGTGGAATGCTACCCCCGCTGCCAGGACTGGCGGGGGGGGGGTAGTATTCCAAAGCATATGACACCTTACACGACTTGTTTTGATAAAGCCAAACCAAAGTTAGCATTAACCGCCAGGATTATAATGCACTTAGGAGTATATGGTATGGCTATATCATAGAACAGCTATAAGGACATGGTTCCGAAAGCTGCAGACAGGCTCAGCTCATGCTAGAGCACCATCTCACATAAAACCAAGCACTCTGCCTTCAGGATTGTCAATTCAGAAAAGGGGGAGGTGATGGACAGAGTCTCTGAATTAAGCAGAACACTCCTACCCAGTCAACAGATCAGGGCTTGATCCATCACCGTTTTTTTAGCTCACTGCACCATCCCAGCTCAGAACCTGGCTACATACAAATTAGTCTGTCCCTGGCCCAGTGCATCATGGGAACAGGGCAGACCAAACTACCAAGCCAATTCTTTTACTGGAAAGGAAACAAGCTTCCGGGGACCGGTTTCTGGCATTACAGCCGTCTTCGGCCCGGCTTGCTTGAATCCTGATGGTGCAGTGAGCAAGGGACACACATCTGAGCATACCCTTCCACGCTTATGGTGGACAAAACGATTCAGAAAAGGGGGTGGTGATGGACAGAGTCTCTGAATTAAGCAGAACACTCCTACCCAGTCAACAGATCAGGGCTTGATCCATCACCGTTTTTAGCTCACTGCACCATCCCAGCTCAGAACCTGGCTACATGCAAATTAGTCTGTCCCTGGCCCAGTGCATCATGGGAATAGGGCAGACCAAACTACCAAGCCAATTCTTTTACTGGAAAGGAAACAAGCTTCCGGGGACCAGTTTCTGGCATTACAGCCGTCTTCGGCCCGGCTTGCTTGAATCCTGATGGTGCAGTGAGCAGGGGACTCACATCTGAGCATACCCTTCCTCGCTTATGGTGGACAAAACGATTCAGAAAAGGGGGTGGTGATGGACAGAGTCTCTGAATTAAGCAGAACACTCCTACCCAGTCAACAGATCAGGGCTTGATCCATCACCGTTTTTTAGCTCACTGCACCATCCCAGCTCAGAACCTGGCTACATGCAAATTAGTCTGTCCCTGGCCCAGTGCATCATGGGAACAGGGCAGACCAAACTACCAAGCCAATTCTTTTACTGGAAAGGAAACAAGCTTCCGGGGACCGGTTTCTGGCATTACAGCCATCTTCGGCCCGGCTTGCTTGAATCCTGATGGTGCAGTGAGCAAGGGACTCACATCTGAGCATACCCTTCCACGCTTATGGTGGACAAAACGATTCAGAAAAGGGGGTGGTGATGGACAGAGTCTCTGAATTAAGCAGAACACTCCTACCCAGTCAACAGATCAGGGCTTGATCCATCACCGTTTTTTAGCTCACTGCACCATCCCAGCTCAGAACCTGGCTACATGCAAATTAGTCTGTCCCTGGCCCAGTGCATCATGGGAACAGGGCAGACCAAACTACCAAGCCAATTCTTTTACTGGAAAGGAAACAAGCTTCCGGGGACCGGTTTCTGGCATTACAGCCGTCTTCGGCCCGGCTTGCTTGAATCCTGATAGTGCTGTGAGCAAGGGACTCACATCTGAGCATACCCTTCCACGCTTATGGTGGACAAAACGATTCAGAAAAGGGGGTGGTGATGGACAGAGTCTCTGAATTAAGCAGAACTCTCCTACCCAGTCAACAGATCAGGGCTTGATCCATCACCGTTTTTTAGCTCACTGCACCATCCCAGCTCAGAACCTGGCTACATGCAAATTAGTCTGTCCCTGGCCCAGTGCATCATGGGAACAGGGCAGACCAAACTACCAAGCCAATTCTTTTACTGGAAAGGAAACAAGCTTCCGGGGACCGGTTTCGGGCATTACAGCCGTCTTCGGCCCGGCTTGCTTGAATCCTGATGGTGCAGTGAACAAGGGACTCACATCTGAGCATACCCTTCCACGCGTATGGTGGACAAAACGATTCAGAAAAGGGGGTGGTGATGGACAGAGTCTCTGAATTAAGCAGAACACTCCTACCCAGTCAACAGATCAGGGCTTGATCCATCACCGTTTTTTAGCTCACTGCACCATCCCAGCTCAGAACCTGGCTACATGCAAATTAGTCTGTCCCTGGCCCAGTGCATCATGGGAACAGGGCAGACCAAACTACCAAGCCAATCCTTTTACTGGAAAGGAAACAAGCTTCCGGGGACCGGTTTCTGGCATTACAGCCGTCTTCGGCCCGGCTTGCTTGAATCCTGATGGTGCAGTGAGCAAGGGACTCACATCTGAGCATACCCTTCCACGCTTATGGTGGACGAAACGATTCAGAAAAGGGGGTGGTGATGGACAGAGTCTCTGAATTAAGCAGAACACTCCTACCCAGTCAACAGATCAGGGCTTGATCCATCACCGTTTTTTAGCTCACTGCACCATCCCAGCTCAGAACCTGGCTACATGCAAATTAGTCTGTCCCTGGCCCAGTGCATCATGGGAACAGGGCAGACCAAACTACCAAGCCAATTCTTTTACTGGAAAGGAAACAAGCTTCCGGGGACCGGTTTCTGGCATTACAGCCGTCTTCGGCCCGGCTTGCTTGAATCCTGATGGTGCAGTGAGCAAGGGACTCACATCTGAGCATACCCTTCCACGCTTATGGTGGACAAAACGATTGTGGATTGTCAAGGCCTGCCATAGGAGAGACTTATAGGTATATATGTGTCTATATATAATGGTAGGTATAGGAATACTATACCTAAGCAAGGGGTGATTACACAACCTTGCCCCAGCTGAGTGATCAGCCAGTTGTGTCAGTTTGGATGGCCAGCCAGGGGTGGCATAATACATGCTGCAGCTCCTGGTAGGCCTTGGATGTACCTATGCCCTGGGTACCTATGGTACACTATATAGGGGCTCATAAGGTGACCCAATATCCAATTGGAGATGTACCTAAAGTACATGGAGTCCATTTTACAGTGAGAGCAGATAGACTGGGGCCCTGATTAGCAGGATCCCAGGCCAACTAAGTCGAAAACCAGCTAAACACTAGGCAAAAAATTGGGGTAACCATATAGTCAGATATCCACCTTCCTACACATGGCTATTATGAGAACCAGCAAGGCCCCTTTTTAGTGGACAATTTTGCGGATGCCCTTGATGCATCAGTCCAACAATCGGTCAACAGGGCCATCAAGACAGCCATCCCCAACATGGTTAACTATGCTTCGGCTGCTGCTCTAAAACCAGTTACAGTGCAGTTAGACAGCTTCGCCAAGCGCCATGGTTTTCAACCTCCAGATGTGTCAGGGTCTTTACCAGGCTCTTCAGATGGGGCGACAAAAGCGAAAGACAAGTCATCTACATGTCCATGCACAGGCCATAGCTAACCTCCCTCAAGCTCTTTTAGGACATCACGAATACTCTGCTCCTTCTGCTTCATCTGGTGTGCCATCAAAGTGCATGGTGGCCAGGGATACGGGCACTGATACGGATACTGATTCCTTTAACCATACTTCCCCTCCTAAAATTAAAAAGTCAAAACATAGCCTGCAGCTAGACCTTTCTCCCCCCACCCTGCAGGTCTCTACCCCATTTGATTTTAAACCCCAGGACATTGTCCACCTCGATCCTCTGACTGGGCTCCCGCCCCTGAGGTGGCAAAATATCTTCACGAGAACTTGTGTAAGAGTTTTGATAAGGAGGTGTGCAGTCGTCTGTGGGCTGAATACCCTTGGCCTGATATTCCCAACAAGGTGGCTGATTCACCGGACATTGACCCTAACATGTAGGCATTCCTTAAGAAATTTGCCAAGGATCGAAGAAAAGGCATTGACCTCGCTTGGCATGGCTGCCAAGATAAACTTCTGGATCTGGCTGGCCCCCTTGCAAAGATCTTGAAGATGGCTCTCATTGCTAAGGACACGGGTTCGCCTGTGGATCCTGATATTCTAGCGGGCTTGACTCAACGTGCTATATGCTTCCTGGGAAACACTGTCCGGCACCTTTGATCTCCACAGGAGCAGAATTAGGCGAAAGCTCCAAATGCCTCCCTAAAGGTTCCACCTGTCAACACCAAACAGGTTATACCAAAAAGGGGGAAAGGGGAATGGGATTGATATAAGAGACACTCCTGATTGCTCTTTGGCAGTTCTTAGCCTCTTGGAATAGGGATACTCCTTCGAATTCCTCTCAGGATTCTCAAGATGAGATCTGGTTCATCACGAGGGAATACCTAATGCACACAGGCAAATGGAATATAATAGCAGTATTCAAATTAACATCATTCATACTATATATTTACATTACACTATATAACCCTTAACCAGGAGATTTTGCTTCTCTTCGCTCTATAAGTTTCAGTGTAGTTTAAATGATTCATTCATCTTTTGGAAGTTTTATAAATGGATTTAACACAGTTGGAATAGAAGTCTTTTGAAAAGTTATATAGATGTTTCCTATTCACCAACAATATTTACATAAGTATTCTTCGGACGTGTCTTTGAAGTTCTTACCGTACCGATGTCTTCCGAGGTTCAGCACCCGAAAAAAGGAATAAGGGTAGGAGAAAGTAAGGAAGGACGACCCACGAGGGAAAAAGGAGCGATGAAGGGAAGACGCCTACCCAACCGACTGTAGTTTTAAGAGAAGGAAATTCTCTGCCGATTTGTTGCTTCCCGAGAGGTAAGGACATTCTTGAAATTTTTGATAAACTTGCACCGGGTCAGAACACTTCTCGGCCGGTTCTGCATCTTGCCAAGACGCTAGTTTCTTACGAGAGGCCAGAGGCAAGATTTGCATTTGACATTGCGTTGAGCAGAGACACTTCTCCTCTGACAAAATGCCAGTATTGGGATTGTTGACAGAGTTTGCGTTTTGTTTAAACACCAGTTTCTAATGAGAGACTTTGAATGAAGGCAGTGTTGCTCAAGCATGCGTCGTATTGGGACACTCCTCTTCCAGATGAGCTGGAAGTGGACTCACGCTGAAAGAGTTCATATTGTCTCAACTTCCTCATGACAAATTAGAAGAGAAACACTCAGGAAGAGAGTTTCCAAACAGGAACCAGGTGAGCACTAAGAATACTATACTATTCTGGAATCTTGGAAATAACTGTGATGGAGAGTACGGGAAACGCTACTCTCCTCAAGAATTTTCTTGTTGAAGTGCGCAGAGAGAAGCTCACGCATCTCCGATATTAGGGTTCTATCTCACGAGAGTTTGCTAAAATGGAGAGTTTTAACACCCATTTAAAGCCCTGTGCATCACACATCGAGCCTTCTGCAAATCAGGCGCTACTATCAACCACACATTGGTCACCCCATACCAACTAAACAGACAGCTCAGATGTACCCTTTCACACCTTCTCACAGTACCCAGAATCAAGACGGTTAGATGTGGCGGACGTTCCTTCTCCTACAACACAGCCAAGCTCTGGTACTCCCTACCCCTCCATCTACGTGGGGAACCCAATTTATTGTCTTTCAGAAAAAAGCTCAAACCCCAGCTGTTCAATGACTAGGACAGGCTCCCCTTGCCCTCCCACAAGCGATTGTCCGTAGCGCTAGGACGCCTCAGGGTAGCTACCGCGCTTTATAAATACGCTTTTCATTTCATTTTATTTATTCATTTCATTTCATTTCAGTAGTATAAATTTAAGCTAAACGTGAGCCATCTTAAAGTGGTTTTTTGAGCATCCAATCTAGCGATCTCTTCAAGTAATTAGAAACTGGACATTTGCCCACCCTCTTATACCTTAACTTATGACTCAACACACAATCTCTAGGGTGTATTAGAGCAAATGTGACCCCATTACCGACAAACACCAATTGCGCCGTCTCAAGCGACAAGTGCAAGTCCTTACTGATAAGAATAGACTTGAATCTCACAGAACTCAGAAGCGGGTCCGTTGGCTAAAGGTCTCCTCTTTGGGGACATATTTGTTAATGATGTGTCCAAGTGTGTGGCATTTTTATGTCCCTCGATAAGGCCCAAACCGGCATCAAGAGAGCTGGGCCAGGCAGGGGATGCTCGCCAGGCCGATATTATTATCAAGGTCCCCCTAGAGGTGGCTTTGGTCGTGGCAGAGGCGAATGCCTGGATACCACCAGAGGTGGCATCTTTTACCCCGCCAGGAAGAGGTTCTCCCACTGCTGCTTCAATCGAGGCGGTCACAGAGCAGGCTCCCAGCCACAAATTGCGTCAGGTAAGGATCCTTGATATATTTTCCATTCCCCCAGGGGTCGTAATAAATGCATGGGTCCTGCGAACAGTCCAGGGTTTCCACATAGACTTCTATGAGACTCCATGTCAGGAGTTCCTTCCCCATCCAATACATTTTTCCCAACAAGACAGTGTTTTTTATAGATGCGGAAATAGGAGACTTGCTGCAGAAAAATGCTGTGGCGTATTACAATAACAAAGCCGGGGGTTTCTGCAGCACTGTTTTCCTGGTACAGAAGGGAGGGTGTGGACACAGATTGGTCTTGAATTTGAGGAACTTCAATCATTGTGTCACTTATGAGCAGTTCAAGATGGCGGGCATCCATCTGTTGGCTTATTTACTGCGGGAGGAAATTGGATGGTCTGGTTGGACCTCAAGGATGCATACCCAACTGCTCGATCTTCCCTCCACACCAGCTTTTTCTACAATTCCGGTGGAAGGGCAAGTGGCTGGAATATTTGGTCCTTCCATTCGGGCTTTCTTCTGCTCCATGGTGCTTCACCAAGCTGATGAAGCTGGTTCTGGCCAATCTCGGGGAAGAGGGAATACGCTTGATAATTTATCTAGACAACATTCTTATCATGGCTCCATCACTGTACATGGCCTCCCTCCATCTGCAGATTACAATGTCCCTACTGTAGGAACTGGGGTTCATCATCAACGAGTCCAAGTCAGTCCTCTGCTCCTCTCAGTCAATAGAGTTTCCCGGGATTTGTGATCAACTCTCAGGAGGCACAGTTGAAACTTCCCGAATCCAAGTTGCACGACCTGAAGAAGGAACTGAAGTTGGAGCTGTCCAGGCAGGTCATTTCAATGCGGGCTATCGCTTGCATGTTCTGTCTTTTGGTCTCCTCGATCCAGGCCATTTTCCCAGGTCACCTTCATTATCGGGCCTTACAGCGTTTAAAGATAACCCATCTTCAGAAGGGTTTGTCATACACAGATCAGGTTCTCCTGATGGAGGCAGTCAGGGAGGAGCTCCGTTGGTTGCTGGGCCACGTAGTTTCCTGGAACAGCAGAGCTATCTTCGGATCTCTTCGGGAAATGGTGATATAGTCAGATGCCAGTCGTTGGAGCTGGAGGGCATGTTGTGGAGAGGTATCCACAGGGGGCAGATGGTCTCTTCAAGAACTGTCCCTCCACATCAATTGCCTCTCCCAAGTCGGTATCTTTTTGCATACTTCTTCGGATACACAACATATCGGCCGTGCCGACTTCCCTGGACCGGCAGGACCCCGAGAGCGATCTGTGACCCTCTAACATTTCCTCCCTCCTGAATTGACTGCCGCCTTCCCCATTCAGCTCCGCTTTTGGGGTACGTTTTTCATTGCTGGTTGTTGACTCTGTTTTGCTGTTCTACCAGCATTCCCGCCATTTTGTTTTTGGGGTCTTTGTTCTCGTTCACCATTTTACAGATCCTTGTCACAGGTCAGCGCCCTTTTTCACCAGATTGACTATTAGCACCTTTCTTGACCACCTCTGGACTGTTTTGACTTACTTTCTCAAAAATGTTTTTGTCTCCACGGAAGTTCTCTAAGCCATGACTGGACTATGACTCTGTAAATATGCAATATATAATTGTCCAAGCCTAATATCTGTTAAAGCGTAATCCTGAGTGAACTTACTATTTGTGTATATATATATATATATATATATATATATATATATATATATATATATATATATATATATATATATATATAAAACTCTAACTACTAGTATATGTAGTAGACCTTTGTACTTACTACCATTTGTATGTGATTTTAGAGTTTATAACTTGTATATTTGCAATTTATTTCTGTTTGTATCTCTTCCTTGTGTGACTTTACAACTTGTACATTTGCAATTTATTTCTGTTTGTATCTCTTCCTTGTGTGACTTTACAACTTGTACATTTGCAATTTATTTCTGTTTGTATCTCTTCCTTGTGTGACTTTACAACTTGTACATTTGCAGTTTTTAGGTCTCGCCTGTCGATGCGCATGCGCATCGAGCAAGCGAGACTATAGGGGCTCATCCACTCTTTATCCAACTGCAAGGAATCGTGGCGATTCCTTGCAGTGCCCGTGACTTTTAAGGTCAATGCGCATGCGCATTAAGCTTATGCGCATGCGCATTGACCTTAAAAGTCACGGGCGCGTGCACGTCCGTGTTTGTTTACCCTTGCCTACTCTCTCTCTCCCCTCTCCGCCCCCGTTCCGCCCCCTCCCCTTCCCGCCGTGTCGCATTTCTCCTCCCCCCTCCCCTCTCTTCCCTCCGGCTTTTTTTTTTGTTTTTGTTTATTTTACCCGCCGATTTAGTGACAACAGATGCCTGCACTGTCTTTGGCAGATCATGCCTGCACTCTGATTTGAAAGCCTGTATTTTATTAGCTAGGTCTCCTCTCCTCCTCCCGAGGTCTGACTCAGGCTCCATGGCAAACAACTGTTCTTAAGCTCTCTGCCAAGACGTACACTTTGGCTGGATCCTGCATTTACGGCATACTGAAGCTCGCCCCGAAAGCATGATACCGACGGGCCCAACCTGTAATCTTCAGACACTGCTAATCATGGTAAATACCTTCTCCCGTCGATGGAGCGGCCTCCAACACAAAGCCGCCGCAACCTCTCAGGAAACAAAGCGGCCAGTAATCCCGCCATGCAATATACTACTGCGCCCGCACCAATTAATGAACGCGACCGAACAGTCTCTGGCATGCGGCTGGTTGCAGGAGCCCTTGGGTAACGTTGCTGAGGGCACCAAGCGCACGTGAGAAGCGTCGGCCATGTTTATTATCCCAGTAAGAAGGCAGTTGTGCACATTTCACGTTAGAGGATGCCCTGGGACAGTACCCAATATGCTGAACCATTTAATAGCCCTCACGGCAGGACTTTACTAACTAGCGTTAGCTGTGAGATTTATCTGGGGGGAGATGATTGGGCCTTTCGTGCCTGGCACAGCACTGAGCTGTTTTTTTCCCTCTTTGTCCTTCTGTTGCACTCGGTGTTTGTGCGTTTTAAATAACTGAGGCAAACATGTATCTTTCATGCAGCCCCTCGTGCTATTTAGTGCCCTCCGTGCATAAGCTTGTGCGACTTCACTGCAACAATGCACACGAGCAGAAAATGAATGGGAGCACTTGTGACTAGTTCATCTGGCATCAACTCACAAAACACCACAGTGTATACCGTACTTTAAGATCATCGTAGATCTTTACCACTCAAGAGAGGCTGGTTTTGTGGACCACTGGCAATCACCCATCGTGTCGCCCCCGTTCCGCCCCCTCCCCTTCCCGCCGTGTCGCATTTCTCCTCCCCCCTCCCCTACGGCTTTTTTTTTTGTTTATTTTACCCGCCGTGTCTCCGATCCTTTCGCTCTCCTCCCCCCTCCCCTCTCTTCCCTCCGGCTTCTTTTTTGTTTCCCCAGCACACTTCATTTTTACCATCAAATAGCACATTTAGTGACAACAGATTGCACTCTCCATATACACGAGGTGCAGGAGGTAATGTGCTCTGCAGACATGCCAAATAAATTCGTCCACACCCACTCTCCCCTGCACTTACATTTCTCCACCCCCTCCCCTCTCTTCCTTCCGTCTTCCTGCCGTGTCGCACCTCTCCCCTCTCCGCCCCCTCCCCGCCCCCTCCCCTACCCGCCGTGTTACAATGCTGCATTCGGGCGCCCCCTCTGCTTCCTCCCCCCACCTTGCTTTGATCTCCATGTCGGAGCCGGCTCCAATGGCGAGCAGAAATATCTGTGCTTCTGATGGCCGCGATGGAGACAACAATGACGCGATTAAACCCCAAACCGCACAGGAATGTCACCCCCGGCCCTCATCTAATCCTGCCTGGCTGACGGCCATTACTTGACTACCCGAACACGGCTATGGTCATGAGCCGTGCCTCCCCTACTCTCCTCCCCCCTCCTCCTCTCCTCCCCTGCCTGCCTGCCGCTAGTTTCCATTCGCTGCTCCTTTCTCGTCTCCCTGGCCCCACCGCCCTTCGATGTGAAAGTCCTCCCCCCCCCCGCCCCCCGTCCCCTCCTCGCTCACCCTCATCTCCACCTTGTTAATATACCTTCTATATCCCCTTTTCGCCCTTCGCTCCTAGCTGCCTCCTGTAGTCCCCGAAGCACCTCATCCCGGTAGAAAGCCTCGGAACAAGTACGATGCCGCACGCCACGGTAACAGCTCAAGCCACAGTAAGACACGTTACATCGGGGGCAGGTATAGCGCGAAGGGACTGTCATGCACAGGGCACACGGGCCACCCCCTATAGGGGAGGACATCCCTTCAAAATTAGGAGCGCGATTATTAACGGCAGGCTCCATTACTCATCAGTCCTTCCTCAAAAGTTTTGTATTAATGGCACAGCTGCTCATGGAATATTGAGCCAGTCACAAACACAGTAGCAAAGCATATTTAATTACGCACAATGACAGCAAATCGGATAGCCGGACAGTGAGCGCTCGCTCTACCACAGCCAATCACAAACGCTTTCAGTTTTATAGTACTCCCCGAGCCACATGGATTGTGTCTTACTCGATCTGAATGGATTGCAGATAGAGGGAAGGCGCGGTTGAGGAGAGGCTAAAGTTGAAGTTGATAACCTGTGACGGCCGCTTCGAAATGCTCTTGATTGCATAAACATATATTAACTAGGAATACAAAGGTTGTACTTCAATGAGCCTTAACTGAGATAGAAACCAATTTGATGTTGGTTATCGTGGGTTTGATGACCGAAAACTGCAAATCTAGCGGCCATTTTAGAATGGGGTACTTCTTGAGCACATTAGCGTAAAGTACTACAAACGTTACTAAATCATTGAAATTACTCTTAAGATCTTAGTTAATAATTGTTAGGTATAACAGTAAATACATTATGTTAAAATAGTAGGTTTCGCCTCATATGTATTACGTAGTGCCGAGCCCTGCCGATAGTACGAACGTTATGCTTTTATGATGTATACCCGAGAAGTAGGCGTACTTGTATTGCAGCTCATCGGAATACACGACAATTCAAGATGGCGGCCAGGCATGTCACCCGCAGTCAAAGTGTTGACATGAGGTCCTGATCAGTGCTAGAATACTAGCTGAGCTGCTTGTTTGATCTTCTAAGCGTTTTGTGGCAGAGGAGGCCCCATTTCCCACGTGTGAGCGCAAACAGCTGCTGACCCTCTTGGGCTGAGGACGTTGAACAACCTGTCCCGTGGGATGCCTTCATCGTCCTCCAACGGCACATAAGAGGCTGCAATTGACCGGGGTCCCCACTTTTGGGACGCCCATGTCACCCTCAACCCCTCACCCTCAACCCCTCACCCTCACTCACCCTCAACCCCTCACCCTCCCTCACCCACACTCACCCTCACCCACACTCACCCTCAACCCCTCACTCACCCTCAACCCCTCACTCACCCTCAACCCCTCACTCACCCTCACCCTCACTCACCCTCAACCCCTCACCTACCCTCACCCTCACTCACCCTCAACCCCTCACCCCCTCACCCTCAACCCCTCACTCACCCTCAACCCCTCACCCTCAACCCCTCACTCACCCTCACTCTCACTCATCCTCACTCACCCTCAACCCCTCACTCACCCTCAACCCCTCACCCTCACTCCCTCACCTTCACTCACCCTCAACCCCTCACCCTCACTCACCCTCAACCCCTCACCCTCAATCACCCTCAACCCCTCACCCACCTTCACTCACCCTCACCCTAAACCCCTCACCCTCAACCCCTCACCCTCACCCACACTCACCCTCACCCTCACTCACCCCACCCCCACTCACCCTCACTCACCCTCAACCCCTCACCCTCACTCACCCTCAACCCCTCACCCTCACTCACCCTCAACCCCTCACTCACCCTCAACCCCTCACCCTCCCTCACCCTCAACCCCTCACCCTCAATCCCTCACCCTCACCCACACTCACCCACACTCACACTCACCCACCCTCACTCACCCTCACTCACCCTCACTCACACTCACCCACCCTCACTCACCCTCACACCCACCCTCACCCTCACTCACCCTCACACTCACCCTCACTCACCCTCAACCTCATGCTAAAGATTTACAAAAAAACCCATTAACAATTCTAAAAGCACTAACTCTAATGCTGCGAGACCTATTGCATTTCTAATGCTTGTTTCTGTTTGTATCTCTTATGTAACTCATGTAATCCTAAATCCTTATGTATCGCAACTAGTTCTTAAGTAAAGCGCTCTGACACCGTCGGGTAATGTTCGCGCTATAGAAAATCGCATTAAATTTCAAATTGTAAGTTATTATTAACTTTATTGTACTTATGATGCAATTTTTTCAAAATGTCAATAAAAAATTATAACAAAAAAAACCCGCATTAAATAAATCAATCAAATAGTCCTTTCTTTGTTTCCAGCGATCCCGGTTGTGCTTGCAGTCCTTCTTCAATGTTTAGCCCACTGTTTACAGTCCTTTCTTTGTTTCCAGCGTCCCGGTTGTGTCGGCAGTCCTTCTTCTGTGTCTAGCACACTGTTTACAGTCCTTTCTTTGTTTTTAGCTGCCCGGTTGTGCTTGAGTCCGTCGTCAGTGTCAGTCTTTGCTCCCGGTCCTTCTCCCGGCCTCTCTCTGTTTCCGGGCGGTGACTGTGCCGGGACTCCGGTCTCCCTGCCGCGAGCCGGTCCCCGAGGGTGTTTTGTGAAGATAGCTCATGTCGTCGCACGAAAAGCGTGTCCGGTAGTGACGATTGAGAAGCGTGTCCGGTAGTGACGTCAGAGAGGGGGCGCAACCCGGAAGTGTAGCTGCCATGGAGCCCGGGGTCCCGCTGCCCACCCTGAGCCGCCTCCTCCGGGACTCGGACCCCTACGAGCTGGAAGAGCCGAGTGACGAGGAGCGGGGGCAGAGCAGGTGAGGCCCCCACCCGCCCGCCAGATAAGGGGAGGAGGCCCGGGGCCCCTCCAGGGAGAGCCCCTGAATACCCACTGAGAGGGTGGGGAGAGTGCCGTGAGTCCCCCAGGGAGAGCCTACACCCAGGGAGAAGCCTACACCTAGGGAGAGACCCTGCAGATCTACTGACAGTGCAGGGGAGTGCTCTGAGCCCCCCCCTACAGGGCGAACCCCTGCTGAGAGGGTGGGGAGAGTACTATGAGAGCCCCCCTCCCCCCCCCTTTCCAGGGCGAACCCCTGCTGAGAGGGCGGGGAGAGTGCTGTGACCCCGACCCCGGGGAGAGTGCTGTGAGCCCTCCCTCCAGGGACAAACCCTGCTGAGAGGGTGAGGGAGAGTACTGTGAGCCCCCCTCCCCCCATCCAGAGAGTGTGTACTCCCAAGGAAAGCCCCTGCACACCTGCTGACAGTGCAGGGGAGAGTGCAGTGATTCTCCCCCCCCCCCCTCCAATCCAGGGAGAGTGTACACCCAGGGAAAGCCCCTGCACACCTACTGAGAGGGTGGGGAGAGTACTGTGAGCCCCGACCCCAGGGAAAGTCTATACCCAGATAGAGCCCCTGCACCCCTGATGAGAGGGGGAGGGAGAGGGAGAGTACTGTGAACCCGACCCCAGGGAGAGCCTACGCCCAGATTGAGCCCCTGCTGAGAGGGTGAGGGAGAATACTGTGAGCCCCCAACCCCAGGGAGAGCCTACGCCCAGAGAGAGCCCCTGCTGAGAGGTTGGGGAGAGTGCTGTGAGCCCCCCCCATCCAGGGAGAGTTTACACCCAAGGAGAGCCCCTGCACACTCATTGAGGAGAGGGGAGGGAAGTACTGTGAGTCCCCCCTCTAGGGACAGTCTACACCCAGGGAGAGCCCCAGTACACCTTCTGAGAGAGTGGGTGAGATGCAATGAGTACATCAGGGAGAGCCGCTACACACTCAGTGAAGAGGGGAGCACTGAGAGTACATCAGGGAGAGTACTGTGAGTATAACAGGGAGAGTGCTGTGAGTACATCAGGAAGAGCTTCTACATACTCAGTGAGGAGGCAGTGGGAGTTCTGTGAGTCCCCTAAGGAGAGCCTACACACAGGAGACCCCCCCCCCCAACACTAAGTGAGGGGGCAGGGGTAACTAGAATTTTACCCAAAGTATGTTTTTGTTGATTTGGTGTAAATCTATACAGTGATATTTGAGAAATACACATATGAAAGGTGCCAGGTACGTTTGAAAGGGCAAAAACGTTTGTGTGTCTCTGCCGTATAGAGTCACAACTCTTGCCCTTGTAGATTTATCGTCTGACATTTATTCATTCAACCCGTAGAAGAGATCGTGGGTTCTTAATATATTCTATACGATCCCTTGCGTGAGACTTATACAATTATATGACTTAAAACAAGAGAATCCCTTGCTGACTAATAGATTTGTGAGCATTCCCATGGTCACTAAGGTGGAGTTTATCTCGCACAACGTATGTAAACGTAGTTGCTGATGATGTGGACCATCTACGCGTTATAACTATTGACATGATTCCTCATTTTCTTTCTACAAACAGTCGCACTGAAACAGCTAATTCATACCAACATCTCACCCACGCTACTTATGGTACACTGGAAATCAACTAAGCATAAAATCTAGGTAGATAAAAAAAAATCATCACACTGACCCACAGTTTTTTTTTTTTAAATTCTTTTTATTAGGTTCAGGGCAGAGTAAAGTCACACAAATTAAAAACTTATCGCTGTTAGTTGGTACAAGTTCCATCGACATTATGCACATCATCATTATATGTGGTACAAGAAATAGCTCATCTGATAATCCATACCGCCTGTTTATCCCGCCACTCCCCTCAGTCTGAAATCTCATCAGTCGCCAACCTGGGTGGATCACAAATATACCCCCTATACTTATTCCATGCTCCCAGACTTTCCCCCATTTTTGGGGACATCCTCGGTTGACATATGTCGCTTTTTCTGCCACCATGGCCCCATCCATGTCTTTGCACCAGTCATTGAGCGTTGGTGAGTATCCTGAACCCCACAATCTGGCTGTATTGTGCTTGGCAAACATCATCCCAAGGGTTGCCCAGACCTGTGCTGGATGATTAAGATCAGTGGGCTCCTATATGTTTAATAAGCATCTTTTGGGTTCTGGTACCAATGATACTTCCTCTACTTGAGATATAGTTCTCATTACTGCTACCCAATATGGTACAATCTTTGGACATTGCCATATGGTGTGGTAGAACGTACCTTCTTCCCCACATTCCCGCAGGCAGAATGGATGTGGAGCATTCCCTATTTTGTGGAGGGTCAATCTGGTGTAGTATGTGCGATGTAGAATCTTGAGTTGCACTAATCTTAATCGTTAAGGTATTGCCACTTCGCATGCGGATGAAAGTGCCGTTTGCCAATCTGTATCGTCGAGATCCCCCAAGTCTAAGGACCATTTTTGCCTTAGTGCTTGCGTTGGGTCAGGTAAATTGTTAACTAGTTTACGGTAGGTGAGTGAGGTGGCCTTTTTGTGCATATAATCAGTCAGTAGCTTATTCTCTAGGGGAGAAGCCTCCGGTAATGCAGTGTCGGGTGGTATAACTGCCTGTAGTGCATGCCTGATCTGCATGTTTCTGAATACTTCAGAGGATGCCATTTTGTATTGTTCCTGCAGGTACTCAGACGTGGTCATCTCGCCCTTAATCCGTAAGTCGTCCATTGTAGAGATGCCTATTGCGTCCCATCTATGGAACCCTTTACTGTTTCTGAGTCGCCCAAGCCCTTGTGTGTCCCAGAGCGGAGTGAGTTGGGTGATAACCCCTTGCCAGCCCAGTTTTGTAAGTGCTGTGTACCATATGTTGACTGTATGTGCTGTTGGTCCAATTAGTGGGGTAGACCGTTTTTTGGTGTATAGTGCCGTCATAATGCCTGCCTTCCCCTAACCTGTATCTGTCCGCTTGAAACACAGGGTCTGTTTGTGGGGGCGTGTATCCATTGATTGATTATTTTTAACTGTGCTACCCAGTAGTATAATTGTATGTTTGGGAGAGCTATGCCTCCATCATACCAGTCTCTGACCAGTTTATCCATTGCAACGCGTACCGGTTTGTTCCCCCATAGTAAACTGGAGACTTCTGCCGCTATTGCTTTAAAATAGCTCAATGGTACAGGAAACTGGGTGTTCTCCAAGGCATATAAAAACCGTGGAAGTGCCATCATTTTGAAAAGTGCTGCTTTTCCAAGCAGTGTCAATGGTAAGGTGTGCCAGTGTCGTATCACGTTTTAGACGTTCCAGGGGGGCATGAGATTTTTTTTTATGAATTCATCAGGGCTAGGTGTCACATAGATACCTAAATATTTAAAGCTTTCCTCTGCAATCTGCAGATTACAATCTTTAAGGAGCTGCAGTGGTGGGCCATAAAGTGATAATGATAAAGAATCTATTGATAAAGGATCTCTTCTTCCGATACTCAATATAATGTAAACAAAAGCCCACTGCCATTTAGATTTAAAGAGGGGACGCGTCTCCAATCTTTAAACATCCAAGATACTGATGACAGACAGGGCCTGTTCGTGAAATGTTCTGGGTTGTCACAGACCTCACGTGTTGCAGTATACAAATCCTTAGTCAATGTGACGTAGCCTATAATCTTCCGTATTCCTTTTGGTTAACAATGTTCCAATCTCGTCCCCGGGATTAAAAAATCTCCTGCACGTAGATCGTGCAGGAGATTTTTGAATCCCGGGGATGCAAGTAATGTCAAGATCCTTTATCAATAGATTCTTTATCATGAACATCGACCTGTGTATACCTTGATAACCGTGTCGGAACAGATTAGTAGCAAGCTTGAAGAAGGAGGTTGGACTTGTGTAATCCTCCGAAACGCGTCGCTTTTTGGCCTACTCGTAGAAAAATGTGTTCCTATGACATTCATTGTGTGATGTACTATACACGTAGATGTGATGAAATTTTACCTGCAGGAACCCATTCTGATTCGCGTTGGGAGCATACAAGACCAGAAAAGAGCAGAGCCTACCACGCAGCATGCCTTTGACCATGATCCAACGGCCCTCTTTATCGCTCTGAACGCCCACAGGTTGGAAGTGCAAGACCGAGCGGAACATAAGCGCCACTCCCCTGTGCTTTGTGGGGGCCGAGGACTTATAAATAAGAGGAAATTGTTTATGCTTAAGGCGCGATTCCTCCGATCTAGACAAGTGGGTTTCCTGGCGGCCAACTATGTCTAACTGGTGATCAAGGATATATTTCCAAATCTTCTGGCGTTTCTGGGGAGAATTCAGCCCTTTCACATTCCACGTCCCCAAAGTGAGCGGCATCCTAGACGGGACACCTGACACTACGCTTCAGGAGGGACCCCTCGCTCACCACCGCACCTGTCACCACAGTCGCGACACATCCAGCCCCCACTCCCCCAACCAGAGCAAGCGCCCCAGGACCGCTCAATCTTAGAAACTCCTCCCTCCCCGCTCCGTCCGTCCTCTACCCATAACCTCCCACACACCTCGCCCCTCCCTATGCATGCATCACACTCCAGATGTAGAAAGGTGCAAACGAACAATCCCTCGCTACCACCACTGCCCCCCCTCACCTTCCCCCACTTTCACCCCCTCCCCCGATCCCTACCAACTCCCAAAAAACCCAGGCTCAACAAGACAGAACAAAATAAGACAAAAAAGGAGCCCCCAAGAACAGTTCGCAAGTCAGGCCACAAAGGCAGGGGGTCATGACACCCGTCAATTTCCCACCAGTTCCCATAATGGGACTGTCTCTCAAGGAAGAACATAGAGTACACGTGGTACCTGTTGGGGGTGACCCTCTCCGCCAGCGATCCCTCCTCCTAGGACCTCACAAAGCTGTTGATCCGCCATCCGTCTCAGCCTCAGTCACCAGTGCTACAGAGGCCACACCAGCCCCTCTCTCTTAAAGGCTTGCAGACGGATCGGCCCTCCCCACCGTCACGGGCCTGCCCACCCTCTGCCAGGCCGGGGAGCGTTGTAGTCGCCTCGTAGATGTGTCTTCCCCTCCGGGCCCGGCGTCCGAACTTTCTAGGCCCAGGATTCCCATGGCCGCCGTGAGGGCCCGAACCTGGACCAGCTTATTCTGCCATCGAAAGATGAGGCGAAAGGGGTGCCCCCAGGAGTAGGCCATGCCCTGCTCCCGCAGGTGAGCAGTAACAGGTCTGAATTCACGCCGCTTCAGTAGTGTAGATGCCGCTAAGTCCAGCAACAGCTGGGGACGATGGTCCCGGAACTGTAGGGGATTGAAGTCGCGCACCTTCCTGAGAATCCGCTCTTTCAATTGGAAATCATGGACGCAGACCAGTATATCCGGGGGTGACGCTTTTGGACCTCGCGGCAATCCAACTCTGTGCACTCTGTCCATACGTATCTCCTGTAGATCCTCCTCATTGAGGACGTGTTTAAAAAGGGCTTCTACATACTCTCTCAAGTCCGATCCCTCACCCTTCCAAGGTACCGCACGTATTCTGATGTTGCGGCGGGACCTGTTCTCCAGGTCCTTGGCGTGGGCTTGGAGATCTAGGTTCTGTTCTGTTAGCCGAATAACGTCCTGCTGGAGCTGATGTATGTCCTCCGCGACCCCAAGTCGTGCTCCTCCAGTGTCGCCACACGGTCCCCTATGCCATCCATGTCTCTGCACTTCCCGCAGATCCGACGCCAACTGGGGGCGCAGCTTCGAGATATCTTCTTTAATGGCCGCGAAGAGTTCGATCATGAAGGCCTTGGTTGCGGGTTCCTAGTTCGCACCCCGGTGCGGCGACTTGTCGGCCACTGGGGACACAGATGGCGGTGTTCCCTTCGGCAACCCCTCCTTGCCAGGTTTATCCTTCCTCAGCCTAGCTTCCGCCATGCCGCTTGTCGTCAAACCCTGCACTCAGGGCACTCAGGAGACAAGGAGTGCAACCACGACCGCTCAGGGCCTCTCCGCTGTCCACCCCACAGTTCAGGTACACCTTCAGCCCGCTCCGCCTCTCCTCCCGTGGCCCCGCTCCAGCAAACACTGGTGGGGAGCAATGCAGGGGCCTCACGTCTTGCTCGACCCGCCAGGGAGGCCGCTCAAGGGGCTCAGCGGACCTCCCGAATGTGGACTGCCTCACTCCGGCCTCCGCACGTCAGCCGCCGGCACCGGGGAACGAACCAGCTTCGGACTCACACAGGCAGGCCTCTCCACTCCGGCGTCTGCGAAACTCCTTTTTCCTGCCCCGCTGGCCACCGGCACCTCCCCCTCCGCCGGCTCTCAACTCTGTAGTGGCTCTCCGGGCAGTCCGGGCCGGAACTCTTCTCCTTGGGGCCAGGCCTCTCCAGGCCGCAGAGCAGTCCGTCTCCCACCCCTCTGACCACGGGGCATCTCCACCGCCGCTTGCTCTCACCACTGCAGCTTGCTTTCCGGGCCGGCCAGGCCAGAACGCTTCCTCCAGGGGCAAGGCCACTCTAGGCCGCAGACCAGGCCACTCTAGGCCGCAAACCAGTCCGGCGTGGGCCCTCCACTGCCTCTGGGCCTGCAATACCCTTGTCGCACTTCGGGGGCGGCACCAGACGGATCAGAGCCCCCATGCAGGGATCCCCCCCCCCCCTCCGCCGCTCTCTCGCCGCCCTGTCTGCAAACTCCTGCCGCCACCGCACTCCGACAGCCCTTCCCGCGGCCGAGACCAGCAGCGGCGTCGCGAGGGGGCCACAAGCTCCGCCAAGTCAAACGGCCTCCACAGGCACAGAAGCCTCGGCCTCGAGTGGGCGATGCCGCCTTGCCGCCGCGGTCCTGCCCCGGCTCCCTCCACACAGTCACGGGTACCGGTGACCTCCGCCGCTGTACCCTCGGCACAGCCTCCCACCGATTATGGGACCTACACGCACTGATTCAAAAGGCCTCCATTCAGGCCGCTCCCGCACCTTCCCGCTCTCTCCGTCCCGGGCTCTCCTGCCGCCAAGGCCCATGCCAGTGCCCGGGCCCCGCCACGTCTCAGCTCCGTCCACCAGCCGCGGCGAACACCGAGTCAGCGGCGAAAAGGGACCACCAGCTGCTTCTCTGCAGCAACGGGCACCCAGACGGGAAAGAATCACGGGTGGAAGCAGCTCCTAGGAGGTGCTGGGCAATGCTGATGAATCTTGGCGCTGGAGGGACTCGGAGACACGTCCTACTCCGTCGCCATCTTGCCACGCCCCCCTCTGTTTTTTTGTTGTTTTTTTTTTTACGAGACAAGGACTTGCTTGCAACAATGCAACACAAAATGAGTGGTTAAAACATGGTTCTCGAAAACCAATATCGATTTCACATATGAGCGTACTGTGGAGTTATTATAGGCATGGCTCCAGACCGCCTTGGGCACTATAGGGAAATTTAACCTGCCAACACCACTGCCCAGTCTGTTTAGTATTCTCACTGTTGCAGCTCTAAATACACAGTGTGAGGTTATTTCTCCAGTAGAACAGGGGAGAGTAAAAACAACTTCTAGCCACTTCTTACCTAGTACATTCCAGGAATATGCATTATGATCGAAATCGCTGACTGGCATCCCTTCGTCAAGCCAAGCAATATTGGCAGCTTTCAAGAGATATGGGCTTTAGCAGAACTTTTGTTAGACTGCTTCACAAAATCATATCTCAGCCACCAAACAAGGTTTCTCCTGGGACGGGGGCGCTAGTAACATTGGTTTCTGCTACAATGCACATTAAATCCCATCGGCTACCTGTTATGAATGCTCCCATGAACACTCTTGCATGTAAGACTGACTGACAGCTACATAACGGCAGAAGTTTTTAGATATATTGAATATTTATGTTCTACCCGTCAAAAATCTAATATGAGGTCTATTATAAAAGCATTAGTAAATGCATTCTAACAATTTAGACATGATCGAAATGTCTTCGAAAATCTAATCTTACTGATTGTTGAGTCTTTAATACTTCATCACCAAAAGAGCTCTAAAACAAGCATTTGCAATGCAACGGTCTCGCCTTTAGGAAACTTTAAAGTATTTAGCCATGCAGCACTTTATCCTGGGTGTTATATTAACTTCTCATTTCGCCTTACACAACTGCTATAACCGGATGAAAAGAGCATTTGTTCTCAGTGGGGCGCCATGGAAAGGGGTTAAAGTAACTGTTAGTCCCAAACAATAAAGTTTTACAAAAACCAACATACATTGACAAAGTGAAAATTGGTTAACAGCGATGTTTGAAGCGCACACAGTGGTCGAAGGAGGCAGTGCGTATCACGTGTCCCCTCTTGTGGTCTGACTGGATACTGTGAGCTTTGGGCGAATGCTGTTGTAGTCTATGGGCTTTGCAAGGTTTGAGAAGTTTGTTCTTGTGTCCTAGCAGGGCTGTGGGCTCTGACATGGCGTTTCATGTGATCCAGGACCACAGTAACTGCTTTTGTGGTGAAAGGGGGTCTGCTGGCCACAGGTAAGTAACCACTCTTGATGGAGGGATAATGTGAGGTGGCTGCTTCTGGCCTTTGAGTGAGATTGTGGAGAATGTGTGACCGTTCTTTAAGTAAACGATGCTGTCGGTCTCTGACTGCGCCTCCTGGCCTGGTCACCCCCACGCTCCTGTGCCGTTCCTGCTCTCAGCCCCAGCCACCCGAGGGCCGCCGAGCACACCAGCCTCCCGCCACCCCAGCCACCCGAGGGCCGCCGAGCCCACCAGCCTCCCGACACCCCAGCCACCCGAGGGCCGCCGAGCCCACCAGCCTCCCGACACCCCAGCCACCCGAGGGCCGCCGAGCCCGTGCCAGATTTTCCCGCCGCCCTAGCCCGCGGCCCCGCCCCCCGCCAGCCGATTGGCTCCCGCCCCCCCGCAGACCCTCCCGACCGGCTCCCTTATTATGACGTCCCCAGAGCGACCACGCAGCGGAAGCGCGCAGCGGGAGCACCAATTGAGCGCCAAAGGTAAGCCCGTCTGCGCCCGTCTGCGCCCGTCCGCTCCTGGACCGCGCCCAGCGCCAGGACCCCTGGCCCCCGCAGACCCCAGCCCACCCGCCGGACGTACGACGCCGCCACCCTCAGCGCACTCAACGCCGGCCGAATCCCAGGATGCTACGAGCCACCCCGAGACGCACACACGGACCCTTCTGCTGCAACTCCTGCAAGTTCACCTGCATCCGGACCTGCACTACTCCAGCACCAACCAAGACCAAGACGAGCAACAGCAGCAGCCACCTGAAATGCATCCTGCTCAACACCCGCTCCGTCCACAGACACGCCGTCGAGCTCTGGAACCTGCTCGACACAACTTCACCAGACGTCGCCTTCCTCACGGAAACCTGGATGAACGCCTCTTCAGCGCCCGACATCGCCATCGCCATCCCAGACGGCTACAAGATCATCCGAAGGGATCGCATCAACAACACCGGAGGAGGCATCGCCATCGTCCACAGGAACACTATCCGCATCACGACCAACACCGACGACGCCCTCGCACCCGCCGAGCACCTGCACTTCCAGGTCCACATCAACCCCAAGACCACCCTCAGAGGCACCCTCATCTACAGACCCCCGGGACCACGCACACAATTCAGCGAAGACATCGCCGACTTCATCAGCCCGCACGCCCTCCCCTCCGCTGACTACATCCTCCTCGGGGACCTCAACTTCCACCTGGAGAACAACAACGACAGCAACACCACCACCCTGCTGGACAACCTTGCAAACCTCGGACTCAAGCAGCTGGTGACCACCCCCACCCACTACGCCAGACACACACTCGACCCCGTCTTCTCATCCAGCAAGGACATCGCCTTCAGCCACACCACCGGACTCCACTGGACGGACCACAGCTGCGTCCACTTCAACTTCAGAAGGACCACGATGCACCACCACCAGCAACAGGTTGCACGCAGAAGCTGGAACAAGATCACAGCCGACCAGCTCGCGACCGCCCTGAGCAAGAACCCACTCACCAGCGCAACGAACCCCAGCCAAGCGGCCACCAACCTCACGAAGTGGATCAGCGACTGCGCAGACGACCTCGCCCCTCTGAAGACCCCGCCTAGCAGACCCGGTAGCAAGAAAGCCCCATGGTTCACCGACGAACTCAAGAGCTCCAAGAAGAACTGCCGAGTCCTCGAGAGAACCTGGCGCAGAGACCCAACATCGGACAACATGACTGCCCTCAAGCTCGCCACCCGAAAACACCACCAACTCATCCACGCCACCAAGAAAACCGCATTCAAGGAACGACTGGACAACAACGCACACAACAGCAAGGAACTCTTCAACATCGTCAAAGAGCTCTCCAACCCCAACGCTGGAAACAACAACATCACCCCTTCGCAAGACCTCTGTAACTCCCTCG
Organism: Lissotriton vulgaris; assembly: GCF_964263255.1. Lineage (NCBI taxonomy): Eukaryota > Metazoa > Chordata > Amphibia > Caudata > Salamandridae > Lissotriton > Lissotriton vulgaris. Next base: position 220,126 of record NW_028246212.1, read on the forward strand.
CCTCCTACTTCCACAACAAGATCGCGGACATACACAACAGCTTCAGCACTCAACCGACGCACGCCACGACCGAACCACTGCCCCCCACCACCACCACCCTCCGCGCCTGGACCCTGATCAGCACCGAAGACACCGTCCGCACAATGAACTCCATCCACTCCGGATCTCCGACCGACCCCTGCCCTCACCACGTCTTCAACAAGTCCGACGCTGTCATCGCACCCCACCTGCGGGACATCATCAATACCTCTTTCGACACCGCTACCTTCCCGGAGAGCTGGAAGCACGCCGAACTCAGCGCTCTACTAAAGAAGCCATCAGCCGACCCCACCGACCTCAAGAACTACCGCCCCATCTCGCTGCTCCCGTTTCCTGCAAAAGTAATCGAGAAGACAGTCAACAAGCAGCTGGCCGCCTTCCTCGAGACAAACGGATCCCTCGACATCTCGCAGTCTGGCTTCCGGGCCAACCACAGCACCGAAACCGCCCTGATCGCAGCCACCGATGACATCCGAGCTCTGCTTGACAACGGAGAAACAGCGGCCCTCATCCTCCTAGACCTCTCCGCGGCCTTCGACACTGTCTGCCACCGTACACTAGTGCAGCGACTCAGCAACGTCGGAATCCAGGGGAAGGCACTGGAGTGGATCATCTCCTTCCTCGCCGGTAGGACACAGAGAGTCCGCCTCCCCCCGTTCAGATCTGAAGCCACCGAAGTCATCTGCGGCGTTCCTCAAGGCTCCTCGCTCAGCCCAACCCTCTTCAACGTGTACATGAGCCCCCTCGCAGACATCGCACGCCAGCACAACCTCAACATCATCTCCTACGCCGACGACACCCAGATGATTCTCTCCCTCACCAACGACCCCGCCACCGCCAGAGCCAACCTCCACGAAGGGATGAAAGAGGTAGCCGAATGGATGAAGAACAGCCGCCTGAAACTGAACTCGGACAAGACGGAAGTCCTCATCCTGGGATCCTCACCCTCCGCCTGGGACGACTCCTGGTGGCCCCCAGCCCTGGGCAGCGCACCCAAACCAACAAACCACGCACGCAACCTGGGCTTCATCCTGGACTCCACCCTCTCCATGACCAGACAAGTCAACGCCATCTCCTCGTCGTGCTTCAACACCCTGCGCATGCTACGAAAGATCTTCCGGTGGATCCCCACAGAGACCAGGAAGACGGTCACCCAGGCCCTCGTCACCAGCCGTCTGGACTACGGCAACTCCCTCTACGTCGGCACCACCGCCAAACTCCAGAAAAGACTTCAGCGGATCCAGAACGCCTCAGCACGACTCATCCTGGACATCCCCGCCGCAGCCACATCTCCGGACACCTGAGAGAGCTGCACTGGCTCACGGTCACCAAGAGAATCACCTTCCGACTCCTCACCCACGCACACAAAGCCCTACACAACCAAGGACCAGGATACCTCAACAGCCGCTTCAACTTCTACGCTCCCAAACGCCAGCTTCGATCGACCGGCCACGCCCTCGCCACCGCCCCCCGCATCCGAAGAGCCACCACAGGGGGACGGTCCTTCTCCTACCTCGCCGCCAAGACATGGATCTCCCTCCCGACCCACCTCCGCCTGACCCAGGACCACCTCGCCTTCAGGAAGCAACTCAAGACCTGGCTGTTCGAGCAGTAGCGGACCCCCCCCCTCCCCTAGCACCTTGAGACCCTCTGGGTGAGTAGTGTGCTATATAAATGCTGTGATTGATTGATTGATTGATTGATTGAGACAACACCTCTTGTGGTTCTCTGGTTGTGAGATTTCAGGTGGCTGTCTTTGTGGTGCAGATGTCCTGCGAGCTTACGCGTGACTGCACTTGATACCCAGAGCTGGTTTGCGGCAGATTTAAGTGTTCTTGCAGTTGAAGGGAAGCTGCTTTGCTTGGGATAACTACCCTTGTGGTTCATGAGGCCTCTGGTGTCTCAAGCAAGTGCTGAGACAAGTGCTTCTGTGGGCCAGAGGGTCTGGGGTCTATGAGATGACACTTTTTGCAGTTTAGGGAGGCTCTTTGGTGTAGCCATGATAGGACTGGAATAGTTTTTATCGTTTTTATTCTTGATTAGGTTCATTAACCCAATACCCTGAAAGATTTATTGTCGGATCTGGGCAGGATTACGTTGTTGAGTTCCATCGCACCTCCCCTAAATACTTCACCTAAATCGACATGGTGCTGGGGATGTAGCGGGCATTGGAGCTGAGGGGTGGTGTTTCACCTGTCCTTTCTCTGAGCCTTGAGATGGTAACCTCTCACATGAACCGGTTGTGGTGGGTGATCATAACACAGCTCTATGGAGATGTTGGCAGTTTTGATTTTAATAAATTCAATACTGGTCCACAGGCTCAGTGAGCTTGGAATTGTGGGAACGGCCCTGGCTTGGCTTAAATCCTTTCTTGAGAACAGATCTTTCCAGGTAGCAGATGGCAACTTCACGTCCAGGCCCATGGCCACCAGCTGCGGGGTCCCTCAGGGCTCGTCCCTGAGCCCGACCCTTTTTAATGTTTATATGTCCCCCCTTGATGAAGTTGTCGCCCCTTTTGGGATCAAGCTGCTAACTTACGCTGACGACACGCAATTGATGGTATCACTAAGTCAGCAAGACCACTCCCTCCCTAACCTCCAAACCTGTCTAATTGAAATAAATAAATTGATGAACATCTCCCACCTTAAACTGAACAACGACAAGGCAGAGATAATGATCCTGGGCAACAAATCTCTCTACCACTCTAAATCCCTATGGCCACCCTGCATGGGTACTCCTCCCGTCCCGAAACAAGATATTAAAAGCCTGGGTATATGGCTAGACGAAGGCCTTAATTTCTACGCCCAGGCAAGAAAAACAGCTGGAACATGCCACGGCCTCTTACGATCAGCGAGGAAAATTCTACCCCTACTTCCAGCACAATCCCGTAAACTCCTAATCCATGGCCTTGTGCTGTCTCGCCTGGACTACGGGAATGCCCTATATCTGGGGGCACCTAAAAAAGTACTGTCAAAACTCCAGACAGTACAAAATACCGCAGCTCGCATCCTCACAGGAACCCACCGCCGCTGTTCAGCCAAACCCGCTCTGAATGCCCTACACTGGCTCCCCGTTCAGGAGAGAATACAATTCAAAGCCCTCTGTACCACATATAAAATCCTGCACGGTAAGGCCCCACCAATACTACAAAACCTCATCACACCTCACACCACCAAAAGAACGCTTCGATCCTCAAACTGTAACTTGGCTTCTGTACCTAGAATTAGGAAGGCCCGCTCTGGCGGTCGATTGTTCTCATACAATGCCTCCAAACTATGGAACACTCTACCCCCCAACATCAGAGCTCAACCTAACCTTCTTTCATTTCGCAGAGCACTTAAAACTTGGCTATTCCCGTGAGGTCCACCTACAGCCGGTTCCTTGTCATTAGCGCTGGGACGCCCACGGGCAGCCATGCGCTCTACAAATCAGTAAAATAAATAAATAAATAAGGTGATCAGATGCTCCATGTCACTGGAACACCACTTTCAATTCTTGGACTTTGCTTTTACGTATCAGTGATTTCTGGGAGTTGTAGTCTTCGTTAATTGTAATTGAGAAAACCGAACCAGATCATAATAGTGGTATATAAAAGCAAAATTTAGGAATGGAAAAGTAGTGTCCCAGTGACACAGGGTCATCTGGTCACCCTAGATTTGATCCCAGTCTCTCCTACTGGAGGAAGACTTTGTAGCCCAACGAGAATGGTGTGTGATCGCGGGTTACAGCTGTTGCTGTCTGTGCTTGGGCATTGAGGATATGTGACCAGCAACTACCTAAATTGTATATTCTAGCCCCTGAACCAGAAATCGCTGTCAAACCTACCTGTGTACTTCCTCAAAACGTTAAAACTAAGGAAATGCACAGGGTAGCTAGGAATGAGCCTCAAGTCTTCTGGCTTTTTCTATAAGTAACACACATATGGCGCCTGACAATAAGGCACTTATGTTTCTTTTGTAGTGCAGACATGCCAACGCTCTTTTTGGAAGTCCAATGTGAACTCCAGAAGATTAAAAAAAAAAAAAGTAAACTGAGACTCAGAGCCGTCCCATTCAGACGGCCTCAGCCTGACTTGCTGCTGACATAAAAGGTTCCTTATCTTCTTTATGGGGCCATCTGGACCCATAAAGAAGATAAGAAAACTTTTACTTCAGCAGTAAGTCAAGGAACCCAGTCTGAAAAGGACGGGGCTTAAAGAGAAAGAAGAACGTCACTAGGACCTCTTCTCTCCAATGGCTGGCCACCGTTTAGCATGAACGGTGACGCCAGCCAATGGAAAAGAGGGGCGGGGCTTAACTTCGCGAGTGAAACTCACTCTACAGCATTAAATCTCGCCAGCTTGTGCGCAGTCTTTCGCAGTCCGAGACCTAAAAAAGACATCAAAGATGAGGATACAGCCTCCGGCTTTCCAGAACTAGTGCTGTGTTGAGAAAATCTCAGAAAGGGAAAAGTTTTGCACTAGAACTGCTGAAGTGTCACCTACATTTAAAAAAACAAAATGATTGCACTGCCTCAGATACCTCTGCAAGAAAACCTTTAGATCTGGAAATTGGACCAGCCTAATTTATTCTATTCTGATTAGTGTTGATGCCTGGACATTAATCCAGGACATGGAGGGGATTTCACGGCAAGAGAATGACTGTGTTTCATTAGGGGCCAGTTTAGTGATGATTTTATAGTTTTATCCAGCATACATTTGGGCCTATGTGATAGCTTTTTAGAAAATGTTTCATCAAACAGAAGGGCAGTGAAGTGGAAGCTGTAGAGCTGTTGTTTATATACTGGCCATGATTTTGATGGATGAACGAGCTTTATAACTTAAATGCAATTTTTCTATCGGGGTCTTTACTGTGTTATAACAATGGCATTTTATTTGAAGTTGTGATACATAGATTCTCAACTCTTGTCATTCACGTTTGAGTTTTTTCACAAATGTGATTTGCTGGTCAATATCTCTATAGATTTTATTTTACCATCTTGAAAATCGTGAATAAAGTTTGATTGATGACTTTCCCTGTGGAAAAAAAATTCCACAGGAAAAGTGATTCCTTATAACAAGTGTCTGACCCCATGATAGTGGTAGGTGAGAACCAGAGATTTGGAAAATTCCTTTAATGGACCAGGAAAAAACAGGAAACTGCCTGAGTCACAACTCAAAACACATTTGCGATCTTATCAGCCACCATTTTAAGCAATGAGTTTGACTACCTTTTTCCGAAAAATCGCTACTCTGATTTAATTCACAACTTTCACAAAGTGTTAAATAAAAGGCTACAGGGACAAATAAATTACATAGAAGGTGAGCTTAAGAGGTTGTGCGCAGCGGGGTTGGGTGCACACAGTTTTTTTGGGACGCAGGCAGTAGACAAACCCCTGCTGGGCACACCCTTTGGCCCTGTCGGGCTGGACACAGATGATGGCCGTGCTCAGTGGGTTGAGCGCAGGGGATGGCCATAGACCAATGCCTGTAACAAACCCCACTATAAAGTTTAGCGGTGTTGTAAATAAAGTGTTGTTGTAAAAACGAAAACATGACTCAGTTTGTAATTGATTTTTTTTTTTTTACAGATTTCGCAGAGCTGGTTCAATTTGTAAAGCAAATCTTAGATGCAATCTTTGGGGCTATAACATCAGTTTTGCTGTGTTGTGGGGGTATATTCAAATTTGAGCTTTGCACTGTAGTAGTAAACATAAATTTGAATTTATTACTACAGTTGCTCTAAAGTGTGTGTGTGTCATGTCTGTTGAAACCCAACATTTTAAACTGCAATGAAATTCACCAGTTTGTGTGTGTGACCTGTCTGTTGAAACCTTTACATTTTAAACTGCACTGAAATTCACCAGTTAAAGTGAAGTGTGCTAACTAGAACTTGTACCACCACCATGCCCAGTGATGTAATTGAATATATCATGAGTGTTGCTATCTGTGAGGTCATAAGCAGAGCATGGTGGGGGCACAAGTTCTAGTTAGCTCAGTAAAGTAAAACTGGTGAATATCAGTGTTTTTTTTTTAGTTCATACTGTTACGTTTTAATTGACATGTTCAGCTAACTAACGTAACTCTAACCTTTGGTTTTTTTCAGGGAATGCTGAGATTTTTTGTGTGTAAAGTAAGATATTGCCAAACATAACTGTAAAAGTACATACAGTTTTTTTTCTGGGGAATTCCTAGGGACCCTCCCCCTCCCCCCCCCCCCCCCCCCCCCCACATAAAGTAAGATCTTATAGCCATACCCAACACTCCAGTGGTGGCCAACCACCCACATCGAGTTGGGCACATGGCCTGGCAGCGGGCTAGGCTCTGTAACCCCACACTCTAAAATGTCCCTCCCCCTCACAAGGGCCCAAGGTCACAGTACCCCTATCCTGCCTCCTTATGGTATTTTTAGTCTCGGCTGGGCGTGGCAGCGTTGGGTAGCATGGAAAGTGTTTTTGGGTGCCACCCTGTCCGTTTTTTGGACAGCCCCTCCGGACACAGTGTCCTGCTTTGCGGCCGGCCGGCGTGAATACTTTTCTTATCAGCTTGTCTGATGAGGCTGTCCAGGGAAGGTTCAGGGACAGTTCAGCAAGCTGAAGCTCAGTCATGCTGCCTTCATGCCTGCAGTACGCGCCACTCCGGCTCTCTGATTGGGCCTGTAGTGACGGATCACGCGCCTCTGTTTAGGTGGAGAGAGAAGGGCACGCAGTCTCGCTTCTCTCCGAGCCGCTGTGGTGAGGTAAACACCTACCCCTCCTCCACCCACGCGAGCTCTGCTGCCTCCCTGGCTCGTATTTTTCATTCGCCCATTTTAGGGAGACTCCCGGGGGGACACAGGGCCGTGCGCGTGCTTGCCTGTGCAGCATATTAATCTCCGGGTCGCTAAGTACCAGGAGCATTCCACTTTACCCCTCTGCAGGGTTAACCCCGCGGGGAAGGATGTGTGAAGGATTGTTCAGTCTGTCGGTATTTTTAACTCGTGTTTTCGGGCTCTCTGAGTGGCATTAGGAGCCGAGGCCCCCGGCTCGGCAGGAGGGGCACACGGGCCGCGTGGAAGTGGCTTTCACTCTGAGTGTCTGGATAGTGCACCCCACCCCCGGGCAGGAAGATGGGCACCCTCACGGCTGGGTGCCTTCACAATGGGTGTCTGGATAGCGCACCCCACCGGCAGTGTTTTGCGTGCACGAGGAGTATGCAGGTTCACAAACACACCCATCAGCACAAGCCGCTGTTTGCTAGGGCGTGCCTGGCACCTGGCCACGCTTAGGGGGTGCCAATTGCCTCTGTCCATATCAGCTACCCAAATGGTGCCTGTAGCAAGAGGTGCGAGGGATGCCAGGGGACGCACAGTGCTGTCCGTGGGCATAACTTTTAGTGTGAACCAGACACCCCTCTCTCAGTAGAAGGGGGCTTTGGCGATGTGCAGGGACCCCACGCCACTACCTCTGCTAGAGGGGGTTAGCGCCCTGCTAGGGCAGTGCTGGAGTGATAGCAGGCAGTGCCAGCACCCCTAGCTTGAGAAGGAACCGTGAGCACCGGGCAGTGACGAGGAGCGTACAGTGCTGGGAGATGTAGATCCCACACCGCTCACTCTAAAGGGAAGGTGTGAGCTCCGGGCAGTGCTGGAATGTCAGACAGCAGCATCCCAGCATCGCTCACTCTGCCGGCTGCACTGCCCACAATGCACAACAATCCTCATATTGAACGGAAATCTGCAGGAAAGCCCGAACTCACGGCTGGGCTGCAGTAACATTTCCACATAAACGCGACCATCAATTATGACGTAGCGCCTGAATTCTTCCAGTGAGTCTTGCAGCGCTTTACAAATACTCCCCCAACCAGAGGCCTTAACTGCAACAAACAAAATTCAGACTGCCTAGGGCAGGGGTTGGATCTCGGGGCGGAGGAACGCCAGCGCCCTCGTGAGCACAGGTCATTCCTATACATGAGGAGAATGACCCCCGCCCCCCAGTGCACAGTAGCTGCTAACGGGGGGGTCTCCCCGGGCTGCTGGTCGCGCCCTTTTAAAACACAAACTTTCTGAGTAAGAGCCAGCCATGGAACTGCAAAGGAAAGAAGGTGCCTGTGGCTGTGAGCGCCACAACGGAGGACCACACTGGACGACCTGTGCTCTTAGACATTCCGAACACAACTTGAAAGCCAAAATATTACACAAAACACAAAGAGCATGTCAAACGCAGCCCAAAGCGACTGAAGGTTTGCACGGGAAACTGGTATCCAGAAGATGTTAAAACACATAAAATTTACGTTTTCAATTACCCATCTTGGAGCAAAAGGTGTGCAGCTTTCAGAATCTATTAATACATAAAAACGTCCATCTCCCCAGCCCGCCACCACATTGCACACCAAGAGCACGCCAGCGGAATTTTCAGGCAAATTAAAACTAAATCATCTTGGGGATAGGGTTGGAGTTAATTATTCGTAATTATAACAAATAGCCCCGAGGGCAGAAGTGAATGCATACATATTTGGCTTTCATTTCGTTAAGCAAAATAAGGGAAACGCTGGAGAAAAAGTGGCAAAGAGCTGGAAAAGTTTCCCCGAGAGGGGCCCGGGATGGGGCGGCCCGAGGGGTGCCCGGCCAGGCCCGGGCAGGCAGGGCGGCGAGAGCCGGTACTCGCATGTGGAGCTCGGAGGGCAGGTGGCGCGGGCAGGGCTGGTGGTGGGAGCCCAGTGCCGGGACACGAGCAGGCAGCGACAGCAGGCAGAGGCAGCAGCCAGCAGCAGGGGGAGGGCCGGGGCCGCGCACACCTTCACCGCAGCTCAGCACGTCTGCCAGCCTTGCGTCCTCTCTTATTCATTCCCACATTACCTTTGTTCCTGAAAAAAACACAAAGCTACAAGTCATATCATCGTCCCCAGATGCATTCTACACCAAAGACAACAAGCATTTGCAATGCAACAGGTCTCGCATTTGCGAGAGTTTTAGCTATTGGCATTGTAAATGATAATGCAATTTATTTATGTGTTGGTTTTCAAAACAGATAAAAAAGGCATTATCATTAACAATGCCAATGGCTTAAACTTTCGCAAATGCGAGACCTATTGCATTTTCAATGCTGGTTAAACCTTTTCAGTACATGTGGACTGAGTCTCTGTGTCCTGTAATGTCAGGTTCCATTTTTAGGTCTCGCCTAGCGATGCAGCGCATGTGGTGCTCGCCTTGGCGAGATCTATTGTCGAAGGGTTCGGAAGGGGGACAGGAGATGTGCACGTGTACAAAGGACAGCAGTTGTGCACTCGTACGGCGGCATTACCATAACTCGCAGGACAGGAGATGTGCACGCGTACGGCTGGTGCCGCGTTAACACGCCTCCTGCTTCCTTGCTCAACAACTCGCAGGACAGGAGATGTGCACGCTACAACTTGCGACGCGTCACGCCTCGTGCTTCCTTGCTATTTCGCATACTAATTTCTCCTTCATTTACACATCGACTTCTGGTTCCATATTAGTGGTGTCTCTTCTCTGGCGATGTCAGCACTTTTGCGCCCTCCCCCCACGCTTTCACTTTCGCGCGCTCGATCTAAGCCGGGTTTAGGTCACAGTGTGCGCGTTCTAGATAGGGGGAGATGTTAATCATAGAGTTCTTGAGGGCCAACATCACTCTCTGCTTGCAAGAGTGTCCGCTTCCTCCCTTCCCCTTTCTCCCCCCCAGCCCGGTAACCTACCAACCGCTGCGGTACACTTACTGCTCCGCGGCTGAAGAGGTCCGCTGTGATAGTTGCGTTGAAAATATGTGCTATTCCAACACACCACTTAAAGTGTAACGCTGTGACTTTCACACACTCGCCAGACTTTTGTTCACACAACTTTCCTTAGTTCCCTGGCCCTCTAACGCCATCTAATCACATGCACCTTGGGCAGCAGTTCCCAGCTCCTCTACGCTCGTCCCATTCAGAACCTGTAACATTTACAGGAGAAACCCGTCTTCGAGAGATTCAGCGAAACGCCGCCAGCAACTGAGACCGCATCTGCACTGGAGCATAGAAATCACTGCTTCGCCTGGCACTGATTTTACCTCAGACTTGCACAAGATCTCTCCCAGGATCCCTGCCCGGTTCCGAGCACACACAGGTGCCTCCCGTGGCTGAGCGCTCTGACGTAAGAACGGGCTCGTGCACTGGTAAGGAGACTACGCACAGGCTTTCATCGTCATCTACCGGTCGCTGCAGGAATAAGGTAGTATACCGCGTCTCTCAACCAGGCGCTTCCATGAGTAACTAGTAAGTAACCTACAGGATCCGAAGCAGGTGCTATAATAGTTTTCACTGTCCATATTTAGGCTGCGTTTACTGCTAGTTCATTTGTACCATTACAAGCTGCAGTGTTGCTGTCCGTCATCGCGCGCACAGATAGCTTACCGTTACATACTGAAATGTACGTCCATGACAGACAAGAAAATAATGAATAAGTATTGTATTGTATTCTAATTGCCCACTACCCCCGGCGAGGCGTCGAAGTAGGTGCTTTAATGTAAAAGGTATACACTTGAGATATTTGTTGTATTTTTCCCTCGTTGCAATAGATAGTATACAACATACTGTACAGATCTACTAATAACTCCACCACCTTCCCTAGAATGACATATGCTTATGTTCACAAGCCATTTCAAACCTGCGCGTTACCTTGGTACCTGTTCATTATCTTTATCTGCCAATCTTCATCAGTGCTCCATATCCCTCTTCTTCAACCTACCAGAACTTGGGCAACATGTTCTTCTTTGATCTCTTAAACCAGTAAAGGACATGAAACATTTTATTTACTTTGGGACCCCACAAAGCATTTGCAATGCAAGATGTCTCGCATTTACACAAGTTTGAGCTATTTGCATTGTAAATGACAATGCCTTGCATTTTATGTTTTGGTTTTTAAAACTTAAATAAAAGGCATTGTCATTTCCAATGCCAATAGCTTAAACTACCGTAAATGCGAGACCTATTGCATTGCAAATGCTTGTTTCTTCTGATGTTGCAGCCCGCCAATTGGAGCGCTGGCTCCCACTGGACTGAGCTTGGTTCAGCAGGAGGCAAATGACTGCTGGGAGAAGGAGCCTGCTCGGCCAATTACACAACATTAATTTTCGGTCCCAGAGGACTCCCGTTGGTCCAACTGTCAATGTACCTCTGTTTTTTAACCTAAATTTCTCCAAAGATACTGAATGGATTTACACCAAATCACAAAAAGCACGCATTCTGGATAAAGATGTAGCTTTCTGCCCAATTTGGTCTAATTCTGTTTAGCTATTTTTTCTGCATCGTTGTCTAATTCTCTCTATGGAAATTGTATTTTGAGACTCTGCCCCTTACTCACTGGCAACCTAGCCACCCCTGTGATGGATCATTCCAAAATGTTCCAGGATGGAGGTGAGGATGATGACATTTTTTTAATTAAAGTTTTGTGAAAATTCATAAAATTGCACCAAAATTACTAGCACTACAAAAAATTCCTCTTCCTCTGGAAAGTGTGATCTACCTCGAACTATACAATGGCAACCACCACTGTGTAATATATCTATATGTTATATCTCACAGTTTTGAGATCCATCAAGGGGGGGTGGGGGGGGGGGCGGGTCATTTCTCATTTTAATTCCCACGGGATTCTCTGCTCTTTGATTCAGAACAAACGGCTGAACTGAGTCACAATATTTTTGGCATTAAGGTAGAACTTTACTCAAGATTGTGTTTTGTTGGTTTGATGTAAATCCGTTCAGTATTTTTGAGGAAATTAAAACATAAACTCTTTGTACACAACCAAGCATCTTTTAAAACACCAGAGCTAAATGAAACATTCATTTATGAATCATCCACAGATTCGCAAATCAATTGAAAATTTTCAACTCCATTAAAAAAATCTCCACCCCATTGGACTAGGGAGACTTTTTCCCCCTTTATGCATTGCAGATTTGTGCATCCAGCTCTGGGTTTTCAAATGCTATGTTCTGATATTAAAATTAAAAAAATGGTTTTTGAGGGATGTGCGTGCGGATCCCGGACCTTTCCTGGGTCCTGCAGACCCTCCTGGCCCTCAAGATTTGCAAATCCATTATGGTCACTGCAAATCCTACAAAACGTAAAAGAAATATTTAGAGCACTAATACTGATCTTGACTAAAAGCCACAAGTATGGATTGGCTGCACATATCTGGGTCTGAGCAGTGCATGGCTTCGACCATGTGCTGCAGGGGTTGGCTGTCCGAAGTGAGAAACGCCAAGGCCTGGCTCAAGGGAAGGCCTTCTGGTCAACCCCGCTGCAGATGGCTGAAGGCACTCTGCAGCAGGGGTTCGCCACCTGCGGAGGGTTGGGAACAGGACCTGCCTGATGCCAGGCTCTCTAACAAGCTCCCATTGTTCACAGCTTAAGGACATTTGCTGTGGTGTTTGGCCACCTACGGAGAGTTGGACACAGTAGATGGCCGAAAGCAAAGACCTACTACCATTTCTCCAGCCACATTGCTAAAGGCTGTGAGAAAGGGGTTGGCTGCCTGTGGTGGGTTGGGCGCAATACCTGGTTGGTGGCAAGGACCTGTGGGAAAGACCCACTCACACAGGGCCAAAGACCATATGCTGCAGGTTTTGATGCACAGGGGTGGTTGGCTGTTTGCAGAGGGTAGGGTGTAGGGCCAGGATGCCAATCCCACTGTGCACAACCTTCAACCGTGTGCAGCGAAGTTTGGCCATCCACATGTTGGGCATCTGCCCAGGCCCTCTTGCCAACCCCTGCTGCTCACTGACAAATAGTTGTGTTCGGGCGGGGCGGGGTTTGCTATCTGGGGAGGGTTGGGCACAGGGCCTGGTTTGAGGCCTGACATTGCAGCCAACCTCCCACTGTTCATGGCTAAAGCCTGCACATAGCTCAGGATGGCTGCCTGCCGAATGTTAGGTTCAGGGAAACCTTGGATGTTGTATATGATAAAAAAAAACATACAATTCACTGGAAAGGGGTTAAAGTGAAGTTAGGTTTGATATAGTCTTAACACCTTACTGCAGTGGTCTTCAAACTTTTTAATGCTGCCCCCCAACTCCGTGAAAAAATAAAATTCATTAGGGCCCCCCCTCAGAACTTTTCACAATTATTCTATTAAATTGGTAATGTTTAAATACGTTTTGACTTATTTGAACACAAGGTATATTTAAACATTGCAGTTACAATCTGTTACCGTTTCGAAAAAGCAAGTGAATACCTATTTGCTAAACATACTATTCTGGTCAGGCAGACATTACTGAAGTGTCAAAGTATTCACAGTGTAAGAAATGGCAGTGGTGGTTTTGAAGAATATTTGGAGTCCCTTCCCTTTTGACACATACTCTCAGCTAGGATATGAATGACAAAAGATGTTAGTGATGACTTATTACAGAGTGGCTTACTGACGCTCAACACCTGCTTGAAACAAAGGATTGTTATTAGCATGATGCTGCTTTTAGCCAGAGCCTGACGCCCCCTGGGATCACTTGAGGCCCCCCAGTTTGAAGACCCCAGTCCTACTGTATGTAAAAAAAAAAACTGAGAAATTCTCCTAAAAAATGCAAATTAAAAACTGAAAAAAACACTGAAATTCATAAGTAATGGTTAGGAGCACACTCCATAACCTGCACAGCCGCCATGTAAACCACTATTCTCACACCAATTGCAATGCTCATTGCAGTCACTTGCCTTATACATACTAGAGTCACTCCTTTCCCTTCGGGAATCTATTAACTGTCCCTTAATGCACTTTGGTAATTCTGTGCTTGATCTTCTGTGTTTGCAGCTCTGAGGATGAGGTGGACGTGCTTCTACATGGCACACCTGATCAGAAGAGGAAGCTGATCCGGGAATGTCTGACGGGTGAGAGTGAATCTTCCAGTGATGATGAGTTTGAGAAAGAGATGGCGGCAGAGCTAAATTCCACCATGAAGGCTCTGGAGGGTAGCTGGAAGCCTCCAGGCACAGGTGAGTGTGCATTGACTTGATCAGCTGTAGTGAAGGTGCTACACAGAAGTTGGTAGTAACTCTGTATTAGCGACTAGGTATGTAGTCACACCGGCTGCTGGGCTCCTCAACTGACCTCCTCCCAGCAGTGCAGACCCCGTCCCCATGCAGACCAACATTGTGACCCAAACAATTTATACAGCATCGATTTACACCACCAGGTTCTGCAAATACCCCACACTACCCACCCGCCCCCCTTACAAACGAACAAAAACAAAATAACATTGAACATACAATTGAAGGTTGCATATACCATTGAAGCACTACATGTCCTTTCGAGAATGCTACAGCATTAAGAGTACCTATACCAAACCATGACTTAATCACACACATAATCATCCAGTGCAACACGTCGCTTAGTGACTCTTCTCGACCTTCTAGTAGCATCCTCACTCTTTTCCCCAGTATTCCCAACTATACTTCCTTCAGAAACGACCTCCTTCATTTTTCAATCCTTCTTTGTAATTTCATCAGCACGGTTTCCTGTGACTAGACCATTAGTTTATTTTTTATTTTTTGGGAGTTTTATTTGGCGCGACCTCGACCCGAAGGTATCGGAGCGCTTTACATGAGCACCAGTTGCGTTACACACGGACACATTTTTTTTGTTAGGCACAGGGAGATAGAGTGATTTGCCAAGAATCACAAGATGTTGAGAGTCCCTGCTTAGACTCGAACCCTGTTCTCCAGCTTCGAGGTTGACCTCTCTAGCCGTTAGGCCACATCCTACCACTTGTCCCCTCCAGACTTTCTTGATTCGTATGCTCTCCTACATTAGGCTCTAACTCTAATCATTTGTTGCTCCCGTTGTTAACTTGTCCTTGTCCACACAGTGCTACCCTTTTAAGATTCCAGCATTTCCCATTTTTCAGTCTCACAGAATTTTTTATTACCTCCAGAATACGTCGAAGTTCAAAAAATGTACTCGTATTTTTTAAAACTATTCCAGGTTTTTGAATACTCACCCATTGTCCTACCTTAAGATCATTGTGTTTTGTGTTGTACTTTGCATCATAATATTTTTTATATTTGTCGTGTTGTTGTAAAAGATTGTTTCTAACTTTTAACAGTGACCAACATTTCATTACCTAGTGTGTTGAACCATAGAGAATTCCATTTCGATCTGGGTTCCTTCCCCTCATAAGTTCAAAAGGAGACAATTTTGTTGCTTCAACCTCCGTGACTCTGTATGACCACATAGTTTTAAAAACATGAATTTCCCAGGGAATATTATTTCTGCATGCCAGTTGAATGTCCTCCTTTCATGACCTCTTTCAATACTTCATTGTATCGCTCCACCATACCATTTCAACTGGGATTGTACAATGAGGTTGTTCTATGTATAATTCCACACTTACTCAAATACGGTTTCATCAGATCTGAAGTGAGTTGCATCCCATTGTCACTAATAATAGTAGCGGGAGTACCTTCATTTAGGAAAATTTCAATGGAACAATTTAAAACAGTATCAGTGTCTAATTTCTTAATGATTTTCGCAACAAGCCACCTAGAAAACACATCCATAATAGAAAATATGTACTTTTTAGGTCTCGCCTGTCGATGCGCATCGAGCAAGCGAGACTATGGTGGCTTATCCACTCTTTATCCAACTTGCAAGGAATCGTGGCGATTCCTTGCAGTGCACGAGAAATTTAAGCTCAATGCGCATGCGCATTGAGCTTAAAAGCGCGTGCACATGCCCCCAGCCGCCTGCCTTGCCTACTCTCCCAGCTGGTGCCGCTCCACCCCCTGCGGCATCAAAGGCTTTCACGGCCGGCCGGCCATGCTTTCAGTTTCACGACCGGCCGGCCGTGTGAAGTGCATTTCAAAGCCCGCTCTCCCTGCTCCGCCCCCTGCTCCGGCCGAGACGCATTTCTCCTCCCTCCTCCCCCCTCCTGGGTCAGGTTACCCTGCTTTCTCTTTCTTCTTTGTTTGGTAGTTTGTTTATTTTACCCAAGTGACTTTGCGCTATTGCAAACACGAAGCATGGTTGGGCTTGCAAACACGAAGCATGGTTGAGCATGTACTTTTATTTGTTTTACGGGTTGATCGTTCGAACATTATTCATTGTTTATTTTTACTAGTAACACCTATGAAAAACTCTGCGGCTTTTGAGATCAACACTTGAACCTCAAAGACACAGGAACCAGAAACGCTCTGTGCACATGGCTTGTGTCCTGCCCATCTCTTGGCGTGTCCCTCCGCTGCCTTCGTCGCCGCCTCCCCGGGCACCGCCTGAATGGAATGGGTGGGCGCAGGTTGTGCATCGCCCTGAGAAGTGGGCAGCTGTGCTGGCGATTCCTCGAGCTATGCCAGCGAGGAGCAGTGCCGACACAGGTCCGACATTGCTGGAAATGTGACCATAAACTTCCTTAACCGTGACCTTGTAAGTAGAGGGTGGTGTCAAATGTTGCTTCAATACCCTACATTAAAGTTAGCCCCGGGTGAAACCGTGTGAAATTGGCGTCACGTGAATAGAATTTTATGGGTGCAGCTTTTTGTAGAACGGGCTCCTCAGCACAGTAGTTGGAGGAGACAATGCTTGGTGGAAACAGTGACGTCATTGCTGCGGGGCTCCTAACTCTACAGTCTCCAGCTGGCTCACGAGTATGGTCGCTTTTCGCCAGAATTGAGCCATTTCTCCGAACTTGTGCCACGATTCCCCCTCGACCGTGTGTTCATTACAAAGAAGTGTTGCCAGAAAGGAACCTTTGGGTTCCACAAACTTATTCCAATCAAGTATTTCTAGAGGAATGGAACAGTGTACCAGACGCTGGAGCAGAGGGCTTTCTGTGGTGTGGGGTGAAAGGAAACTTGCAAATACACGCGCTGGTCACTCAGGGCCCCGTGTACAGGCTTTGCATCTGAAGCACGTATCGGGAGAATCCCTGCACTTTACCTTCAAGTGCCTGAATTCGGTCTCTCACCCCCTCACCCTCCACCCTCAATCACCCTCAACCCCTCACCCTCACACCCTCAACCCTTCACCCTCAACCTCTCACTCACCCTCACTCACCCTCAACACCTCAGCCTCACCCTCACTCACCCTCACCCTCACTCACCCTCAACCCCTCACCCTCACTCACCCTCACCCTCACTCACCCTCAACTCCTCACCCTCACTTACCCTCACTCACCCTCACCCTCACTCACCCTCACCCACACTCACCCTCACTCACCCTCAACCCCTCATCCTCACTCACCCTCAACCCCTCACCCTCACCCTCAAACCTTCACCCTCAACCCCTCACTCACCCTCACTCTCACTCACCCTCACTCAGCCTCAACTACTCCCCCTCACCCTCAACCCCTCACCCTAACTCACCCTCACCTCACTCGCCCTCAACACCTCACTCGCCCTCAACACCTCACTCGCCCTCAACACCTCACTCGCCCTCAACACCTCACTCGCCCTCAACACCTCACTCGCCCTCAACACCTCACTCGCCCTCAACACCTCACTCGCCCTCAACACCTCACTCGCCCTCAACACCTCACTCGCCCTCAACACCTCACTCGCCCTCAACACCTCACTCGCCCTCAACACCTCACTCGCCCTCAACACCTCACTCGCCCTCAACACCTCACTCGCCCTCAACACCTCACTCGCCCTCAACACCTCACTCGCCCTCAACACCTCACTCGCCCTCAACACCTCACTCGCCCTCAACACCTCACTCGCCCTCAACACCTCACTCGCCCTCAACACCTCACTCGCCCTCAACACCTCACTCGCCCTCAACACCTCACTCGCCCTCAACACCTCACTCGCCCTCAACACCTCACTCGCCCTCAACACCTCACTCGCCCTCAACACCTCACTCGCCCTCAACACCTCACTCGCCCTCAACACCTCACTCGCCCTCAACACCTCACTCGCCCTCAACACCTCACTCGCCCTCAACACCTCACTCGCCCTCAACACCTCACTCGCCCTCAACACCTCACTCGCCCTCAACACCTCACTCGCCCTCAACACCTCACTCGCCCTCAACACCTCACTCGCCCTCAACACCTCACTCGCCCTCAACACCTCACTCGCCCTCAACACCTCACTCGCCCTCAACACCTCACTCGCCCTCAACACCTCACTCGCCCTCAACACCTCACTCGCCCTCAACACCTCACTCGCCCTCAACACCTCACTCGCCCTCAACACCTCACTCGCCCTCAACACCTCACTCGCCCTCAACACCTCACTCGCCCTCAACACCTCACTCGCCCTCAACACCTCACTCGCCCTCAACACCTCACTCGCCCTCAACCCCTCACTCGCCCTCAACCCCTCACTCGCCCTCAACCCCTCACTCGCCCTCAACCCCTCACTCGCCCTCAACCCCTCACTCGCCCTCAACCCCTCACCCTCAACCCCTCACTCACCCTCACTCTCACTCTCACTCTCACTCACCCTCAACCCCTCACCCTCACTCACCCTCACTCACCCTCAACCCCTCACCCTCACTCACCCTCAACCCCTCACCCTCACACAGTGCAATAGGTCTCAGACCATTTCAGTTAGAGCTTTTAGAAATGTTTATGGCTTTTTTTATTTGTAATTCTTTAGCATTGGCTACAGGAAACAAAAATGCTAAACATTTACAAAAAAAACCCATAAACAATTCTAAAAGCACTAACTCTAATGGTGCGAGACCTATTGCATTTCCAATGCTTGTTAGAATTTCCTACTGGTCCCATAATGTCCACCTCTCCCACAGGGATTTGGGACATATAAAGTCACCCATAGGGGGCCTAAATGTCTTGAGAGTTTTGTCTGCAGACATGCATATGCCGCACTCACTACTCTCACCAGTTCAGTGTCACTTTTCACTTTTCACACTTTTCACATTCGTCTTTGTCTTAATGATCCCTAAATGCTCTTCGTGACACAGGGACGTTTTTTTTCTTAAGGATTCAGGGGGAACAATTACTTCTCCTCTCACGATATTCCGGACATTGCATGTTAACACATTTCTTCCCTCCCAGAATGCTCGAAGTTCTTTCAGCTCTACTTTTGGTGACCAACCCATACTTATGCACTCTGTCACCTTCTTTAGTGTTGAGTCCTTGTTGTATTCAACATCACATTCCTCCTTTGTAAAAGCAACCATTCCATTGCCCCATACCCATGCAACCTGGACGTCATCCAACAGTTTTATCTTGGTTTTCTGAAATCTGAATAGGCAGCTGTGATAGAAATCGGCCACCTCATTCTTTTTTCCAGGTAAATACTCCATTCTTTAAATGAAATCTAGTAATCTCAGTGAAATTCTGGCCAACCTTGAGGAAACATAGTTGTCAGTACTGTAACCAAAGGCTTATTGTCACACTTGATCGTAACCTCTCTTCCCTAAATAAATGAACGAAAATGTTCTAGAGCCCAGAACATGCCAGCGCCTTTCAATGATTACTTTTCTTCAGCTGCTGATAATGATTTTGAAGCATAAGCTGATTCTTTCGTTACCATGTTTATTGTAGTGGGATAAAACAGCCACTGTGGAAGCCAATCTGATTGACAATCTTGTGACCTGAAAACATCCCACATGTGAAATAAAAGCTGTGTAATTCTTACTATTCTCACACAGATTCGTTTGGTGGTACACTTGGGGTAAATCTATGGTGGAAAAGAACTCCATGCCCCTAGTTTTAGTCACCATCTCATTCATTTTGGGTTACGGAAATTGGTCCACCAAAATATTAGCATTTAGATGGCATAGATCAGTACATAATCTGATATTTTTATTAGCTTTCCTTACAACCACTAACTGAGCTATCCACACCATGACCCAATCGATTCTATCACACCGTTCTTAACTAATCATCCTAATTCTTTTTCTACCTCTTCCCTTATAGATATGGGAACATTCCTGAGTTTATGTATTTTGGGAGAAGCAATCTCCTTAAACTATTTTGTGTTTGAATCCTTCTATCTCCCCAATACTTCTGGCAAAAACTTTAGGAAATACATCACCCATTCTTTTCCCTAAAACCTCTCCCTCATCAAGCACCAATACTTGTTCTAGTCCATTGGGATATAAAATGATGTTAAGATTCCTCTGACCCTCCATCCCAGGACTGAAGGACCTTTCTTGGAACATACTCTTTACCCAATGCCTTCCTGTTCTTGGATCTAAGAATTAGATTTGTGTAACCTAACATCTCTATGGTTTCACCATTGTAAGTCTCAACTGCAATGTCTGTTTCATGAAGATTGGAATCTAATTTTCCTCTAATTTATCTTTCCATACTGCCTCATTCATGATAGTAAATGGTGAAGCCGAGGCTGCAGCATTACGAATATCTACTCCATCACCCCCCTCCCATTTTCATAAAACACATTGGTTTACATTTGTCGTTCCCATTTTCAGTGTTTAGAACTACTTTCTCTCTTGTTTTCATAACACCTGAATTAGCATCATCTTCAATCGAGTAAGCTTTTACACCTTCCTCAAGACATTTTAATTGATCTTTTCTTAACATTTTAGTTTTACACACACAAGCCAAATGCCCCATTTTTCCACAATTGCTGCACTTCTGTGTCCTAAGGAGTGTAGTAGTAATCCATTTTTTCTTTCTGCAGAAAGTTTGTTGGTATGCTCAATTAGCGAAATATAATTGAAAAAATATTCGTTCCACTGTAACCGTTGAACTGGTGGATCCCCTGAAATACACAGGAATTCTTTAGGTGGATTCAAATTAATATTCAGGGCAAGAGTTGCCATTGTTAGAGAGGTTTTACTTATGAAACCAAGCAAACACTGAACTTTTCGGCAAAAAACAATAAAAACTGTACAGTAAGTAAATTACATTGAATTACATTAAATAGTATGACAACGCTATGCTGTGCAAAACAGTAAAAGAAGGAGCAAAAATGTTGCTGGACCGCATATATGTGACAAAAATCAGCATACAAATACAGGGATGTACTGAAAAATACTGTATCATGCTGTGCGAATCAGCGAACTTGCTGTCAGGAGGACTGAGAAGAATGCTGAAACGTATGCTGTGCAAATCAGCGAAATACTATTACTGCACACTTTTAAGTGGGCTAATAATTTGCTGTGGGTAGCTGGGCAAATAAAGAGAAGGAACATTAGCCTGCTGTGTGAATCTGCAAAATCTACCGCACATATACTGTGCAAATCAGTGAAAGGTAATATGCACAAATGCTGCCCCAATTAAGCTGTGTGAATCAGCGTGTGAAAGTACAGCCACAGGTTCGCACACAACACCTTGAGAAGGCTTAAAAACAGCCTGCATTGAAAAACCACAAGGAAATGCACTCAGAGGAGAAGTAGTAAATTGCTGCCCCAATTAAGCTGTGCAAATCCGCATGTGGAACTCGGCATCGCACAGAATAGTAAATACATGCCTTAGGAGCAACACTCGTAGAAAGTGGTTGCCGGCAACAAGCGGTAACCTTGAAGACCGATCAGGCAAAAGCTTGCAGTACAGAGTAGCCAATTAGGTGCTAGGCAACGCATAAGCCTAGCGTTTTAACGTGCTTCGGGGTGCACAGTATTTTACAGCCAAAACAGTAATTAACAGAGGAAAACGAGGTTTCCCTTCTTTACATGACCACGTGTATCCGGGCCGCGTCTGGCCGGAAAGAGGAAATCTAACGTTGGCGCCTCCGCAGCAACGCAGTTCAAAATCGAGATGAAGCACGTAGGATGGAGCCGGAATCACAGCACGCATAGTATTTGCCACCTAGTCGCTAAATCGTTGCCACAAAAGTGTAGTAAAACGCTACACAGAAGTAAGTAGTAACACTTTATTAGCGACTAGGCATGTAGTAGGACTGGCTGCTGGGCTCCTTAACTGACCTCCCAGCAGTGTGCACCCCGTCTTCAAGGAGATCTACATTGTGACCCAAACATTCTACACAACGTCGCATGATGCCAGAAGGTTCTGCAAATAGCCCTCTGAGTACTGGGGAGCAGATGATGTTTTGGCAGGCCTTTTCAATTTCAAGTGTTGGACCATGACCACCTATCTGATAGTCGGAATTGTTAATGTCCTGTACATGTCATCATCCCCACTTCCTCATGGAAGTCCACCACAGGCCTCTGTTAGCTTTCCGAGACTGGCTTCAAAGCATGGTCCTTAAACAACATTCTACTTCAGTACTGGCTTGGCCATGAATGGACACCACACACTTCTCTGATATGCTCAAAAACTACAACAGCATCTCCTCAACCAAACCCATGGGTAACTTTTTGTTGAAAAATGTGTGAACTGTAACTTCATTGGACTGTCAGTAAAATATCTGAATGTGCTACGAAAAGTATATGAGCACCGTAACTTCTGTGCACGGTGTAATGGACCACCTTGGTATGAGAAATTGGAGAGAGTGATTTTGTAACTGGTTCTTATAACTTTTTGATAGTATATTAGAAGCTAATCTGCAGTTTAATAATTGTGAAAAGCAAACCTGGAACAATAGTCATATCAACGAACCCATAAAAAAGTTTGATGGTTGTTATAAGTTTTCTCGATTCTTGGTGGCATATCTTGGCCATTGGGTGACGGCTTCAACCTGCAACACTTTGCCAGAAAAGCTTTGGAGTGGTTGTTGGGTATTAGACTTTTGTGTTATTTCTTTAGGTAAGCCTAACTCACTGTTTGTGGCCTCTTGGCACTAAGGATGGGTAAATGGGCCAACGTTTTTAATAAGGGCAATGATCACATAGAAACGCTTTGATAGCCTCCCTGAATGGCAAAGTACAGCCTTATAGTGGCTACTTGAACTGTGAAAGCTCTGCCCGTCATGAGTGCCTGATTTTACACCTTAATATAAAGAACATAGTTGGTTTTCCATAATTTTCTCAATAAAGGCTTGGTCAATGTAATGAAAGGGTATATGAAGTGAGTGTGCCAGCGGCATAGGCATAGTTGGCAAAACTAAAGCCCTAGATTGTCACTCAAATGAGTCGGATGAAGGGCTAGCATTGACCCTCACTAACTGCCCCTACGCAGTTTGTTTGCCTTTGACAAGAAGGGATTGTTTGATTAGTTACATATTAAAAAGAGCCACCCTAGTACAGGACAAGGTCTCAGCTCATGCTGAGATGGATTAGGAAGTTTAACTAAGCAATTGTTTACGGCTGCAGTTGGATCTAAATGCATCTACCCCAACACTGCTGCCTTCACATTCCTTCCTGAGATAGGCACCAGAATGGACTCTACCATAGTCGGGCTAAAAGCTACCACTGTACACCTGTACCAGGCTCACCATGTGGAGGGTGGCAGCCATGACAAAGCCCAGAATAGACTGTACCATGAGCAGAGCCACCCGTAAAGACTACAACAAGCAGGGTTGAAGCCACCAGAATAGTTTGGACCACAAGCAGGGCAGAACCAACCTCCATACCAACTGTACCATGACCTGGTGAAAATATAAGTTTCAGTCCTGGTGAGAGGTGTTGTAATACTGAAGTTCTTGAAAAACAAACAACCTGTTAGTCAATCGGGTGCTGTTAATTCCTTGACTGTGTTGTCCTGATCATTAATAACAATGATTCCATTAACGCACCCACATGATTTACAGTGGTAATACTTCTTTAATAACATTTGCACCGTCTTTGATGAATCGTGTTCTTGTGATCAATAAAAGTTGTAAGTTATGACTTTGAGTTTGATGTTTAAATTCCTTGCAAGCTTTTCCTAACACATGTTGACTCAGTGGTTTTAGATTCATATATATGTTCCAAAGGCATACCAATGAGGTGCATGTTTCTCAGAGCCACAGCAAACGTTAATCCTCTTCATAAACTGGTGTTACCTCTTAATGTTTTGTGAGACAACGTCCCTCCATTCATTGACAGGTTGAGTGGACGGTGTCATTGTCGGCACATAGAAGAACCCACCCCTCCCTTTCATTGACAGGTTGAGTGGACTGTGTCATTGGTGATGCATAGGAGGACCAACCCCCAGTCCGAGAAAGGGATGGTTGCCGTGACCATTGGGAACGTGAAATCATCCACAAATTTTGCTGATCTGTTTCCCATTTCATTAATCAGAGTACGGCTGGGACATCTCACTGCTCTGCCCAGAGCTGATTAACATCAGAGAGGTCCTGTGCTGTGTGAAACTGGGTCAAGTCCTACTGCTTCTAAAGAAACCAGGAGTTTACCCAGAGGACATGAACAGCAACCACCCAGTTACAAACCTCTCATTCCAACCAAAAGGTCTAGAACAGCTTGTTGCTACTGAACTGAAGGAGCACATTGAGAAGCACAGCCTTCTAGACAACTTCCAGCTGGGCTTCAGACAGAGTTACAGCACAGAAGCATCCGTTCTTCAAATAGTTGACGATGCCCTGCACCTCCGGGATGAGGGCGACTGTTGCCTACTCATACTGTTGGGTTTTTCCTCTGCCTTTAACGCTGTGATATTTAAAAAAAACTGGGGCTGCCCACAATATAATCACCTGGAACCAGGGGCAAATAACATACATGCAACAAGGATTACATGTGGAGAAACGATGAACAATTTTAGAACACGTTCAAATTAGGTATTCAATTAATGAGAAGAGACACGAACATTGCAAGTATCCAACATTTACTGCTATATAAAAAGGTTTTCGGTTTTGTGATCATAACAAGTACGCAATTGCAGTGTGTACAAAAACCTGTATGGCAATGGAACCAAAAGAATAGACAATTGATGATACTGCATAAACATTTGATTATAAGTCAGCCAATGAATGAGTCAACGTAAGTTCCATTTGCCATATGTGTCGAAGGCATTTCGACCCAAACCGTGTAATGGGCCATCATTGGGACTGTAGAAACGTATGCGAAGCAGTGAGCCATGCACTATCCAAAAATGAGAATACATATGGTTAGGGGATATCTTGCTAAAACTGTGTCTCGTTGACAAACACAAAATCCTGATTAACTCTCGAGAAAGAATGAGTATAGACGATCCAGTATTGAGAAAGTTTGCCTGCTATTTAGATAGTGGATATGAACAAACCAAATTAGACCAGACCATCAGCATCCGGAGAGGGTATGCAGACTTCAGGCCACATTCTTTCTACCGACTGACATTTTGCTGCCTGCACTGCAGCGCATAATTAAATAGTGCTACAGTTGTAGGTTGCAAAATGGCTGTCAACTAGTTGGCAAGAGGCGCCCCCAATTAAAATATAAAAGAAAACAGCAATCACAGGCGTCTAGAGAGAGTTGGTGTTTGCAACGCGGTGGAATATTCGCACAGCCTCAGGGAGTATCTCGGGGCTCCATTGTCTCTTCCTTACTCTTCAGTCTGCGCATAGAACCTCGCTAACCACCATCCTAAAACAGTCAAACATCTCATATATTCCCTGTGGATTAAAAGCGATTCCCATGGCAAAATGTACTTGACCACTCTTCCCGGGCCTGAACCTTTTTCATCCGAGACTCGCTGTTTATGTTCTTGGAACAACTATGATCCCACGCTTTGGTATTTTTACGACTTCTGTGTGTTTTATTTTATTTATCCTATGCTTGCTCTCTATATTGTGTCTTGCTATTCATTTGGTATAATCATTTTCGTTCATTGTAAAGCGCTCTTCTATCCGCAAGGATCTTGTTCGCGCTCCATAAAACCTTCTAAATAAATAAATGCCACAACTCTAGACAATATCCCTTATTCTAACTAAATCACTCAGCCCCACCCTCTTCAACGTCTACATGAGCCCTCTCGCAGCCATCGCTCGCCAACACAACCTCAACATCATCTCCTACGCCGACGACACCCAGCTGATCCTCTCCCTCACCAACGACCCCGCCACCGCCAACCTCCAGGAAGGAATGAAAGACGTCGCAGAATGGATGAAGATTAGCCTGTCTGAAACGGAACTCAGACAAGACAGAAGTCCTCATCCTCGGGCCATCTCCTTCGGCCTGGGACGACTCCTGGTGGCCCCCTGCCCTGGGCACCGCACCCAAGCCAAGGGACCACGCACGCAACATGGGCTTCATCCTGGACTCCTCCCTCACGATGACAAGCAAGTCAACGCCGTCTCGTCATCCTGCTTCAACACCCTGCGCATGCTCCGAAAGATCTTCCAATGGATCCCCACCGAAACCAGGAAGATGGTCACCCAGGCCCTCGTCACCAGCCGTCTGGACTACGGGAACACCCTCTACGCTGGAACCACAGCCAAACTCCAGAAAAGACTCCAGCGCACTCAGAACGCCTCTGCTCGACTCATCCTGGACATCCCTCGCCACAGCCACATCTCTGCCCACCTGAAAGACCTGCACTGGCTCCCCGTCAGCAAGAGGATCATGTTCAGACTCCTCACCCACGCACACAAGGCTCTCCACGACACGGGCCCAAAGTTCCTCAACAGCCGCCTCCCATTCTACACACCCACCCGCCAGCTCCGATCCGCCAGCCTCGCCCTCGCCTCCGTCCCACGAATTCGCAAATCCACCGTCGGAGGAAGATCCTTCTCCTACCTGGCAGCCAAGACATGGAACTCCCTCCCCACCCACCTACGGCTGACCCTGGACCATCTCTCCTGTAGGAAACGACTCAAGACCTGGCTGTACGAGCAATACCGCCCCCCGCAGCACCTTGAGACCCTATGGGTGAGTAGCGTGCTCTACAAATTTTGTTGATTTGATTTGCCTACACCAAAGCCTGCTGTTTGCAAATCCCCTGAAACTAACCCCTTGCAAGACAGAATTCCTCCTCTGGACCCCTACCCGCCCCCCAATGCATCTACGTAGATCCAAGTATGGCTAACATCATTAAACATGCCTGACTGCAACCCCAGTGATTACTTTGGGGTCAACCTCAAGAGGAGCCTGAATCTTCATGCTCACGTGAGTTACATAACTGAGTGCCAAGCCAATCGAAGTCCTGAAATACATTAAATCTTTCATTCTGGACTTAGGCCTTAAACAGATAGTGGAAACCCTAGTCATCGCTAGGCTGGGCTACGACAATGCCCTCCTTATGGACATTCCCAATAAGGACCTGGCTCCTGTAAAGGCAATCCTATGCTCCATGACATGTCGGGGACAAAGAGTTTGTCACATGTCCTCAATGCTCATCGCCCTTAAATGGCTACCTGTCATCTTAACATTTGCTTCCTTTACACTCAAAGCCCTGCATAAGAGTACTCCAGAATATCTAAGTAAGAAACTCAAACCATCAGGTTGTTGCCGTGCCACACATTGTTCAAACTCTCTCCTGCTAGAACCATTAAGATTCATGAAACAAAAGACTGGTTCCTGCTCCTGCTTGGGGAGCGCTCCTTAAATATGGAACACCCCTCCCCCCCCCCCCCCCCCCCCCCATGAGATTCAGTCCATCCCCTTGTTTGAATCTTTCAAAAGAGATCTGGAAGCCCTTTTGTCCCATACATATCTTATGATCTTAACATCTGAAATCCCTGTTGCTCTAGAAATACTTTATAAAGTAAGCCCTATCCTTTTTGCTTCCTTGTGAGCTGAATCTTCCCCATCTTTATTCGCTCCCCAACTGATGTTCATTGATCTCTCTCAAAGACTGCTGTTTTCCTTTGATCGAACCTCTTACCCCCTCCTTATCCATTGGATAAGGTATTTCTCCTGTAGACCACCATGGAGATATGCTACACTTGACCCTGCTCGACCCTTAATGAGCTTTTGGAATAGTATTTATAGCTAATTACCCTAGTGATTTTTGTGGCCACTGTTATGTTAGCCATTATGTTAGTCTCTCTTGCTGTTCTATCCGCTCTTTTTTTGTTTGTAACTTGTACAGTCCTATTGTAAGGTGCTCTGTTGCCCTTGTGCAAAAGTGTGTGCTATAGAAAGCTCCAAAATAAATAAAATAAACTGTGCCCTCATGCTACCTGCCTCACCAGATCACCTAATTGGGTAGTACGAGTGCCCTCCCAGCCTTACCTATATTGAACCTCTAAAATAAATCCAGGTGTGAAGACCACGTGCTCCTGTCTTAACTCCGGTCAACTGCTTGTGTGTGGTGCGAAACATCCATTACTACGAAGGCTTGAGTACGAGAAGCCTTCACAACGAATCCGAAGTACGAGGGAGTCATTACAACTCAAGCTTTATCAACGAAACTGCAATTACAACGAATGGCATTACTACAAAATATAATGTGTTGCCCTACAGGCCCTTCAGCTAGGGTCACATCTCTTTCCAGATCCCCACCTAAACTGTTCGCAAATACTTGAAAATCAATAAAAAAAAGTGAAGTTTGAACACAAATGACTATGAAAAAGGGTCTGATAACTTGCATTAGGTGTCAAGTGGGCAAATTACCTCTATCGACGTGCTGGCAGGGACGGTGACTCGAAGCTTCTGCTTGTTTGAATGTCCTCCATCGGAAATATTCCAGCCCACGTGACGTGATTTGAGGCAGATGGCATATCTGAATGCCGGCAAGAGGAGCATGTGGGCCTTCAGAATAATAACTGACGAGGAGGAGGACAAACAATAAAAGATATTTACAATCAGGAAGCACGGAAAAGAAATGATAAAGAAAATGGTAGGACTACAGCTTTAACGCGTAAACAAGGATACTGTGTTTGACATTTATTAACACTTTAAATATGGGAAATATTAAAGTTTTAGAAATTATATGTCCGATTACTAAAACAGCTTACAATGTTAACTTATAATTGGCTTTTAACTGTATGTATAGGAATACGATAGGTGGACTTTGGTTCGAGATTACAGTAGTTTACATGAACCCTATGAGGTGAGATGATGGCTTTCGTTATGTAAACATGCGTGGTAATAGTACCGTTGTTCTGCCGCTGTAGAAGCCTTCACTGTAAAGGCTTTCGTTGTTGTAACATACATTCGTGTGCGGTGGAATGGGCACCTCCATCAGCTTTGCCAATGCTGGGCCAAGCCTTATTTGCACTAACACTGCTTTCTGTTCTTCCTACAGGGGCTTCTTCTGAGGCTGGGCCAGGATCTGGAGCAGGGCTGACCGAAGGTGGGCAGCCTCAATTCTACGATGAGGTTTATTTTGACTCCGACTCGGAGGATGAAGAACAAGGTAAATATATCTGAAGGTTGTGATAGGTATGTTTCAGCAAAGCTAGTGCTAACACAGATGAGCTCACATGGATTTACAGATCTTGCAGAAATGTGATTGGGACTATAGAAGTGGTAATGTATTGAGAATATATAATAAGCGACAATCTTTCTATCGTGCAGGATTGTACTTCTCATTGTTGAACCCATTGCACACTGAATTTTCTCACACTCCTCTGTTTCACCGTGGCCCGTTCAGCACGAGTTCTCACCTCGATCATAGTTGGTATTGATAGTAGTGATGACTTAAGTGAAAACTCAATTTCGTAAATTGAGATTTCCACTTCCCTCTGCTAATAGATTCAGTTCTGCTGCCTGACCTAGTGGACCTACTCTAATTATCTTGCCCAAAGGCCCTGGATTCCAAGCGTCACTGCTGGCACCAGAAGTAAAATCAACTGCTTGTCGTACTGATTCCGCCAGTTGGGTGTTCCTATTTAACGTTCTCTTCTACAGGTCCTTATTGGTGGTATTCTCGCTCAGGTCTTGTGCTCCTCCTCTGATTTCTACTCTTAACCTGGACTTTGAAATCATATTTTTTAATGTTGGCATCATTTGTTACTTAGGCTTGTTAATAAAATCCAGCTGAAGCAACATAATGGTTATGATCCAAACTTTACAACCACTGAAATTTGATAGTTATGGTGAGATTTGCAGCTGTAACATTCCCTTCGCATCCTTCAGATCGTATCACAAAGACTGCACTGGGGATACCACATATCGCATCTCTATTTACAACATCGATGGCGTCAGAGAAGCTGTACAAATTCACTGGATTCACACTTTGGATTCACACTTTGGAACTCACCTTTGATGTCCGGGGTTGCAGTTTTGGGTATATTCAGGTCAGCTGTGCTTGGAGCTGACCAGATATGGCTTGACATTATTTCCAATGGGTCTTAGGGTTGCTGACCAAGATATTGAAAGAGTGGGTTAGGACCACAGATACTGATTGTACAGTGATGCAAGAGGTGGGTTAGTGTACATAATAGTGACATAAGAGAACATTTATGTCCATGTGAGTTTGTCAAGGTACAGGGGCCGTGGCAGACATACTTTGGGATTGGTTGAAAAACATTTTTAGACTGTTTCAGGATCCTACCCCTAGGTAGTCATGAATGAGACTGCTGGGCATTATCCTTTTATTACTCATAACATTTCATACAAATGCATGTGTTACGACGTGAGTCCCTGCTCAGATGAGACTGGGTTCACTGTTGTATTTGAGTAAGAGGAAGAAAGAAGAGTAGCACACGTAACTGCTGCAGATCCAACAATCCTCCACGGATTCTCTCGCCTCCCGCCCCCCACCTCAGATTCCAGACCATTGACAGGGTACTGGCTGTACTCCAGAATAGCAACGACCGCAGGTGAGAGAACAAGAAGGACCTAAAATTAGGCTGCATGAATTTTCTTCTAGTGCTCTCCTTCTTTTCACTCCAGAGATGATCTGTTGGTGCATGAATCGAGCTTTAGCCAGGTCATGCAGCCGAGCCCAGCACCTACTTCCACTTCTCCACTGGACTCCACTTTTGTATTGACCTTTGCCATGTGGGTGCAGCAGATACATTCTTTGCAATCTTATGCAAAAATACGGCCAGTTTTAGATCCCCTCTGGACTCTCTGGCCAAGTACAGGCTCTGTACCAGTTTACCAACTTGAGACAGGAAACTTGGTGAACTGTAGCCCTCAAATACCCTTCGCATTACATGAAGATGGTGCTTTCTGCCTAAGGATCAGTCCTGTGAGATTTACACGATTATTTGTTAGAATTGCTAAACTCCTTTCTCCATGAATAATGGATTCATACACAAATCCACACTATAGATGTTTATTCATTTTATGTTTTTTTAGGACAGATATTAAGGTGCTTTACATAAACCCAAACAGTTTACATGGGTATGTCCAGGATCACCAAGAAATAAGAGGAGGGGAGAGAGGTGGGAGGTGCAAGGGTCAGTAGAATGGAACATGCTGAGATAAACAACATTTAGAAGCTGATTACAAGTCATGTCTCTTCACGTATGGCAGTAAGAAACGAGTTCGGTCAAAAGTGGTGTTCTGTGTGGGCTGCTGAGATGCTTGTTTAATCACCATACAATTAAGATTTGAAGAGGTAAGTCTTCAGACATTCCTGGAAAGTTAGGATGTCTTGGCTGCATGTTAGGTTAGAGCAGAGGTCTTCAAACTTTTTGATGCCGAGACCCCCTTGTGAAACTTTTTTGGGGTAAGGACCCCCTTCCGACAAAGGTTTCTAGAAACGGGTACTCCTCATCATCATCTTTTAACAACCATAAATGCGCCTGTTAGACCTCATCACATCCATCCATCATTCATCCACCCACACTTTCACACATACATCCATCCTTTCATCCTTCCATCCATCCATCCTTCATCCATCCACCCTTTTATCTCTCCATCCATACATCCATCCTTTACCCATCCACCCTTCCATCCATCCACCCATCATTCATCCATGCAACCTTTTATCCATCCATACATCCACCCACCCTTTCATCCTCCCATCCATACATCCATCCACCCTTTCATCCATACATCCATCCACCCACCCTTTCATCCATCCATCCATCCATCCACCCATCATTCATCCCCCCACCTTTTCACACATCCATCCATGCATCATTCATCCATGGAACCTTTTATCCATCCATACATCCATCCATCCTTCAACAGTCCACCCTTTCATCCTTCCATCCATCCATCCTTCATCCGTCCACCCTTTCATCCTTACATCCATACATCTATCATTCATCCATCTATCCTTCACCCATCCACCCTTTCATCCTTACATCCGTACATCCATCCTTCATCCGTCCACCCTTTCATCATTACCTCCATACATCTATCCTTCATCCATCTATCCTTCACCCATCCACCCTTTCATCCTTCCATCCATACATCCATCCTTCATAAATCCACCCTTTCATCCATCCATCCACCCTTTCATCCATCCATCCATTCATCATTCATCCACCCACCTTTTCACATATCCATCCATCCTTCATCCTTACATCCATCCATCCACTCATCATTCATCCACCCACCTTTTCTGTGCCTCTCTCATGAAGGGGGGGGGGGTTAGTATCTCTCTGTCTTCTTCCTTCTGGGGGACGTGTCACAGGACCCACAGATCCAGGCGCGCAATATCCATTGACCTCAAAGGGCTATACTACAGCCTGCTCCTCCAGCCCCCCTCCGCCCACCACTTCCCCTCCTCCCCCAGCTCGAAACGGCTTCAGGGACACACACACAGCCACACCCGAGTACTTGACAGGTCTTTAACAGACCTTTTACTTGTTAATGAGGCTTTGATGTTTTTCACACCTCGGTGTGAATTAGGCCTCCACCATGAGCACCCTCGATCAGCCCAAGCCAGGAACTGCAGTCTCACAGAATCTGCGACCCCCTTCCAAGGACTCCACGACCCCCCTGGGGGTCGCGCCCCACAGATTGAAGACCCCTGGGTTAGAGGTTGGGAGTTCCAAAAATGGGTGCCGCTCCAGAAAAGGATTGTTTCAGTGCTAAACAGACTTGAATTTAGGGGTTCCTAAAGTTAAGGAGTTCTTATTTCTAGATACTTATTCCTCTGGCCAGTGTTAGGAGGTTGCTAAGGATTTAGGTCTGTTGAAGTGTAAGGCTTTGAAGGTGATGCAGCTTAACTGGAACTTGATTTGCGCATCAAGAGGTAGCCATTTGAAGTCTCTCAGAATCAGGCAATCTGGCTGAATATTTTTTTCCTCCGAGATAAGTCTTGCTGTGAAATGAAAGGTGGATTTGAGTGGAGCCAATGTTGATATGGCAATTCCTGCTAGCACGGCATTGCCTGGGATGATGAAGGTGAATCTTGAGGTAGTCAAAGCTGCTAGTCTTAGCTAGCTGTAGGAGAGAAGATGTTTGATTTTCTGAAGATGGTTGTAGTAAAGTGCGTTATTGTGTGGTGTGGTTATGCGACTTCACCATGTATTGTCACAATCTTCTTCAGGTCCAGGTAGGTTTCTTTCAGAAACCCTTAAGTTCAGTACTGGGTAGTTGTGGCACAGAGCAGTCAGGCTTAGTCAAAAGAACAAGTGTAACACATTTAGCAGTACCAAAACAACATGTAAGTAAGAAACGGAACACAATCAAAATTCACTACCAATTTATAAAAATAGCGTGTATTTCTATCTTAAATTAGATGCCAAAACAACAAAAATCTTTCAAGGGGAGATGCGAGTTTTAAATGTAAGTAAATTCTTTTAAGTTCCAATAAGTCTTTGTAATTGGCGTCGTGGTACCGGAGACAACGGACTGGTACTACAACTCCTCTCTTGGACTGGCCACAACAGGTCAGACGCCAGTCGCAGAAACCTCTTGGGTCCAGGGAGACAGTTACTTGTCAGGCACAGCTGTTTCCGAGTCCTCACTGAAGATTTCACCAGGATCGCGGTTCCAGTCGAGACTTGGTCCTGATGCTGGTAACGATAGGTGCTGAGAACATGCTAAGGCTGCTGAAGATGCTGGAGCTGTGGAAGAGATGTGGTGAGTGTTTCTGGGACCACACCGGGCTCCACAAACGAAAGGGGTTGATTCTGGTCTAACATCTCGATCTCACATGATGCCCCAGTGAAGTCCAGTTGTCTAGCCAATGGAACAATGGTTCCCACAAGGTTACTCTTCCCACTTTACTTCACTTACTAGGGGTTTGGTCCTTAAACAACCAGGATACCCCTCTCGACCCAAAACCAAGATGGCGCAAGCCTTCTTCCCCTGGGAGGAGCTCTGGGCACACCCCTGGGTGTGTACCCAGCATAATTGAGCCACACCTCCTTGAAAACTGGTTCGGTAACAGGGTTTCCCCCTCTGGAGAAGATGCCAGCCAGTCTGCCTACACAGAAGAGCGGAAAGCCGAATGTGTGATCGTCATTTGCTTCACTGATGTGGTAGCCTTTTTGAAGCTGTATCATCTGTGGCCACCGCCCAGTAGTAATCCTGTTGGAGGAGGCCACACCACCTGCCCGTAGCTATTCTCCTTTGCCCCTGTTCCTGAGAGTTCTTCACACTTTCAGGGGAGCAGCATGTTGTCTCTGGTGACAAACGTTGCAGATAAACCAAAAAAGCTACTGGAGGTTTGGTGACTTTCTAAAGTCACCTTGCTATTAAAAGTTACTTTAAATCCGATCTCATCAATGAGTTTTAGTTAGTGTAATTTGAACCTGGTTTAATATCTTTGGTGGCCACAATTAGAAGTTAGCGCTTAGCGCAGTGGCTAATGAACCTACCTCCATGTTAGCCAATAGGACCATCTGCCTTGTTACAGTGAAAACAGCAATTTTGTGTTTTTACTGTTGGGGCATGGTAAACACCGAAGGATCATGGCGTTCTTTTTAATATTAAGCACCCTGCCTGATGGGATACTAAGAACTGCCTTAGGGGTGGCTTACTAATATTAACAGACATTGGCTAACCCAGCAGGGCTCGCCTACGAGAGCTATTGGCTTAGGCAGTGTTTTGTAGCCATGCTGTACAGCAGCGCGTATGCTCTGTAGTGTGGCCAAAACTAATTTTGAAAAGCATTACAAAGCAGCCAGGGCCAATGTGCTTTTTTTTTTAATAAAGTGCAACAGTGGTGAAGGCATCATAATAATTTTTTTATTACGATGTTAGCCGAGCTGCACAGCCGCCACATTACTATGCAGCATGGGTACAAATTTATTTATTTATTTATTTGCAGTTTTATATAGCGCGAACTTGACCCACAACCGAATCTGGTATCAGAGCGCTTTACATAGCACGAGTTACGTTACATGAGGACACATTCATTTTTGTTAGGCACGGGGAGATTAGGTGATTTGACCAGAATCACAGGATGTTTAGCGTTGTTACTGAGACTCAAACACAGTTCCCCAGGTCCGAGGTCGAGCGCCCTAGCCGTTAGGCCAGAGTCTGCACTGCCCGCGCTGCACAGCAGCCGCATTACTATACAGCATGGGTACAAATCATTGCCAGAGTCGGCACTGCCTGTGCTGCACAGCAGCCACCTTACTATACGGCAAGGTTACAAATCATTACCAGAGTCGGCACTGCCTGTGCTGCACAGCAGCCACATTACTATACAGCATGGGTGCAAATCATTGCCAGAGTCGGCACTGCCCGCGCTGCATAGCAGCCACATTACTATACAGCATGGGTACAAATCATTGCCAGAGTCGGCACTGCCTGTGCTGCACAGCAGCCACCTTACTATACGGCAAGGTTACAAATCATTACCAGAGTCGGCACTGCCTGTGCTGCACAGCAGCCACATTACTATACAGCATGGGTACAAATCATTGCCAGAGTCGGCACTGCCTGTGCTGCACAGCAGCCACCTTACTATACAGCATGGGTACAAATCATTGCCAGAGTCGGCACTGCCCGCGCTGCATAGCAGCCACATTACTATACAGCATGGGTGCAAATCATTGCCAGAGTCGGCACTGCCCGCGCTGCATAGCAGCCACATTACTATACAGCATGGGTACAAATCATTGCCAGAGTCGGCACTGCCTGTGCTGCACAGCAGCCACCTTACTATACGGCAAGGTTACAAATCATTACCAGAGTCGGCACTGCCTGTGCTGCACAGCAGCCACATTACTATACAGCATGGGTACAAATCATTGCCAGAGTCGGCACTGCCTGTGCTGCACAGCAGCCACCTTACTATACAGCATGGGTACAAATCATTGCCAGAGTCGGCACTGCCCGCGCTGCACAGCCGCCACATTACTATACATCATGGTTGCAAATCATTGCCAGAGTCGGCACTGCCTGTGCTGCACAGCAGCCGCATTACTATACAGCATGGGTGCAAATCATTACCAGAGTCGGCACTGCCCGCGCTGCACAGCAGCCACATTACTATACAGCATGGGTACAAATCATTGCCAGAGTCGGCACTGCCTGTGCTGCACAGCAGCCACCTTACTATACAGCATGGGTACAAATCATTACCAGAGTCGGCACTGCCTGTGCTGCACAGCAGCCACATTACTATACAGCATGGGTACAAATCATTGCCAGAGTCGGCACTGCCTGTGCTGCACAGCAGCCACCTTACTATACAGCATGGGTACAAATCATTGCCAGAGTCGGCACTGCCCGCGCTGCATAGCAGCCACATTACTATACAGCATGGGTGCAAATCATTGCCAGAGTCGGCACTGCCCGCGCTGCATAGCAGCCACATTACTATACAGCATGGGTACAAATCATTGCCAGAGTCGGCACTGCCTGTGCTGCACAGCAGCCACCTTACTATACGGCAAGGTTACAAATCATTACCAGAGTCGGCACTGCCTGTGCTGCACAGCAGCCACATTACTATACAGCATGGGTACAAATCATTGCCAGAGTCGGCACTGCCTGTGCTGCACAGCAGCCACATTACTATACAGCATGGGTACAAATCATTGCCAGAGTCGGCACTGCCTGTGCTGCACAGCAGCCACCTTACTATACAGCATGGGTACAAATCATTGCCAGAGTCGGCACTGCCCGCGCTGCATAGCAGCCACATTACTATACAGCATGGGTGCAAATCATTGCCAGAGTCGGCACTGCCCGCGCTGCACAGCCGCCACATTACTATACAGCATGGGTACAAATCATTGCCAGAGTCGGCACTGCCTGTGCTGCACAGCAGCCACCTTACTATACGGCAAGGTTACAAATCATTACCAGAGTCGGCACTGCCTGTGCTGCACAGCAGCCACATTACTATACAGCATGGGTACAAATCATTGCCAGAGTCGGCACTGCCTGTGCTGCACAGCAGCCACCTTACTATACGGCAAGGTTACAAATCATTACCAGAGTCGGCACTGCCTGTGCTGCACAGCAGCCACATTACTATACAGCATGGGTACAAATCATTGCCAGAGTCGGCACTGCCTGTGCTGCACAGCAGCCACCTTACTATACAGCATGGGTACAAATCATTGCCAGAGTCGGCACTGCCCGCGCTGCATAGCAGCCACATTACTATACAGCATGGGTGCAAATCATTGCCAGAGTCGGCACTGCCCGCGCTGCATAGCAGCCACATTACTATACAGCATGGGTACAAATCATTGCCAGAGTCGGCACTGCCTGTGCTGCACAGCAGCCACCTTACTATACGGCAAGGTTACAAATCATTACCAGAGTCGGCACTGCCTGTGCTGCACAGCAGCCACATTACTATACAGCATGGGTGCAAATCATTGCCAGAGTCGGCACTGCCCGCGCTGCATAGCAGCCACATTACTATACAGCATGGGTACAAATCATTGCCAGAGTCGGCACTGCCTGTGCTGCACAGCAGCCACCTTACTATACGGCAAGGTTACAAATCATTACCAGAGTCGGCACTGCCTGTGCTGCACAGCAGCCACATTACTATACAGCATGGGTGCAAATCATTGCCAGAGTCGGCACTGCCCGCGCTGCATAGCAGCCACATTACTATACAGCATGGGTACAAATCATTGCCAGAGTCGGCACTGCCTGTGCTGCACAGCAGCCACATTACTATACAGCATGGGTGCAAATCATTGCCAGAGTCGGCACTGCCCGCGCTGCATAGCAGCCACATTACTATACAGCATGGGTACAAATCATTGCCAGAGTCGGCACTGCCCGCGCTGCATAGCAGCCACATTACTATACAGCATGGGTACAAATCATTGCCAGAGTCGGCACTGCCCGCGCTGCATAGCAGCCACATTACTATACAGCATGGGTACAAATCATTGCCAGAGTCGGCACTGCCTGTGCTGCACAGCAGCCACCTTACTATACGGCAAGGTTACAAATCATTACCAGAGTCGGCACTGCCTGTGCTGCACAGCAGCCACATTACTATACAGCATGGGTACAAATCATTGCCAGAGTCGGCACTGCCTGTGCTGCACAGCAGCCACCTTACTATACAGCATGGGTACAAATCATTGCCAGAGTCGGCACTGCCCGCGCTGCATAGCAGCCACATTACTATACAGCATGGGTGCAAATCATTGCCAGAGTCGGCACTGCCCGCGCTGCATAGCAGCCACATTACTATACAGCATGGGTACAAATCATTGCCAGAGTCGGCACTGCCTGTGCTGCACAGCAGCCACCTTACTATACGGCAAGGTTACAAATCATTACCAGAGTCGGCACTGCCTGTGCTGCACAGCAGCCACATTACTATACAGCATGGGTGCAAATCATTGCCAGAGTCGGCACTGCCCGCGCTGCACAGCAGCCACCTTACTATACGGCAAGGTTACAAATCATTACCAGAGTCGGCACTGCCTGTGCTGCACAGCAGCCACATTACTATACAGCATGGGTGCAAATCATTGCCAGAGTCGGCACTGCCCGCGCTGCATAGCAGCCACATTACTATACAGCATGGGTGCAAATCATTGCCAGAGTCGGCACTGTTCTCGCTGCACAGCAGCCACATTACTATACAGCATGGGTACAAATCATTGCCAGAGTCGGCACTGCCCGCGCTGCACAGCAGCCACATTACTATACAGCATGGGTGCAAATCATTGCCAGAGTCGGCACTGCCCGCGCTGCACAGTAGCCACATTACTATACAGCATGGGTACAAATCATTGCCAGAGTCGGCACTGCCCGCGCTGCACAGCAGCCACCTTACTATACAGCATGGGTACAAATCATTGCCAGAGTCGGCACTGCCCGCGCTGCACAGTAGCCACATTACTATACAGCATGGGTACAAATCATTGCCAGAGTCGGCACTGCCCGCGCTGCACAGCAGCCACCTTACTATACAGCATGGGTACAAATCATTGCCAGAGTCGGCACTGCCCGCGCTGCACAGTAGCCACATTACTATACAGCATGGTTGCAAATCATTGCCAAACTGCAATGCCCATGCTATACAGAATGAACAAAAGGCAATGTCAGAGCCAATGGTCTCAAAGGCGAGCCCTGTTGGCTTTGCCTATGCTAATTCGGTCTCAACATAAAACCCCTTTGATTCTGAGCAAATCAGTCGATCTCCCCATGCGTGAAAAAGAGTGGAAAAGGATATTTGACAAAAATGCTATCAGATAATAAAAGCAATTGCACCCTTGTCTTAGTGGAAATATATTTGGAAGCAGAGAATATGTTGTCAGAAAAAAAGCATGTAACATCTGTTGCCACATGAAATATCCATTTCAAAGAAGTAAAAGGCGTCTTTGACGTGCGTGTGGCATAGTAAAACATAGCTACAAAAGGCAAGACGTTAGACGAGAAGGGCAATGAAGAAGAAGAAAATGAAAGCAGTGCCTCAAAGCACGAACAGCATAAAGAGCACAATCAAGCAGAAGGAGGCAGTACTTTCTCCATGCTCCATCCAAAAGAAGAGGAAGTGAAGCCAGCATGGGCTGGCTAGTTAGAAGACAGAAAATAAGAGTGGCTGCGAAGCCAGCAAATGTTGAACAATGGGTGGGCTGCAAGCCCCTTGTACACAATATCTCTTGCAAGCAAGAGCGCACGTATTGCATGCGCTGTTGCAGGCGAGACCTAAAGAGGAAGGTATTGGCCTAATGAACAGGTTCATTTTGCCATGTAGAGTTGGCAGGCTTAAGTTGCCCGACCAGGATGCAGTGGCAGGCCTAGATTTATTATTTCAGTGTTTCACAGCAGTGGTGGAACAATTCAGTGTTGCAGTCCACTGGTGACTTTTAACTTACTAGCCCTGGGTACCTCTTATACCATATACTAAGGATTTACAAGTGAGTTAAAGAAGCCAATTGGATATTCGCTAATTGTGCACGTACTTTGGTAGTCAAAGCACATGCAGTGGGGGCGGGACAGCAGGACCCAGTGCACTACAGAGTTGAAAATTCTGCAGCGTCTGTCCAAACATATACTCACTGTACTATCCGACATCCCCGTTGATCCTGCGCAACACTGTCTGGTTTCCCACTATGTGCAATAGCTATATACAAATATTCCACAAGGTGAAACTTTACAAACAGTCAAAGAACTTCTAGGACAACGGGTTCAGAAGGATATGACTAAAAAGATGCAGTGGCAGTGAACCTCTAAAACTGGATAGCAAGATGCTGTGAACATTTGTAAAAATGAGGCTGCATGCTGCTGTGCTCTGGAAATCAGGTTTGTAATTAACCACTGGCCGATGCAATGCAAGGGAAGGTGGGGGGGAGGGGGGTGTATGGGGGGGGGGGGGACAGTGGTATAGCAATCGGCCTGTGGTGGAAAGAAGAGAGATCACCTGTCTGGGGGATCTTAAACTTCCCTGACCTCCCATTAGTCATCCTGAAGCTGTAACTTCCCCTCTGCATCTTAGCCCTTGCTGCCCTTTGTTTATTCTTTGCATTGGTCACAATTAGGTGCACAATCATTTTTCTCTGCACTTTTGTTCTTTCGCTTCTCCTGTTTTTTTTAAATTTTATTTGAAATAATTCTTTATTGGCGTTCTAGATATTGACATTTCTGAAAATATATGACAATCGCCTCGAGCCGTCCCACTGCAAAAAACGCATTAGAATCATAACATGGCAAACAGTTTCACACTATCTCAACACAACACTTTTGTACCCATCACCCAAACCTCCTATTGCTTCTCTTCTGTTTGAATGTTCTGTTCTGTTCTGAAAAGTGAGTCCGTCCCTTCTCTCTACAAATGTTCTGTAGACTGTTGGCCACTATACGGATTCAGTATCCTTTACACCCTTATGTTTTGTAGAGTTATGTGTTATTCTTTGCATCAATTAGGACTTCTCTTTTCTGCACTACTGTCCCAACCAGTATTGCCTGTGGAAGTGTTGTCTAGTGCACCATTATATTGATTTTCAGCCTCTTTAAAGCTTGCTGAAAGTTTTGCAAACATGCAGAAAATACGGAGAGTCTTAGCAAGTGCTGTTGGCCAAATGGTGAATTTGTTACCCTGCTATGAGAAAACATGTCTTGAGTTACAGGGGAGAACTCTTGATTTACCTGAATGTACAAAAACAGGCTCATTGTCTGCTTGCTTTCTCATGTGAGGCAACCCCTTAATATTCTGGAAAGGCTAGAGATTTTAGGACTCTTCTTACTGCTCTGTAAATTGCAGGATGTTTGAACTTGTATTCCTTGTCATTTCTGCTCTCCTTCATCCACAGGTGCTGCAGTGCATTTCTGCGATTGATGTTTGCTTTTTTGTGCACTGCTACAGAGGGAGACTAGATCCAGCATGCAGAGTTTTGTGACTTGTGTCCACCTGGCATGGTACAAACACTGGTTTTTAGACAACAAAATCCTTGAGAAAGTCCTTCTGGGTCTTGCACAAGATCCTACATGGGAGGCATAAATTCATCACAGCCTGTCCAAGGTTTTCGGGGAATGCCCAAACTAGCTTTCGCCCTACCAGGTGGGGCAACGTTTATGCACCCTCTCATTTCTTCTAGTTGTGTTATTTCTGAAAATTCTAGCAGCATTTCTACACAAATAACTTGAAAACTCCTGATAAGAGTGCATTCCTCTTCTGTATATCTCCTCACTTTTGTAAGTGATGTTTGAGT
Source organism: Lissotriton vulgaris (assembly GCF_964263255.1). Classification (NCBI taxonomy): domain Eukaryota; kingdom Metazoa; phylum Chordata; class Amphibia; order Caudata; family Salamandridae; genus Lissotriton; species Lissotriton vulgaris. Next base: position 261,731 of record NW_028246212.1, read on the forward strand.
TAACAATGCGTGGCTTGCCTTGTGATGACAAGAATCCTTCAAAAGATGCCCTGCTCCCTGATGGTGCGTAGGATTTATGTCCTATGTATGTTTCAGTGTTCAGTATCATAACTGTTGAGTCTCTGCCTCTGTATCCGAAGGGTCTGTAGGATTTGTCTTCTTTCAGTTCCTTCACATATCTGCACTCTCCACCCACAGGTTCTAGATCGTCCATGTCCTCAGTATTATGTCCTCTGTTGTTCCAGAGCTTTGTTTTATAGGGCTCGTCCTTTCCTATTACGCAGTAATAGGAAACGAGCCCTAATGCAGTCAAACCATTTCTTAGTTCAGAGGATTTTGGGAAGTGCACGCCGCCTCGTGCACAAGCTTGCCTGAGCCTTCTGCCCATCAGCCTGCCAGTTCTCCTCCCCTAATTATTCACTTCACTTGTGACTCCCCACATCAAAGCCTCAGCCTCCCTCCCTTGCCATTTGCTTCCTAACCAGCCTGCCTCGAGAGCCACTTTCACGGCCGTGCATTTCTCTCCCCCCCCCTCCTCCTCCTCGTGTCCACATCAAAGCAATCAGCCTCCCTCCCACAGGCTTTTGAAACTTCCCCCATACTTTCACGGCCGGGTCTCGCATTTCTCCTGCCCCCCGCTTTATTTTCTTTCTCCAATCTCCCTTTTCGTCTAATTGCTCACAACCTAGCTCAGCCATTTAAATCCCAGGCTGTGGTTTTACCCTGGCCACATTCGGTACTTTTAACTGGCCTGTCGGGCTCTACGGTGGTCCCGTCAAAAAGCACTTTCTTGCGGTGGCTCAGGGGAGACCGATATACATGTTGCTTAATCAGCTATAACGTGCCAGTGATCTGTGGTGGGGCCTGCCTGGACTCTCTGCCTACATCACGTCTGTCGCTCTATTTCCGTGACATTGTTTGCCTTCTCATTGGGCTCAGTGCAGCACGTTATTATCTTTCTCCCAGTGGTATTTACAGTAGATGCCCTGCCTTTAACAGCACTGACAATAATCGTATGTAAATAAGCTGCAGCTATGAGAAGGCTGAGCGTGCTCTGGGTAGAGTAGCGCCTCGTCTGCCTCTAAGCGCTGACAGTGCTTCTCTGCGCTATTATGAAAAGACGAACTTGCTGCATGCTCCTTTTCATTAATTGGATCTGAGAGTTTCTCCTTACTCTGCCGAGTGAGGGGCGAGAATGGATTTCACCCACTAATCCGGTTCCCGAAATGCTTCTAATCGGTAAGAAAGGCGCACACGGATTTTCATTTGAAGTTGGAGCTCACTCTACCCCCATTGCCATGTACAGCTCTTTGAACCCCTCTGGCCAAGCGCTTTATAATAACATTACTATCATTATGTTTTCGCTTTCTGAACAAGTTAAATATACGTTGCGGATTCGGTATAAATTGCCCCATGGTGTAAGGTGAATTGTATCAGGGTTGGACGATAATTATTGGTTGAAGTCTGATGCCAACAAAGAGTTAACAAAAAAAGAATACATTGCCTTAAATCAGTGTCCTCAAGGTTAAGATGTCACCGTCTGTATTTATCTAGCGATTTGATGTTAGTGTTGCCATGCCATTGGACTACTATATTTTCTTTCAACACACTTACTTATTTTCGCTGCGGTTATTAATAATGCCATTATTTTTTATTTGTTTTTTTATTATTATTTATTATTAGATTTAAAGTCTCTAAAATGGCTGCCTTTTGAAGCCAGAATACAACTAAAAATTGCAGTTATGACACACGCGGCCGTGCACCACAATGCACCCAACTACCTCGCTCAAAAATTGTCCATATCAGGAGGTTCGAGGTCCAATAGAAGCTCAAAAAATCTACTCCTGAAACCCCGTAGATTCAGGAAAGAGAAAACCTACAAGCGCTCCTTCTCAGGAATGGCACCCAGGATCTGGAATGCGCTCCCGCCTGAAACTAGGCGTATCTCCTCCGCTGCACTCTTCAAGAAAGAGGTGAAAACCATCCTTCTGGCCAAGATCTCCTGAACCTTATAGGTGGTGGATCAGAGACTCTACATTGCCTTGTATCAATGCTCACCTTATCCTTTGGCACTATACCTCTACTTGATGGTGACACTACTACGCTACTTTCTTCCTACCGACCAATATATGAGACACATTGGGTCACTGATTCACCCTCCCGATGCCCTCACTCGGTGCGCTCTCTATACTAAAACACTGGTATAAGCCTGCCACACAACCAAGGTGTACCTGAACACCTCTGTAATTGGGATCAATGACTTGTGCCGTTTTATTACCTGTTCACCTGACTGTATATTGATATGTTTTATGTATTTTATTATTTATTATTATCCTTTCATGTTGGTGACTACTACATTGCTCCCATTACCTCTGTTCATTCCTACTGCCCCTACCCTGTCATTGTGAAGCGCTCTTATATCTGTAAGGATCTTGTTCGCGCTATATAAAACTTTGAATAAATAAATAAATAAATAAATAAATTATTGTTTCTATGAATATTACAATTAATAACAAAATGCATGACCATTGCAGCACGTTGCACATGATGCTTAAAGAGGGCGCAAACGCATTTGAAAACCCCTACTACGGGTCTCACCACCTATACTTTTTCAGTGGGGTCCGACTGCTCCCGACTTTCATGTAGCCACATAACAGAAGCAGCACTAATCTGAACTTGCGTGCTATGTGGTCCAAGCGGAGGGGGAAAACGCCTAGTAGACCGGGGGAGGGACGTTCAGTATTTCAACATCCATTCATCTTTACCACAGTCCATAACCAACCGGCACCAACCATGTGCCCTCGGCCCAGACTGCGCGCACTGCCAACCTTCCGAGACAGCTGGCTGGCTCTAGCAAATGTATGTATGCGCCGTCTCCACAGAGCACATGCATCGTCCCAGAGTGAGTACACTCTTCAGGAAGAGTTTGCACCCTCCTCACACCGACTGTGCACTTTCTGCCGCGTGAGCATCCTCCCAATAATGAATGCGCCCTCTCAAGTTCGCTTGAGCAGTCAGTCTGCTGAACATGGAAACCCTAAAGTCAGCCAGTGTCACCTACTTTTCAAAAGCTTTAAGAACGTCTAGTGTAGAAAAAGATTGCTCCAGATTTCATCTGTTTTAGAATGATGAAATCCCAAGTAAGCCCTGCCGCAATCGGAACCTGTTTTCTTCCTTCAGACTGTCTGCTGATCTTTGCATCAGCCAGCGATTAATACTGCTTGCGTGGTTATTTAAACGGGCGTTAGCCTTGCAAGCAAGCACTTGAAAGAGAAAACATATAAAGCCATTCAAACCAAGATCAAGGCACGTAACTGCAGGTGAAAAGGCACCCCCTGCTGGTGATGGAGTATTATCGGCAGGAGGCCTCGGGCACAGAAATAGCTTTCTGCACTATTTTAAACTACACTTCCTCAGATCCAGGCACAGAAGCCCTTTAGTGGTTTTTCTGACACCACTATCAGAAGAACACGCTCCACTTGTGAACAGCATCCTGACTTGTATTTTCTGTCATGGATCCGTAGGCAATAGAAAGCTGCACTTTCAGTTCTACCTACCCACTAAAACAGAGTTTACACGCACTACATGCTTGGTAGCCAGTTTCGGGGATCCCTGCTTGTGGGCTACGCTTTGCTCATGTTCTTTAAAAAAAATGACTCTTCGACCTGCTACTGCGTTTGGAAGGGGAACTGTGGAACCCTTTTTGAGGAGAACGCATCTTACATTCTATTAGAAAAAAAACAAATAATCAGTCAGTCAAACTTCCCCTATCGGTATCTCGGGCATAAGTTAGGCAACTTCTGGGCTCACTCCTGCATATAAGGTCAATTAATTCATTTGACTTTTAGGTATTTGAATTAGTACATACCTGCCTCAAGAGGCAGCAGAGAGGCTGTCTGAGAATAATCTTACTACATAAACATCACAAATCTAAGGTGCGCTAAACGGAACAACATGGGGGCAGATTTACAAGCCCCTTGCGCCACTTTTCCATCACTTTTCCCATGTTAAAAGTGACGCAGAAGTAGCGCTAGGGGCTTGTAAATAGGCCCCATGGTGTTTATAGATCTTGTAGAAGTGTTTTCAGAAACTCAGATAAATTGTATTTTGCTATTTTGGCACTCCCTTTCGCTTAGGAACGAGGCGATTTTTAAACCTTTAGTTGTAATCAGGGCCTTCCTTGTGCCCACCTTATCAACCATTAAATTAATGCTGTAATGCTTATTGGTATGCCCATTATGCTGCAATAATCTACTAGTTATCCGTTTCTTAGCATTTTATATGTAGCTTTTCTGTGGTGAGCCCTATAGTTTGCATTGTTAATAGCATTTTATCTATAAAGTTGCCTCACCCTTCAGCTTTCGCTCTTTTTAAATACATCGAGACAGTCAATGTGGCGCGTCCAGCTAGCGCCATATTGGTGATTTATTTCCCTTTACTAGCGCTTCAGTAACATTTGTATATAAAGTTGCCTTTAACCCTTTTGCTCTATATGTTAGGAGCATGTTGTGCTAAATTGCTAGCACAGCATGCGTGTGGTATTAAAAAACACATGTGCGTAATGTGCACGCAGTTCATTTGCCGTTATCACACCATTTTAAAAAACACATGTGCGTAATGTGCACACAGTTCATTTGCCGTTACTAGTGCATTATAAAACTATGCAAATCCAGCCCTGACGCTGAGCCACATTTCAAATTTGTTACCTTCGTGGTAACACGTCACGCACAATAATAGTTAGCCTGCGCCTATTGCTATAGAAGAAGTGCTTTTATGGCTCCACACCACCGCTCAACTCCACACCACCGCTCAACTCCACACCACCGCTCAACTCCACACCACCGCTCAACTCCACACCACCGCTCAACTCCACACCACCGCTCAACTCCACACCACCGCTCAACTCCACCCTACCGCTCAACTCCACCCTACCGCTCAACTCCACACTACCGCTCAACTCCACACTACCGCTCAACTCCACACCACCGCTCAACTCCACACCACCGCTCAACTCCACACCACCGCTCAACTCCACACCACCGCTCAACTCCACACCACCGCTCAACTCCACACCACCGCTCAACTCCACACCACCGCTCAACTCCACACCACCGCTCAACTCCACACCACCGCTCAACTCCACACCACCGCTCAACTCCACACCACCGCTCAACGCCACACCACCGCTCAACTCCACACCACCGCTCCATCCATCCATCCATCCCCGCTCTACACTCCATCCCTCCCCGCCCCACACTCCATCCCTCCCCCGCCCCACACTCCATCCCTCCCCCGCCCCACACTCCATACCTCCCCCGCCCCAAACTCCATACCTCCCCCGCCCCACACTCCATACCTCCCCTGCCCCACACTCCATTCCTCCCCCGCCCCACACTCCATTCCTCCCCCGCCCCACACTCCATCCCTCGCCCACACTCCATCCCTCGCCCACACTCCATCCCTTGCCCTCTTGCCCTGCCTCTCTCGCCCTCCCTCCCTCTATCTTTCGCCCTCCCTCTATCTTTCGCCCTCCCTCTATCTTTCGCCCTCTATCTATCTCGTGGAGAAGTGTGGCTCAGGGGTTAGAGGCGGCAGACCCGGAAGCTGAGATAGGTCCTGGACCAGGGTTCAATTCCCCGCCTCGGCGGGTCTTGGGCTAAAAATTCCACGGACTTGATAATTCTCGCTCCAGTGCCTTCTCGACTCATGGGTTCACACTCTGCGACTCTGGGCAATAGCTTGCTTAATCTCCACAACGGCCCCTCGCGGCGGGATGCCTGACTTTCACCTTGTGGATACCCGCTGGGGCTATCACACAGGGGAATATCAGGACGGGTTCCCTAAGCAAGCGCCGGGACACCCACTGCGGGTAGCTGTGCGCTATATAAGCTCAACTACATTTATCTATCGCCCTCCCTCTGTCTATCTATCTATCGCCCTCACTATCCATCGCATCACCACAGCATCACTCGGGGGCACCACAATATCACTATGCGCTACCAGAGCATCAATCTGTGCAACCATTCAACACCAACTGATTCAAATATGTTCTCTCAATGTTTCAAACTTTATTACAAATGTCACAAACATTTTTTAATATTTCACTTCTGTTCTTGTATTTTCATCACAATAAAATAAACTAAACATAATCTTCCAAAAAGTTATTTGCAAAAGTTTAAGCTATTGCCATTATAAATTACAATAACTTTTATTTAAGTATTAAATATTGAAAAAAATACAACCCATTGTTATTTTTAATATTAATACATCGAAGTCATGTAAATACAACACATAGTGCATTACAAATGCTATAGGTGTCACGTTTGCAAAAGTTAACACTATTGGCATTGTAAATGACAAAGTTATTAATTTAGCTATTTTCAAAACAAAAACATAAATAAAAAATTTGTCATTTACAATACTAATACCTCTAACTTTACTAATGCGAGCCCTATTGCATTGCAAATGCTTGTTTTTAATCTCTCTATTGCGTTTTAAAAATATCAGTCATACAAAAAGTGATTCATACATTACATGGCTCGCTCAGACCAAATTTCCTTTTCCTCGCCTCAGGTCACTTGTAGGCCCAAGATTGTTCCAGCTGCTTTGTTGCTCTCTGCAGCCTATGTTTCTTTATGCCTGTTTCCTCTCTATCATTTTTGTTGCATGTTTGTCCTTTGCTCCCTAATTTTACTTGTTTTCTATATTTTTGAAGTGTTAACTAGTTCTGCTTTCTGCACTAAGGTTCTGTAGGACTCGTGTCTTCTGTATTAATCCAGTCACTTCACTTTGCCTCTCAGTCTTGGGTTTCTGTGTGGAATTCTAATGTGCTGTGTGTCATTGTAGTTGTCTCTCACCCCCCAGGGCAGACCAAGACCAAGAAAAGACGAAAGCACAAGCATCGGATCCTTACTAATGATGAGCTTTTGTACGACCCCCAAAAGGATGATCGAGACCAAGCTTGGGTGGATGCGCAGAGGAGAGGGTGAGAGGCACTAACTGGTTCAAATAAGGGTGTTTTTCATTAACCTCTGGCTTTTCAGTGATGGGACCTGGTAAAATGGAAGCCTAGCTTTTTGTTTTATTTTTTTGTATTATGTAGTGCTATTAGTCAAAACATTGTCCCTTCAATCTGCAGCCGTACAGATTGAAGGTGCAGAAGAGAGGGGGTCATAGCACTGGCTGTCGGTAATAAGCCACTGCAGAAACCTAAATCTTGATGTATTATTGGTGCTAAAGGGTTGACTGTTCTGTAGAAGAGGATTCCTTCTCACAGTGTACTTGAATGTCCCATTTCATAGGTACTTTAACTCAAGAAGACAAATTCCTGGCCAGCCTCTGAATTCACAGCTTCAGCCTCAGACTCTTCCCAACAGTGACGCCATCTTGAATTGTCCCGCCTGCATGACTACACTGTGCCTGGACTGCCAGAGGTGACATTTGTTAATGTGGTTCATATGTGTGACTGCTGCTGAAACCAGTGCAGACCGCTCACTATGTTTTATCATTTACAGCCAGTTTTGTTTGAGTTTTCCTAAGTACTCAGTGGGTTAAGGGAGCTTCTTAACAAATTGCAGAAGCTGTATGGAATATAGCTTTAAGCAAGGATTTCAGCACCCTATCCTTCTCCACCTTTTTAGGTCTCGCCTGGAATTGGCATCCGAAGGATGCGTCCAGGCTGGAGACTTAATGCTGCCTGTCTCGGGGGAATGAGGGACAAAAGGGTGCCACGCGCTTCTGTTGTGCTGGATTTGACTGCGTGCATGCGCACCCACACTCATGCATGCGCACATACACAGCCACACGCATACACAGCCACACGCATACACAGGCACCCCCCCCGTCGCCGCCGCACCTACACACACACTAGCGCACCTACACGCACACACAGAGACCCCCACACACACACCAGCGCACCTACACACACGCACGCACACATACAAAGACCCCCCGCAGCTGCCGCCATCGCACACATACACACACACAAGCGCACCCCCCTCCCCCTAGAACTAAGCCCCACTTACCGCCATTCGGGACTTCGGTAGCCTGGGCTCTCCCTCTGGCATGGGAGCCCCGCTCTCAGGCACTCCGTGGGCGCGTGCGCAAGACTTCCGAAGACGGAAGTCCCGCCCAAAGGAACTGGCTCAAACTCACATGCGCAGTGACCAGACGCTCCAGCCAAAGCAGCTCTGCGCCTCCTCGCACCTGGCCCATACGAAACTTGTTATGGCTGTTATGCGAGTCTTGGATAACAACAAAGCAAACGCTGAATATCTCAGATATATGCTAAAAAGGGATTTTGCGAATCGTCTTTCCTGGAAATGTGCCTCGCGAGCTCCTGTAGCCGCGGCTCACGCCCGCCCCCTGCTCTGCCTTCCCTGGCTGCCTGCCTTTTGATTCACAAGAGTTCGGCAGAGCAGGGACTCGCCAGCTCCCGGGAGCGCTCTGCACGGGCGATCCGACCGTTCCATTCGGGGACCAGCATGAAGTGAGCACGTCGCCCTTCAATGTCACCTCCAGCGCAGGTCCTTGTCGTCTTTCCCTGCATCTTTCAGCCGCCTCCTGCACCAGAGGGATTATCACCATGGTGACGACCACCACCGGGTCCACGCTCCTGCAGCCCATCCGCAACGCCGTGCAGCTTCCCATAGACTAGGTAAAGACCCCCTCATTGTGGGGCTACGAGGCTCAGCCTAAGTCGATTGTTCTGCAGGTCTCTCGGATAGGGGGCGGGCTAGGGGCAGACAGCGAAGCGCGACCGACCTAAGCGAAGGAGGGAGTTGGCTCTGTGAAATGTCATCAGGGAATGTGACTGGGACATGAGTGTACATACATCAGGCGGTATGCATACCTCGAAGCTTCTCTTCCCGAACATTATTACTATGCAGGGGCATATGTGGGCCGAGCCATTCAAATCTCTGCAGATCTGTTGTCAGTCACTAATAATCTATACTCTGATTCTTGCTGTGAGATAAATGTGTTACAAATCACATGCGAACATAACAATAACGGGTGCATTCGAAAACAAACAAAGACATCAGCACACACCCTTTTGCATTATTCAGCTGCATGCGCTTTGTAGTCTGAGTGTGTTACTGCTGCCTATAAGGGCATCTGAGTTGCTTCTAAGCTTATGCATTGTTCGGCCATTGCATAGTCTCTTTTACCAGTCAAGTAAATAGTTTTGACTACCTGTAGCATTTGTGTTCACAGTGCAAGGATTGAATAACTTTCCGAACTAATGCTTCTTGTAAAAGGAGTTTCCTTGAGTTGAAATACTGATTTCGAGTCACTATCTTTTTCGATAGTCGAGTCACTGTTTTTTCAGTATGGGTCACTTATTTTTAGGTTCGAGTCAGCGAGACCATGCGTCTCTCTTGCGAGGCACTGTTGTATACAGTAAATGGCTTGTTTCTTTTTGTAACCATGTTTTCTGGTGTTCTAATAAAGACATTTAACCATCTTAAGGAGGTGGGAGCAAATCCACCATTGCTTGTATGCGAAGGGGCTTTGAGTGGTGTTATTGTAAACAAACAGGAGTTACCACGGAAACGCATATATATCCCACAACCCAGAAAATGGCTTTCACATTCTCTTGTCATTTTTCTGGCATTCTGTGTGGCAGTTGCGACTTCCTCACTAATCCTTTTTGTTCGTTTCCGAGTAGTAAGTGAAAGGGCGAGTTGTGTGGGCCCGCAGCGTGGCCTCGAAACCTTCAAATCGACCAGTCAATCCATCCCTTAGAGCCACGTGCTGATTTGGCCATTATTAATTTTTAATTTTAAGTGACAGTGCCTGGAGAGAGCGCGAACATGCCCCCCCTGGGAGCCCTATTGGAACACTGCAAACCCGAGACATACGGTTTTGTGTCACCAAAACACAAACAAAGACATTTCACATTCTTGGCGATGCTTTTCCTGTCACAATACTGTGAAATGGAAAGCAAGAAACTGCACAGGGATTTGATCTAATTCTGGCTTTAAGGGTTAGAGGGGCAAGTTACTTCCTATATTTTTGTAATTTAGGAGCTTTAAGTATGCCCAGGAATATGTCCTGCGCTATCAGTACTAATAAAATGGAGGTGCACTTCAATGACATTGTAAGAGGATAGGTGATGGGGCTACGTGATATGAGGCAGTTTGACAGGTACAGTTAAGTTTAAGAAGCTATCATAGCACAGCCATCTTGCAGTCGGCTCGTTTCAAGAAGCCTGGTATACTTTTGATTAACAGTACTAACATTTCTTAACAAGAACGCAGTACTTTTAATGGTACAGTGCCATTTCTCATCATTTGGCAGATTTAGGCCATTATATTTTAATGTGATTCCCTAGCAAATAAGTAACCATGACGATTAGTCATCAATTGAAATGATTTTAAAGATTGAGTGGGATTAAGTCCCTCCTCGTGTAAAACCAATGACGTGTCAGAGGGACAATGACACCAAAGGATGAAAGGCAGAGGCTGCCCAGCAGAGATGTGAACCTATAATCTGCAGAGAAAAAGACACACACACACACACACAAATACATAAATAAATACACACACACACACATACAAACACACCCACACACAAACACACACGCACACATACATACATACAAACACACACAAACAAACCCAAACACATAAACACGCACGCACACATACATACACACGCATGCACACAAAGTCACTGAAAAAAAGGACCACTTAACACTAGGTATCCATTACATTAAACAATGTTCCATGTGTAGCGCTTAACATAAAAGCCTTTTATAACTGACACCTATTACATTTTTTAGGAGCAGAAAAGAATGTTCTTTATCCTCTAAAAGGCAACGAATGAATAGCCCCTGACAACTATCCAACACTGCCTGAACATTCTAGCCATCCTAGCTGCAGAATCGGCTCTTCCCTGTATACCCGACCATATTGTATAATGCTATTAAAACAGAGACTTTTAAGGTCGTTCCTGAGCAGCGCATGTGCTGCTCTTCGAAGCACGATGTATTCAGGTATGGACTTGTTAAGATAAGCTTGCAGTTTTGTCCTATAGCGGAAGGTTGGTAGGTTGGGGAAGTAGTGTCTGGGGCGTCCTTTAAACAAGCATTTGCAATGCAATAGGTCTCATTTTTGCGAGAGTTTAACCTTTTCCATGCTCATGACGAGCTGAGCTCGTCATGAGGCACGGTGCTCCGGTGCTCATGACGAGCTCAGCTCGTCATGGGCCATGGAACGCTCAGGTGCGGAGAGAATTCCCCTGCTGTGCTGAGCGTTCCACGGGAACCAATGCACCTGTGACGAGCTGAACTCGTCATGAGCACAGGAGCACTGTAGCTCATGACGAGCTCTGCTCGTCATGAGCATGGGAGCGCTGTGCGCGCCCCCCTCTCCCCCAGCACAGCGGGGGAATTACCCCCGCAGCGAAGGGGCTAAGCTATTAGCATTGTAAATGTTTAAAAACAAAAACATAAATAAAAGGCATTGCCATTTACAATGCCAATAGCTCTAACTTTAATAATGCGAGACCTATTGCATTGCAAATGCTTGTTCACCTTGGAAATGCTAGAAAAGAGTATTCCATTTATTCCAGTCCATCTTCAGAAAACCCTTAAAGCTACTCTTCTAATGACCAAATTGGACCATTGCATTGGCCTGTTGCAAGTCGAACTCTACGCTTCACCAGGGCCAAACGCTTAATCGTTTCCAAATTTAAAAGCTCCACCTGGGGAGGCAGGAGCTTCTTTTTTGAAGCAACAGCAACCTGGAATACCCTGCCACTCCATGGTAAGAGTGCACCTAATCTTATTACCTTCATGAATCTCTTAAAAATTAGTTTTTAAAGTACGCGCTAGGCCTTCTGTTCCTTCTTCACCTCTCTTCTCCTGTATCAAAGCCAGTACTAAGACACCCTAGGGTAATTGAGCGCTGTAGAAAATGTATTTAAAAAAAAAAAACAATTGATGGACAGAATCTTGAACAAATCAGTCTTGACGCTGCGCCCAATGGGAACAGTCCAGCCCGAACTGCCAGGTCCTCCCTGGACTGGAAACCAGCATCCTAGGACCGATTTTGGCCTTTCAGCCCTCATCAGCTAGGATAGCTTGACTCCAGTGGGATGAAGAGCATGGGACCCACGTCTGGGCATACCCGTCCCACTCGGGGTGACAAATGCAAAAACAACAGTTGATGGACAGAATGCAGAACAATGTCATACGTTCACCCCAGTACAGTGATCTGGGCCTAAATCCATCGTTTTTATGCTCACCATGCCATTTCCGTTTGGAACCTGATTAGAAGTGATATTTAGAAGCAACATGCCTGTTATCTTGGATAGGGGCAACAATGACACAATCCCATTACAAGTGATGGCTGCCTTTTCAATATTTCTGTAGCTGACGTCTTTCAATGGCATTGTGCACACTATCATTGTTTTTCCTTTCCAAGATGGCTGACACATTGTTTCTAAATGTGGTGGCCATATTGGGACATTAGAACCGCTGGGTTTTTGTTATTTCTGTTTTTTATTGCAGACTTTCCGACATACAAAACTTTCTGTGAGCGTGGGGTCAGATTTGAGGGTGTGCAGGGCTTTCCTCTTGTTACTGCCTGTAAACTCTGGAGTGGCACTCTAGGTGAAGTAGGGCTTGGAGCCATTTTCGAGTAGGAGACTTCTCTTGCTCTCTTCAGAATACAAAAACAAAGGCTAGAGGATGCAAAACCTTAATGCACTTCAAAGGTGCAGAACTTCCAACACAAGCTAAAAACCTAACTGTCTGTAGGGGTTTCCACCTCAATGTGATATCTGCTATTCACCGGGTGTATGTTGACCTTTATTGCAAGCAAATTCCCACCACATGTAGGCCGTAGCATTGTTTGCTTTTTAGGTTGTGCCATTTTTCCTTCTTTCTACTCATTCCTTTAATTTATTTTGCATATTCTCATCCAATTTGTTTATTGTGGATGAATGCCAGTACGAGTCATTGGGTGGATGAATTAATGGATGGAGGAGTGAATGAATTTAGTTTTAGTGCCTAAATTCACTATTTACTGAAGAATCTTTCATTTACAAGCCAGAACTGTTAGAGTTGCCAATGATTGTTTCTCTTTCCTTAGGCATGAATCCTATAGAACTCAGTACCGAGCCATGTTTGTGATGAATTGCACCATCAACAAAGAGGAAGTCCTAAAATACCAAGACGCCTTGGACCGACGGAAGCGGCGCTGGCCGAAAAAGAAGAGCATGGCAGAAACCCCTGAGAAGCCAGCAGTGCAGGAGATGTATCACCCTGTAAAATGTACAGAGTGCTCCACCGAAGTAGCAGTCTATGACAAGGAAGAGGTCTATCATTTCTTCAATGTGATCGCGAGCCACTGTTAGAGTGGAGCAGTTTGCAGGGAGAAATGCTCTGCACTTCCATGGACCTTCTGCACCTTTTCGTGCTAATATTGTAAAAAGTCAATGATCCTCTATTGAGAGACTTGTGTATATAGCCATGAGTTGGGAGCTTTGCTCATCGTTTTGTGACACCAGAAGGACGGTTGAAATTTTGAAATCCACACCCACAAACTAATCACTCTGCTGTGGAGAAAACCCTGAGATTTACCCCCCTCTGCCCTTATTCCACTGCAGAGGGGGGAGACTGGCAAAGGCTTTTGGATGAAGGGCAAGGTGCTTTTGTAATGGGACAACAGCAGCTGGGGGCTGATGCCCGGAATAAAATCCTTTTCACTGGTTTAGTCTTGCCATCAAAACAGATTGCTGGGGTTTCCATCCAGTGAATCCAGGCGCTCTGAGAAAACTGCACACCACAATGAACAGAAGCTCTACTTGTGTCTGTAATTAAATAGATTTTATAGTCCTACAAAAGTCAGTATCTATTCATTTCTTGAGAGTTTTCTCTAAATATGCACTTATAAAGCACAGACATACACTGCCGAAGAGGTATCGTGGTGTTTTGAGAAATACTGGTGCAGAAAATCATTGAGCAGCTAAAAATCTTCATCAGAGACCTACTTTAAGCTTTTTCGTGAACTTCAGCAAGGTTTCCAGAGGGTTGCATCTTGGTCTGCCACCCCAAATAGATAACTTCTATTTGGATACTGCTAATTGTCGGTGAAAAGCACAATAATGTTTTTAGGCACATGGGTAGGCAAGGCAGCTGGTCTGACCAGTACTGAAGTGGAACTTAAAAATAATTTTCTCGCAGGGAATAGCCATATATATTCATAAGCATTGAATAGTCCCACCGCCAGCGGGGACCCCAGAGCACTTTTCCAATATATCGTAAGTGCTGAAGTTCGCCTTTCTTAAGGAAGGCCTTGAATAGTCACTTAAAGTCATTATGCAACCTACAGAATTAGGCTACAGTGGACAACATTCTTCATCCTGTTGCAACAAAAGGTGAATATCCAAGGAAACATGCACCGAACGCATGAAAAACATTGTAAGGTAACAGAAAAAGTCCTTCATAAACCCTTTTGTTATGTGAGAGAAGGATGCAGAACTGCAGGACAGTGTAGCCCAGAGCTTATCAAGGAAGAAAAAGTACACTGAGTACTGTGACCTCCAAAATCTCATCCTGCTCAGCCAGAGGCAGTTACCTCAGTTATTTTTTCCGGCTCCTGCTGACAGGACCCTTGGAGCATTGGTGTCAACTGTAATAGGTTTTTTTCTTCAAACTTTAGCTTTAAAAGTCAGGGACTACTGTTTCACTCAACGTCTTTGGTCTTTCTCTAGTGATTTTTGTCTTTTTCTGACAGAAAAGGAGGTATTTTTATGCATTAAAATGCCTTCTTCATTTGACAAATGTCCTCACAGTGGTAGGAAAAAGGCCAAAACAGATCCTCATGAGGTCTGTATCATATGCCTGCCATCTTCACATCTATTTGCCTCCTGTGACATCTACAAGACTTTCTCCAAGCAAACCCTGTTTACATCGCAGGTCACGCCATACATCAAGGTCCTGATCTCACCTTCATCACCCTGGGGATACGTCCTCTTCTACCAGGGACTATTCACCCACCTTGTTGGATTCTCCTCAACCTCGCTCCTCACTTCTGGTGAGTGGTGCAGCTAAGCTGAACACACCTATGGCTATTCCAACACCATCTACCTCGGTGATCTTCGAGACACTCCACCAACGCACGGCCTTGAGTCCTGTGCTCCGATTAGCGCCTGCTCTTCTTCAGCCAGCCATGGACATTTTGTTTCTTACCCCAGCTGTTGCAAAGTTGATGCCCTCCAAGCTTCAGAAAAAATATCGGCCTCTGGATCAAAATCAGTTATTTCTGCATTCCGACCCACCGCCTGACTCCGTACTAATTCTAGCTGCCCTCAAATCTCGTGCCACGTCTCCTTCTGCCACTTCCCCTCCAGATCAGGAGAGTAGAAGATTGGATCCTTCGGGTTGCAAAGTCTGCAATACTGCGGCTACTTCATTGAAGGCGGCCAGTGCAACTGCCTTCTTGAGCAAATACGACAGAGCCTTGTGGGATTCCATTCTACATTTTGCAGAACACCTCCCAAAAGATCTTCAGGAGGATTTTCTAGAAATCGTTCAAGAAAGTGCCATTCTCTAACTAGATCCTTACTGCGGCGGCGGATTCATCTCTTCTAGCTGCTCACTGTTACTGCCATGTGTGTCCTTGCGCAGACATGCATGGCACCGACTGACATTAAAGCCTGATGCTCAGCTGCGTATCCAGAACTACCCGTTTTCAGGGTCAGCTCTCATGCTGATAACGAAATGATGAGGATGAAAATGGAGATGGACACTTTAAAAGCCGTAGGGCTTGAGAAATCCAAGGACCACTGCCCATTGTTCCGACCCTACCACAGTCTCTTCTTGTTACAGAGGGCTTAAACCCCTCCGTGGCAGACTGCGAGATCGCAGCAGCAGTACTAAAGGTTCTACCAACATCAGCACAAGCAGCAGAGGGGAAGAGCGGCCCAACAACCTAACCAGGGGGACTGACAACCAACATCAAAGCCCTGAATCCGCTCTTCCTCCTCTTCCATTACCCACTCCTGGTAGGGGGAAGCATCTTGTATTACCTAGCAGAGTGGCAGCACATAACAGATACCTGGGTCTTTAATATTGTCAAATATAAGTATTGTATCAGGTTTACGGCCCCACCACTGTCCATTCCACCAAAGTCCTCCACCTCTCACCTGGACCTTCTAAAGAAAGAAGTCAACACTCTGTGTCACAAGAAGACGTTGGAACCTGCCCCCCTCAGTAAACCAGGGAAGGGCATTTACACCGGGTACTTTCTCGTACCAAAAAAGGACAAACAAGAGTACACGCCCATTCTCGACCTCAGGATCGCCAATAAATGGATTCGAAAGGAGAAGTTCAGGATGCAGGCTTTACACCAAATATGCCCTGAGCTTCACCGGGGAGACTGGCTTCACTCCATCGACCTGTGTGATGTCTATTTTCATATACCCAATCGCAAAGAAGCATCAGAAATTCCTAAGATTTGTTGTGGGGCAACGCCACTACCAATATGCCGTCCTACCATTTGGTCTCAAGTCAGCGCCCAGGACTGTCTCCAAGTGGATGGCCGTGGTGGCAGCAAACCTTCGAAAACACAGAATCTTTGTCTACCCTTACCTGGACGACTGGTTAATCAAGGCATCCACCTTTCCAGAAGCCCAACTACATTTCAAATGGACTTGCGATCTCATCCATCCGCTGGGTCTTCAGGTCAACTTTCTCAAGTCCATGTCAACACCAGTCCAGAAATTACAATACTTAGGCGCTACCATCGATGCACTTCACGCAAGGGTGTGTCCTTAGGAGGAACAAAGCTTATCCATTCTCCAGAATTATCACACACTCCAGCCAGTGTGTCGTCCAACAGTCTGAATGATCTCCTCACTTCTCGGTTTAATGTCCTCCTGCATCTTTCTAACTCCCAATGCTCGCCTCCACATGCACCCTCTCCAGGAGTTTCCTGAGGACCAGTGGGACCAGTTGTCCGGAAACTGGGAAGACAGGATCACTCTAACCCTTCATGTCATCCGGTTGCTCAAAAGGTGGTGTTCTCGGAGCATCCTGAGGGGGATGCCATTTCATCAAAAGGATTCAACACAAACCATTGTGACGGATTACTCTCTGCTCAGATGGGGAGCCCACATGGGTCACCTGCAAATACAAGGCTCATGGTCTTCGAAGGAGAGGACCTACCTAAGCAATATCTTCGAACTCCGTGCAGTCCATCTGGCGCTCAAGGCATTTAACCCATCGTTCACAACAACCAGCTTGTTCAGATGGACAATGCAACCACCATGTACTACATGAACAAGCAGAGGGGCAACAAGGCCCAGAGCCCTGTCACAAGAGACTTAGACGATCTAGCACTGTCTCCTTGCCAGTAATCTGAAGATAAGTCAATCAGGGCTATTGACGAAAACCACAAGTGGGCGTTGAACAAAGATGTCATACAAGATATCTTCCACCTGTGAGGGACACCTTCTACCAACCTTTTCACCACAGTGAAAACCAAAAAATGCAGCGACTTCGCCGCAAGGTTTACCATCCAGAATCATTGAGGAATGCCCTATGGATCGACCGGTCCAACACATTTCTCTACCCTTTTCAACCTATTCCCCTGATCCCAGCAGTCCTGCTCCAGCTTGCATCCACGACAGCCAAGATGATCCTCATCGCACCAGAGTGGGCGAGAAAATTCTGGTTCCCAGACCTTCTTCGCGGTCGCTCCGTCCACATCTCAGGCTACCATGCAGGCCAGACCGCTTAACAAAATTCGGGGGACAAATGTTACACCCCAGCATCCTCCTTGAAATTGGCAGCATTGCTCCTGAGATAGTACAATATGGCCATCTGAACCTAGCTCGGGACTGTATGGAGATTCTGAAGGAAGCAAAGCAGCCATCCACACAGTCTGTATATGCCTTCAAGTGGAGGAGATTTTGCATCTGGTGTTCAGTCAGATGGACCCTACATCGTGCCAGGAGGATGTAAATCTCCCATATCTTTTGCACCTTGCTAAATCTGGCCTGCAATTTTCTTCCATCAAAGTCCACCTTGCTGCTCTCGAGGCATACAGGAAAAGTCCTTCACAAACCTCTTTCTTTCAGATTCCTGTTATCAAACATTTATTGGAAGGGTTAAAGAAGGCCTTTCCTCTTGTTAGGCTTCTCTCTTCTCCATGGGAGCTCAACAAGGTTCTTTCACATCTGATGCTGCCTCCTTTTTGAGCCCATACCTAAATAATCTCTCCAACATCTCACTTGGAAAACTGCTTTCCTTGTTGCAGTTACATCTGCACGTAGAGTTAGTGAGCTACAGGCCATAACCTATCTACTCCAGCAGAGAGAGCCCTTTTTCTTGCTGGATGTAAAGAGTTTTAATGATTTATCTAGATATAATCAAATCTATTTGCAAATTGGAACAATTGTTAACCAATTATGATCCAGTTTGCACAGGTCTGGCTACTCCTAAGCAGTCCATTTCTAGGTGGATTGTCTCTTGCATCCTCTTCTGCTACCAGCTGGCTAATAAGACTTGCTGGCAAACCCAGAGCACACTCCACTAGGGGAAAGGGCTTGAGACATATTCCCTTGGAAGATATTTGCAAAGCTTCTACATGGACATCAGTCCACACATTCACGAGGCACCAATGCCTTGACTCTTATGTTAGAATGGATGCTCAGGTGGGACAGGCGTCCCTCAAAAATATATTTTCTTAACTATCTATTGTTTCTGTCCACTCCACCGCTTCATTTGGGATGGGCTTGCTACTCTATTCAAGGCATATGACTATACATGTAAATCCCCTGCATGAGAAGGTATAGTTTCTTACCTGTAACTCCTATTCTCTTGCCAGTGTATGTCCATGATAGTCATAAGCAACCCCCCCTCCTCCCCTGTGGATGAGACAGACCTTTTCATGCTCTGCTAATTTTCAGCTAGTACAGCCTATAAAACCAACTGCCTCTGGCTGAGCATGCTGTGATATTGGAGATCACACTGTTCCTAAAGGCACGGTCTTATTTTTCTTCCCTGAAAATGACAGCCTATGTCCTACCCTGCACTTCTTTCTCCTTCTTTCTTATAGCAAGTAGTTTGTGATATATATTTTTTCTGTTACCTTAAAAAGATATTCATGCGTTTGTTGCATGTTTCCTTGGATATTCACCTTTTGTTGCAAAAGGATGAATATTTTTGTCCACTGTAGCCTAATTCTGTAGGCTGCATAATGACTTTAAGTGACTATTCAAGGCCTTCCTTAAGAAAGGCGAACTTCAGCACTTAAGAAGATATATTGGAAAAAGTGCCCCGGGGTCCCTGCAGGCAGGCAGGACTATTCAGCGCTTATGACTTTCTTGAAAATACCTCAGCGAGAGAACAAGAGTTACAGGTAAGAAACAATACCTTCTCTTTTTAATGAGATGCCAATGCGCTGTTCTAAGACATGAATATATTTGCAGAAGCCAAAGATGGTCCTGGGCTCAATATTTTTAAGGTGCTGAAGTCTGATCTTTGCAGAACTTCTGGGAACATTGGTGCTGCAATAATCCATACAAGGGTGCACTAAGCCATTGATATTGGTCTACCTTGTAGTCCATGGATAGGAAAGGGAAAATGCGCCCAAGGTTTGCAACTGGAAATGGACACTTTTTCCCCCTGTAAGATTTGTCATCATAGCCAAAGTTGCTACTGCTAACAGTCAGGATGCAAAGGAACCACAGTTTCCACCCAAAACATTTGGGGAAATACAGTTGAAAAAATTATCTGATTTAGCAGGAATACTTTTGAGGTGGTTAAGTGCCATCCTCTGTAGAACTCTGTACAGAGCCAGGGAAGACAGACATTCTTTTGTTCTCCCACGTGTTCAGTAGAAGTTACATCTTTTCTACATACATGACAAATATAGCAAACTTGGGCAGCAGACTGCGCAGAATGTAAATGTAAATGTAGTATACTTGTAAAGCGCACAGCTGCCCCAGCAACGGGGCTTCCCGGCGCTGTATAACGCTGTGGAACCCTTCCTGGCTCTCCCTGTGAGATGCCCCTCCTGGGCACCCCCAAGGTGAAGCCAGGCATCCCAGTGTTGTTGGGGCCGTTGTGGAGATTAAGCAAGCTATTGCCCAGAGTTGCAGCGTGGGACCCATGATTAGAGTAGGCGCTGAGGTGAGAATTATAGAGTCCACGGACATTGAGCCAAGACCCTGCCGCGTCGGGACTTGAACCCTGGTCCCGGGCCTGATCTCTGCTTCAGAGTCTGCCGCTCTAACCAGTGAGCCACACTTCACCATAGAAGGGGCAAATACAGCTTTAGCAATGAAAGGGCCGAGCCCAAGGGAACTCTTCCCCCCCGTCCCCCCCCCACCCACAATCTCATGCTTTCACTACCTTTGGCCACACACTGGATTGTGCTGAACCAATGCTGCATTTCTAAGGAAGTATGATGCTATGATGACCCTTTTGCCACGCCTCATCTGGCAGTTCACAGAAGGACCTACATGTTTTTTTTTTTTTGAGTTTCACTAAGTCTATATTTAAAATACTATGTCCTTGATTTTAAAGATTTAACTTTAGCTACTAAAACTATTTTCTTGGAATTAGGTTAGCTAAACTTCTGCAACTAAATAATTCTGGCCTAGCTGTCGCTTGGCTGTCAATGACTCCTACACGCACTGGTTTACATGTGTAACTATTTCGTCCCATCTGATGCCAATTGCATTTTACTACTAGCCAGTTCTCTCAGAATTGCTCATTTGCCTTTATGTGCATTGACTTATTCACAGCCATATTCTTTACATCTGTACTTTTTTATTGTTTCTTTTTGTGCAGATGGAGTGGGTTTTATTGACCTTCTGCAGCTTTATCCTCCGTTTAGGGCACACTACGTGTTGGAAAGAGGGGATGAGGTTTCCAGATAGAACTAATATTGTGCTTTATTGGATCAGCTTCACCCAAGGCACCAAATAAGTGAGTTGTGCAGGCTTGGATTTGAAAGGAGGAGTTACGACAGTAGCGTGACATGATTTAGCCAGATTAGCTTTGATCTGGCTGGCCAGAAGTCCGCCAGCCATTTTGTGTTCTACTGTGGAGTGCACACCTGGCTAGAGTTTTGAGTGACAAGACTAGGACTAGGGCTTAGCTGACTGGAGAGTGTGTGATTGAGAGCAGGAGAGGGGCAGGTTGGTAGGCATACCCTTGCTCAAAACTGCCCAGTCGAGTGCGCAGAGGTGAAACCTGTAGTTGTATGACACAACCATGCATGCCTAAACCACGCATGCCTTAATGATGCGGTCTATACAACGGCGGTCTCTTTACTATGCATGCCTTTATCATGGATTTCTTTGTAAAGGCATGATTGGTAAAGGTATGTGAGTGGTAAGGATCCCAGCCCCCCCCCCGCCCTGAGCCCTAAAATTCGGCCTTCTGCCCTGTAATCTACCTGCCCCAGCACTATTCACTATCCTAACCCGCCCCCCCCCCCATCCTGAGTCTAAAAACCCGGCCCCTGAGTCCAAAAGAACTACACCGACCCTAGCATCCCTGCCCTGAAAATTGCCCTCTCCCCCCAGCCCTACAATTTGGCCCCCTTCCCCACAAGCTGCTGCACCTCCCCCTAGCCCAACTTACCAAGCAACGTCCTGGTCCATTTCCTCTCCCCACCCATCCGCTCAGACAGCTAGAACACCGACTGCCTTAACCATGCATATGCCTGCTTACGCTAGCGCTGTTCTGCTTGCTGGAAAACAGCATCCGTGCTTAAGCCCGCGGTTACGGCTGGTTCCTGAAATCTGCACCGTAAAAAGTTGTGTAGGATCTGAACATGTCACCAACTGTGAATATGTTCCTGTTGTAATTATGGTGACCTGGTGGAAATAGGGAGCAGCAATTTGTTTCCTGGTTCTAATAACGTTGCATAGGCTGCCGCTCATGTCTCCATCTGAATTAGTGGGACCAGTCTACTATAGCGGAGATTTTCTTTTTAGGTCTCGTATACTAGACAGCTGATGCACTGTCTGTTGCCAGACTTATTGTGAGCTTACAGTGGGCTGAGTCTGTCCACTGTTTACCATTGGCTGGCTTCTTTGGCACTCATTTGCTTGCTTCCTAGTCATTGCTTGCGTTGGCTTTCCTCCCTATTCTTGTATTTGTCCCTCCCTTTGGAGCAAGGACTTATCACTAGTGTGCTGCCACTGCTCATTTTTCAATTGCTTTTTTTTCCTTTTTGCTTGCATGGCACTTGGGTAACTTTTGTGGGGGACGGCTTGGGGTGTCACAGTGGAGGTCAGGCCCTCTGCTTTCTATCGCTGAAGTGCACAACTGCCCCCTCTAATGCATAACTCCAGCTATACTACTGCTCTCCTAGAGACGCTGCAAAGCAAATCGGACATTCCTTCCTTCTGCTCCACAGGTTCAGATTGGAATCCGGGGACTCCACAGGTTTACGACGTTATACGTTTTTGTTTTCCTACGTGACCGCTTTTAGCTGCCTGTAGGTGAAAGCCTGTTGTGGCCCACAGTGCTTTCATTGGGATGAGAAACAGCCATCATTGAATTCAATTTAGACTTTTCACTAATTCGGTTTATTTCTAAAACACAATGGCGCGAGCGGTCCCTCCTCATTTGAGTTTGAATAGCTATTTCAACACTGTTGAAAGCCTTTGCAGCAAAACGTTAACCGCAATAACAGCCATCAACTTCTAGAACGTTAATGAATCACTCACTCACTTGCATTGAAGTGGGACATATGAAAGGGAGGTACCGTTAGATGCATAATCAATGAAACACATGCAGACCTGGGTCCATTTTGCTATCTTTAAAAGAACACGCCGGCAAAACAATGAAACTAGCGCTTGTCAGACTACATTCAATTCACAGAGGCCGTTACTTTTTCTACAGTCACAAAACTAATAAAAAGACACAATGCATTAATAGATTCACCCACACCGCAACATCAATTCACGCAGTTAACAGCCAGGCAGTGGTTTTAGCAAGCACCCATCGCTTGGCCGACTGCACAATTTATTTATTTTATTTATTTTGATATTTGTAGAGCGCATGCAATGGCCCGTGGGCGTCTCGGCGCTGAGTATCTGAATATTTACCCTGAGGAAACTATGGATGATTTATTGATTAAAGAGCCAGGTCTTAAGTTGTTTACGAAAAGACCATAAAGATGGACTAGCTTTAATCATTGGGGGCAGAGTGTTCCACAACTTGGGGGCGGATACCAGGAATCTTCTATCGCCCCATGAGACCGTTTTTGTACGGGGTATAACAAGATCTCCTGAGCAAGATGAACGTAGTGTTCTGGGCGGACGATAAGGGGTCAGGTTGCGGATGAGATGTGCTGGTCCTTGGTTGTGCAACGCTTTATACACAATGCACAGGGTCTTGAACTTTATCCTGTTTTTGATGGATAACCAATGCAGCTCTTTGATGGTTTTAGAGGCAGAGTGATGTTTAGGGATAATTCCCAAGAGCCTCGCAGCAGAGTTTTGTATTGTTTGCAATTTATTCAAGACTCCTTCCTGTGCATTGAGGAACAAGCACACGTCTAGGTTAACAGTTACCAAAAGGTCAGATAGAGCAGATTCATTGTGCAAACTTCAATCACCTTGGCTTAAATGTTGTTTCATTCAGTCCCCAGCAAACAGGTATGTCTCTTCCTGTAAATCCGAGAGTGCGGACCAACGTATGACTTTCAGTTTTGCCGTGGTTACTTTTACTGTTATTTATGACTCCGTTCCACTGCATTCAACCACTAAAAATAATTTGTCAAGAAACAACTGCGAATGAGTGAGTGCTCCAAAATGAATTTGCACCATTATAACTCTGGTATGAAATTGCAGCAGAAGCCAAGAACACACACTGCGTACCAAAATAGCACAGCCTAAAGAAAGTTCTGTAGAAATAGTCTTGTCCGAAAGAGATTTAAAACCAGCTGAAGCAGCGCATGTCGTGCCTGTACGTATACAGATAAAAATGAGCACGCTGCATGGAAAATAAAGACGCACAGATGCTATAGTTACCGCGAGGTTCGCTGCCAAAATAAAGCAGCTGAAGCAGCGCATGCCGTGCCTGCACTTAGAGAAACTCATTAAAGAAAAGAGTGCTCACACACTTAAAAACAAGTACCGTGTAACAACCGAAGTAAAGGGGCCACTCGCCATGAGAGGTTACAATTGAAGACAAGGCGATACTAAGGAGCGACTAACAAGCCGATTACAGACTCAGAAGCTAGCATTGACGAAGGACAAAGACACAAGCCAATGAAAAATATTGGCGGAGTGTGGGTGGGGCTTCTCCATACTCCAGGACAAGAAGTCTCGCAGAGTAGCGCATGTGCGCTGACTCGGGCTCGACCAAAAAAGGGCAAAGCCAGTAGGCCTGGCTGATTAATGAGACTGCCTTTTGATGGGGTTTTAGGCCCTCAAGTCATCATACATGCACGGTCACTCATCCTTGCATTCATGCGACCATTCATTCATTGACTGACTCATTCCTGCATTCACCATCTGACACAGACACAATAAAGCACATGCAAATTCAACATCATATGCACTACAAATTAAATGTTGCAGTCTAAGCACAGGTTTGAATAAGCAAACTTTCTCCCCTAGGGTTTGTTAAAGGGAGTAACGAACACAAAGTTCCTCTGCCAGCAAAATAGTCTGTGATTTTATGAAACAAAATTCCTGACTGCAGACTTTAACATGATGCAGAGACAATCCACCCTAAGGACCTGTTGGCCTTAACAAGTGTTTTACAGAGTACATATATCTATCGGGGCTGCTGCTTTCGATGTAACATTTCATAATAAAGGGCTATAAATGTTCAAATATAATAAACACATCATACCTGTGGCATACGAAATACCTTTTCTTAGTCAACCAATCGGGCCTAAAGTGTTTATCCCTGGCTTGTCACTGTACTCAACTCAGGCCTACTGTATTAGGTGTAGTCTTTCTCACAGGGTACAACGATCAGGTGTACAGTCTTAAAATTACAAATGTATACAAAATTACAGGTAAATTCTGTATCTCATAAGAAGGTCTAACACGGATCTTCTGTAGCCACAGTTTGTCAGAGGGGGTGACCAGAGGCAAAGCTCTTACCTACTTGAGCAATCTGTGTAATTCCGAATAAAACCATTCTCTGCAGTCGTTCATATAAGGTAATAACAATCCACCCTTAAATGGATTGATGTTGACAGGTACTTTTCATAGTAAAAATGTCAGGTCTACTCTACTACCTTTAACATAATATTTCATAGCAAACCGGCCTGGCCTAGAGCTATTATAATCTTCTTGCAGTCATAACCAACTCATCCCTGCTGTGCTGAGCATTAGCTTCCACGCAATGCAAAAAGTGCAATACAAGCACTTTTCAGTGGAAACATACAACTTTGGCCCATTCAGAACATGTGCTCCTAACCCCCACCGTTTGGACCTAAGCTCCTCTCTGCAGTCCTCCTGAAAGCCGTTTTTTGGTCGACCACATAAGGCCTGGCAACTGCTGCATTGTCAAGCCAGACCTAAAAGGAACAAGCGTTTGCTATGCAATAGGTCTCGCATTTGCAAGAGTTGGAACTATTGGCATTGTAAATGACAATGCCTTTTATTAATTTGTTTTGAAAACCTGCAACTAGTGCATAAACACGCACTTTGTACGTATAGTCCTTGCTTGCGAAAAGCTGTCAAACGCATTAATAAAAGGCATTGTCAAAATTCCCTCCAAATGGCCTTCTTTCCCCATTAAATAACTGTCTTGGGCGGTTTAATTAAAAATGTCAAATGACGCAGAATAGGTGCACTTTCCGAATCAATATTTCCCCGGGCTGTGGTACAGTCTGGCAACCAAACTCTCCTCTGTGGAAACAGCAACACGTCCTCGCCCAGAGTCCACTGTGTGATCCGGGGACGAAGAGCCGCCCTGGACACTTACTAACTGCTGGGGTTCCAGCGCCCCAAGATACGATTTCATTCTGAGTCGTTCAGCAAAACACACAAGATGATGGACGGAATTTTGCACATTGGCAAAACATTCACCTCCAGTCACAGACCTGGGTTTAATCCATCGTTATTTTGCTCACCACGCCCTCCAGTTCAGACATGGCCATATGCAAATCAGCATTGACCCTGTGCCTTATGGGAACAGTCCAGCCCGAACTGCCAAGCTATGTCTTCCCTGGACTGAAATCAAGCATCCCAAAGACAGTTGACCCAAAGCAAGCAGTCAGGCCAGCAAACTTTACATTCACCACATCAAATATTTAACTACTTGAGGCCGGCGCTAATGGTACTAGGTGACCTGTTGAATAGATATTGTTTTGTCTACTGATTTATGTTATTCTTTGTCTGGTAAGGCGAGTGTTAAAAATGTGTCACTCACATGATTATATGTCACATGTATAAGGCTGCATTCTTAGTTACAATAGGCCACTCTTTTTATGCGGTTCCCTATAAGCTTCTGAGGCCGCGCCTCTTTTTTAACACGTCATAATCCACGGTTAAGAGCTCCTGAGTGTCCCATGTGCGAGTGGCCCATCTAAGCATTCTGGGATCTGTAACATTGTTTATTGAATGCTATAATCAGGACGAGTCCCAGAATGCAAAGAGAAGCCTGGACTGCATGTACGACTCACATAAGGACCTTGGAAACTGGAGAGCTCGAATGGTTCTAACTCAAGCTCAGCCGGGCAGCCTTACCAATCGGGCTCATTGCTTTTCTCACCTTCACAGAGGGAATAAGAACAGTCAGATCCCCCTTTTAATGTGAGCCCGGGTCTACTGCCTCAGTAACAAGAGCACTGAACCCTTTAAACATCTGCCCCTCCCCCTTTTCTCTAAGCCACTGGGGCGGGAAACGATTGACTACTGCAGTGCAATGTACTGGTCTGTCCCGGGCTCACCCAGTTAAAGGTCTGGGGCACTGTACCCTAATGTGGGACGGCCCCAGTCCCTTTCCTGCACCTCCTCCTCCTAAAAGTGGTTCTGCAAATGCTCTATTGCTTGTAAAAAAAAAAATCCCTGCTGTGGTCATGTCAATCACCATTTGTTGAGCGCAGCTCTGCCACCCCGTGGGGATCTGGGGCGCAAGGTCTTTGTCGTGCCAGCTCCATTTCATGTCACACCATGATTGCTGCAACGTATACTCGGATATTCTCACACTGATACTCTCACCTACACAGCACCCTCCTCTGAAAACTCCAACAAGCTTAAACTTATTGTTTTGCCTGAAATCTTATGAGCATGTCACTTCAGTCCTGAGTTCACTTTCACGATTTCTAGCTCAAGCTGTTCAAAAGTGGCTAAAAGTGCAGTGGTACGTATTACCACGCAGTGGAAGGCCTTTTCCAAAGTTAACTGGTCCAATTTCTGTTACTTGTTATTTCATTTGAGTGCTAAACTGGTACTAATGAGGTGAAACCTTTACCCAGACAGTGTGTAAAAATTTGAAAAATAGGGAAGTAATATCAAAAATGTACTGCACTATGCCACATAATTTACGTTTCTTTGCCGCATAATTTAGTCAACCCTGCAGCATAGACCCAGTGGCCCTGAATTAGGGATGCCGTAGCACTGCTTTCATTTCCGACGACGGAATGGGCACCACTCCCCTGTGTCTGCCTTCTGAACTATCTGCTAGGTCATGGAGTCCAATCGCTATAACGCTCCGAGGCCACCCTTAGTTGGTCAGCAGCGCGTTACAGAAACCCAGATAAACTAAAGAAAGCGGTATCCTGTTCACTATTGGCACCCCTCTTAAAGCACGGAGAGGGGCACCATGGTCTGTCCTGTTTTTTTGGGGCCACTAGCATCCACATTACATGGAAAACCTTCATGTCAACACGCACACTGATGTTCGTTAAAAAGGTAGGACCGGCTGCAGGGCCTTGTGACAAGGGGTCACTTTACAGCTATGAGTGCATGAGACTGAACCTGTTGCATTCTTCACATATGCGTGTAACAGTTCTGAAAAAGATGTAGACCTGGAAATGGGCACGTGGAGGGTGGGAGGTAACACATGCGCTGTGGGCACCAATCCTGCAGGGCCCCAAAACCCTTCCAAGGGGCCCCATTCGCCCAAGCTCACAGAATATTTGTGGGACATGGGACACCCTCTTTGCATTCTGCAGGGGGCATCAGTGGACCAATGTGCTGCTAGTTACGGATTGAGCCAGGGAAGAGCCCTGTCTTCCTGAGGCGCCGCAGCAGGAAGGGCACAGCATGATTCCTGGAACTTCCTTTGTGCATTCCAGGGAAGCTGCAACAAATGCAACTGATACTTGTACAGAAAGGGGATGGGGCAGAGACGCCTTCCAGGAGGCACGTGTGGCGGCTCCCAAGCGTTCCCTGTGTGAATGTTCCCTTGGTGCGCTGCTGGTCAGAACTGCCAATAGCGATTATTGAGAGACGCTCCCAGGTCCGGCTG
Source organism: Lissotriton vulgaris (assembly GCF_964263255.1). Lineage (NCBI taxonomy): Eukaryota > Metazoa > Chordata > Amphibia > Caudata > Salamandridae > Lissotriton > Lissotriton vulgaris. The sequence continues at coordinate 290,145 of NW_028246212.1, forward strand.
CATTGTTACTAGACACCCGATTGAGAGACAGAATGATAGCTAGTTCTGTGTGCGCGCGCGAGCTGTGCCGCCGCTTTCTCTGCCGAAGGAAGACAGGAGTTGGCACGCGCGGACAGGAGATGTGCACACGTACGGAGTGCACACCTCCTGTCCGCGCGTGCCACCTCCTGTCTCCCTTCAGCAGAGAAAGCGGCGACTATAGGTCTCGCCAAGGCGAGCAACGCATGCGCTGCGTCGCTAATGCGAGACCTAAAAACTGTAAAAACAATGGATTCATATTCGTCTTTGAAAGAGTTGACCATTTGACCAGTAATTTGAGTTTGCCTAGGTAGGCACTTTATTTAGGTCGAGCTAGAGACAGATTTAGCTACCTGTCGGAGATCATGTAATTACCAAAAATAAATGTTTGCAGTATTTTGTGCAGTAGATCACATGCTGTACACACTCCTGCCATCTAGCGTTTGGTTTGGAATGTTACAAGTTATTTTTCTTCAGAGTGGGTTTCTGTTTTATATCTATATAGTCACACGCATACATATATACTAGGTGGTCAGAAACCACACTTTCACCAAAACGTTACTGTGTGGACATTCAAACGTGTTAAATGGCACAGGTTGGACAAAGTCTCCTTAAAACCTTGCTTCATACGTCATCTGCACCGGCTAGGTCACCACTTCTTTACAGTGCATAGCTTGTGATCTGCAGCAGCTTGTGCTGCAAAGTGCAAATGTTACTTTTATGTTACACTAGGCACCTTGTAATGTAGATTCACAAGAGCCCTACTCACCTCCCCAGATACAGGTACACCGAAAGCTGACTATTATTAACCTTTGTGTAATTTCAGACCGTGTCTTTGTCAGCGCACAGTGTACCGTTTTGTATCTCCACAGTCTGAGGTGGAGATTATGGGCCATATATATCAAAAAAGAGTGTTGCAATTCTCAAATTGTAACTTTTAGTGAATCGCAATTAGAGAATCGCAAAATGCAATGTATGTAGAATTTGCTAAAAGTTTGCGAATCGCAAATTGAGATTCGCAAATAAGGAATACCTTCCCATTCATTCCTATGGGCTAGGAGCCATATAGGAATGAATGGGAAGACCATCTCAATTTGTGATTCCCAATTAGAGAATCGCAAATTGAGAATGCAATTTCAAGGTTGCAAAGGTGCCAAAAGGACACCCTGTTGCACCCCTGAAATATGCTTGTGTGCACATTTAAAAAAAATCAAGTGTTTTTTTTAATAGTAAATCGCAAATTACCACCAACTTGAATTTGGTGGTAATTTGCAATTCCTTAAGGCCAAATAGCAAATTTCTGGTGCTTCCAGAATTGCATTTAAGGAATCACAATTTGCAATTCCTTAATTGCATGCGCAAAATAGAGAATCGCAAATTTAGCAATTCTCTATTTTGCGATGGCCTTTTGGGATGATGCATCCCAAAAGGCTTTTGCCAATTCGCAAACCGGCTGATTCTGAGAATCTACCCGTTTGCAAACGCGAAAAAGGCTTGATACATAGGACCCTATGTTCTGGTGCATTGTGGGCTTCAGAGGAGGTGTTACCAGTCATCTCAAAATGAAAACCCTGTCATAAAAACGAAACAACTTTCAACATTCCAAGCCCAACACTAGAGGGTCGGTGTGTGCACAGCATGTGACCCACAGCACTACAAGTCGCAAACCAAGTGTCAGGTACATTTTCTGTCTAGAGTGTGGCGTTTTGTCAGCCTCCTTCACCTTCACCACAGCAGCGGCAATAGCTGAAAGTGCAGCAAGGACCAGAGCGGCCACCACAGCAAGGGCTAGAGCAGTGACCACAGCAATGAATGCACCTGCCCCTAATGTAGGGATGAGTGACTACCGCAATGAATGCAACTGCCCCTACTCCACGGATAACAGCCTTCGCAGCAGGGAAAACTGCAGCAACAACAGCTGCAACCACAGCAGTGACCACAGCAATGTATGCACCTGCCCCTAATGCAGGGAAAACAGCCTTCGCAGCAGGGGAAACTGCAGCAACAACGGCTGCAACAACAGCAGTGACCACAGCAATGACTGCAGCTGCCCCTATTGTAGGGATAACAGCCTTCGCAGCAGGAAAAACTGCAGCAACAACAGCTGCAACCACAGCAGTTACAACAGCAATGTATGCTCCTTCCCCTAATGCAGGGAAAACAGCCTTCGCAGCAGGGAAAACTGCAGCAGCAACAGCTGCAACCACAGCAGTGACAACAGCAATGTATGCTCCTTCCCCTAATGCAGGGAAAACAGCCTTCGCAGCAGGGAAAACTGCAGCAGCAACAGCTGCAACCACAGCAGTGACCACAGCAATGTATGAACCTGCCCCTAATGCAGGGAAAACAGCCTTCGCAGCAGAGCAACTGCAGCAACAACAGCTGCAACCACAGCAGTGAGCACAGCAATGAATGCACCTGCCCCTAATGCAGGTATAACAGCCCTTGCAGCGGAAACTGCAGCAACAACAGCTGCAACCACAGCAATGAATGCAGCTGCCCCATTGCGGGGATAACAGCCTTTGCAGCAGGAAAAACTGCAGCAACAACAGCTGCACCCACAGCAGTTACCAGACCTTTCGCCACAGCAATGACCACAAATGCATCCACCACAAGAACAGTAGGATCAACCACAGCTGCTGCTGTGGGTGGCAGCAACAACGACAATAGCCACAGCAAAAAATCACAGCAGCAAGGGGCCAAGCAGCGACCATATTAGCTGCTATCACAGCCACCTTCACAGTATAAACAATCAGTGATGATGCCTTAAATCACTACTGGAAAGGAACCACAGGAAACACCACAGCCTGTCCGCGCCTGGACCACGCCCAGCGCCAGAACCCCTGCCCCCCCCCCGACGTAGCCAGACGCAGCCAGACGACCCACCTCAGATACGACGACGCCGCCCTCCACGCACTCAACACAGGCCGATCACCTGCCTGCTACTGTGCCACCCCGAAACGCTCCCACGGACCCTTCACCTGCCAAGCCTGCAAATTCACCTGCCTCCGGACCTGCACCGCACCCGCCAGACCAAGCGCCAACAACAACCACCTCAAGTGCATCCTGATTAACACCCGTTCCGTCTACAAACACGCCGTCGAACTCTGGGACCTCCTCAACACAACATCGCCGGACGTCGCCTTCCTCACGGAAACCTGGATGAACACCTTCTCAGCTCCGAACATCGCCATAGCCATCCCGGACGACTACAAGATCACCCGGAGGGACCGCAACTACCAAACCGGAGCAGGCATCGCCATCGTCAACAGGAACACCATCAGCATCACGACCAACTCTGACGTCGCCCTCACCGCCGCCCAACACCTTCACTTCCAGATACACACCGACCCCAAGACCACCCTCAGAGGGACTCTCATCTACAGACCCCCTGGACCATGCACACAATTCAGCGAAGCAATCGCAGACTTCATCAGCCCACACGCCCTCGCCTCTGCTGACTACATCCTCTTAGGGGACCTGAACTTCCACCTGGAAAACAACAATGACAACAACACCACCACCCTGCTGGACAACCTAGCCAACCTCGGACTCAAGCAACTGGTGAACACCTCCACCCACTACGCCGGCCACATGCTTGATCCAGTCTTCTCCTCCAGCAACCACGTCTCCTTCAGCTACTCCACCGGACTTCACTGGACCAATCACAGCTGCGTCCACTTCAACTTTAGTAAAACCACGACTCACCACCATCCGCAACAGGTTCCCCGAAGACGCTGGAGCAAGATCACCACCGACCAGCTCACCACGTCCCTGAGCCAAAACCCACCTACCAACACCACGGACACCAACGACGCAGCCCGCAACCTCACACAGTGGATCACCGACTGCGCCAATGCCCTTGCACCACTGAAGACCCCGCCAAGCAATCCCGGCAGCAAGAAAGCCTCATGGTTCACCGACGACCTCAAAGACTCAAAAAAAGCCTGCCATATCCTCGAGACAGCCTGGCGCCACGAACAGTTGACAGGAAACATGACAGCCCTCAAGAACGCCACTCGCAAACACCACCAGCTGATCCGCACCACCAAAAGAACATCATTCAGAGAACGACTGGACAACAACACCCACAACAGGAAAGAACACTTCAGCATTGTCAAAGAGCTCTCCAACCCCAGCGCCAGCAACAACGACATCACGCCATCGCAAGACCTCTGCGACTCACTCGCCACGTTCTTCCACCGCAAGATGGCCGATATACACGACAGCTTTGGCGCCCAGACCACACACCCAACCACTGAACCAACGCCCCCCTCCACCATCCTCCGCGCCTGGACCCCCGTCAACACCGAAGACACCACCCACGTGATGAGCACCATCCACTCCCGCTCCCCAGCCGACCCCTGCCCACACCACATCTTCAACAAGGCCGACTTCATCATCGCACCCCATCTCCGGAACATCATTAACAATTCTTTCGCGTCCGCCACCTTTCCGGAGAGCTGGAAACATGCAGAGATCAGCGCCCTCCTGAAGAAACCCACCGCCGACCCCACGGACCTCAAGAACTTCTGCCCCATCTCGCTCCTCCCCTTCCCCGCAAAGGTCATCGAGAAGACCGTCAACATACAGCTGACCACTTTCCTCGAAACGAACGGCTCCCTCGACTCGTCGCAGTCCGGCTTCCGAGCGAACCACAGCACCGAAACCGCCCTCATCGCAGCAATCGATGACATCAGGACCATGCTTGACAACGGGGAAACTGCCGCCCTCATCCTCCTCGACATATCGGCCGCATTCGATACAGTCTGCCACCGCAACCTAACGACCCTCCTCCACCACGCAGGGATCCAAGAAGAGGCCCTGGACTGGATCACCTCCTTCCTCTCCGACAGAACTCAAAGAGTCCGTCTCCCGCCCTTCTGCGCCGCGGCCAACAAGATCATCTGCTGCGTAACCCAAGGCTCCTCGCTCAGCCCTACCCTCTTCAATGTCGACATGAGCCCCCTCGCGGCCATCGCACGCAAACACGGCCTCAACATCATCTCCTACGCAGACGACACCCAGCTGATCCTCTCCCTCACCAACGACCCCACCACCGCCAAAGCAAGCCTCCAGGAAGGAATGAAGGACGTCCGGAATGGATGAAGCTCAGCCGTCTGAAACTGAACTCAGACAAGACGGAGGTCCTCATCCTCGGACCATCCCCCTCCGCCTGGGACGACTCCTGGTGGCCCCCGGCTCTGGGCACCGCCCCCAATCCCACAGACCACGCACGCAACCTGGGAGTCATCCTTGACTCCTCCCTCACGATGACCAAGCAAGTCAACGCCGTTACTTCTTCCTGCTTCAACACCCTTCGCATGCTCCGTAAGATCTTCCGCTGGATCCCCACCAGAACCAAGAAGGCTGTCACCCAGGCCCTGGTTACCAGCCGACTGGACTACGGGAACGCCCTCTACGCTGGAACCACAGTCAAACTACAGAAAAGACTTCAGCGCTTACAGAACACATCAGCACGACTCATCCTGGACATCCCCCGACACTGCCACATCTCTTCCCACCTGAGAGACCTGCACTGGCTCCCCGTAAACAAGAGGATAACGTTCAGGCTCCTTACTCACGCACACAAAGCTCTCCACGACATGGGCCCTGAATACCTCAACAACCGCCTCAAATTCTACACACCTACCCGCCAGCTCCGCTCCGCCAGGCTCGCCCTCGCCACCGTCCCACGGATCTGCAGAACCACCACCGGAGGAAGATCCGTCTCTTACCTGGCTGCCAAGACGTGGAACTCCCTCCCCAACCACCTACGTCTGACCCAGGACCATCTCTCCTTCAGGAAGGAACTCAAGACCTGGCTATTCGAGCAGTAGCAGCCCCCCCCCCCCCCCCCCCCCCCCCCCCCCCACGGCTTGTGACCCTCACGGGTGAGTAGCGCGCTCTATAAATGTTCTTGATTGATTGATTGACAGCAGAAAACACAGCTCCTACCATGTGATAGTAGCCGCACCAGCACCCTTCACCGCAGCAGCAACAACCAGCCTCAAGCTTCTATAAAGCTTGTGCATAGGCCAGTGCCATGCAAGAGTGGGTATCAGTATACCAGGGTGTTGCAGGTCAGTGTTGAGGGGCATTATCAGAGCTGTATGTGGGTCTTTTTTTACCAGTATTGCATATTTGAGGTGCATTGGCAGAGCTGTGTGTGGGCATCTGTGCTGGTAAAGGAGAGGTGTTGGAGGGCATATTTGAGGTGCATTGGCAGAGCTGTTTGGGGCATAAGTACTGGTATAGCAGAGAGGTTGCAGGGCATGTTTGAGGTGCATTGGCAGAGCTGTATGTGGGCATTAATGGGATAGCAGAGGTGTTGCAGGGCAGTTTTGAGTTGCAATGGCAGAGCTGTGTATGGGCATCCGTAATGGTATATCAGAGGGGTTGCAGGGCATGTTTGAGTTGCATTGACAGAGCAGTAGAGCTGAATGTTTCTGAGCTGGGGTGCACTGGCAGTGCTGTTTGCAGGGCTCAGTACCAGTGTAGCAGAGTTTCACTGGGTAGGATTGGAGAGCTTTGAAAGAGCTGTAAGTATGTCTCACTAAAGGTATAACTGGGTGTTACAGGGCAGGATTGGTGTGCATTGATGGAGCTGTATGTGGGTCACAGCACAAGCATAGCAGGAGTTTTGCAGGGTTGAGGAGCATTGACAGAGCTGTATGTTGTCTTCAGTAGGGGTGTAGCCAGAGTATTCCAGGTGCGAGATGCATTGGCAGAGCTGTATGTGGGCATCAGTACTGGTATAGCCAGAGCCGGCCTATGCAAAATAGCACCCTGGGCGTGGGCGGAGATAATTATGGCACCCTTGCTGATGGTAGGGAATTAAACGAGGCAGCAGGGGCCCCTTTGTGTCCACTGGTCAGTAGCTGGATGACTAGGGACTGACCCCTGACCACAAGCATCCCGTGACCTCCCCAGCTCAAGTAAATCACGATAGCTTATCTGCCTCAAGCATATGATGGTTTTGTTGATGTGTGCCAGCTGGGGTCAGAGGGTGAAGGCAGGGCATAGAAGGGGACTAAAATACTGTTAAAACATTGCCCGCCATATGATAATGAAGGACTAAATCCACTTTAAACTGGCAAATCAGACAAAACAAACATGCAGGGAGAAGGACAAGGCTGGAGCAAGATACAGGCACTGCTGTGGGCATGAGTACTGATATAGCGGAGGTGTGTGTGTGTGGGCATCAGTACTGGTATAGCAGAGGTGTGTGTGTGGGCATCAGTACTGGTATAGCAGAGGTGTGTGTGTGGGCATCAGTACTGGTATAGCAGAGGTGTTGCAGGGCATGTTTGAGGTGCATTGGCAGAGCTGCGTGGGGGCATCAGTACTGGTATAGCAGGCGGGTTTCAGGGCATGTTTGAGGTGCATTAACAGAGCTGTGTGTAGGCATCAGTACTGGTATAGCAGAGGGGTTTCAGGGCATGTTTGAGGTGCATTAACAGAGCTTTGTGTAGGCATCAGTACTGGTATAGCAGAGCGGTTGCCGGGCATTGACTTTATAAAAGAATTCTTGAGTCACCCATAAAGCCATTCACGCTTCCACCCCTCACTGTCTAGCAAACTAATTTAAGATATTAGGTGGCTCTTGACCAGAGGTCTTCAAACCTTTTGATGCTGAGACCCCTCATGCCAAACATTTTGAGGCATCAGGACTCCCTCCTGAATTTTGTTTTCTATAAAATAGTGTGTTCTGTATATTTTTTTTAGGTCTTTCATCGTCCGGTACCTACAAATAAAATAATGGGCATCCTAAATGGAAAATACATTTAAAAAGCTGTTACTCAGTGGGAAATGCACAATAGTACTTTTTCAAACCTCTATTAGTTAATGCACTGCAGAGGTCTGTGTGTAACCAAAGAGCCACAGAATTTGATCTTGGTTGGTGCATTGGAGACTTCTGTATGTTTAGTGCTACAAGGTCACAGTCTGTGACACAAAGCACGGTGAATATTTAAGCTAGTATTTTATATTGCATTACATACAGTATAAGATAGACTGATACAAAATGTGCAAAATGTTTTAAAATAAAATGCTTCTTCCAAAATATAGAGTTTAGTAATACCCAGACAGTACGCAGTGCAATTTGTTTTACATAACTGTCTTTTTAACACCTACTCAGGGGTAAATATAATTACAATTAAGAGCATGCACTTCACAGCTCAGTTGTTAACTTTTCACACTACCACTCAAAATAATAAATCTTTGCCATCACAATACTTTGAGTGATTTGATCAATTAAAGCCAGTGCAGGCTCCCAAGCAACCTTTACATTTGCAGATTACCCTTTACGTTGCCAGATTATCTTGTAGCGCACATTTGCATTTCTTTCAGGCAAGCAGGCCCCCTGGCAGGAAGGCTTATTTAGCTGTCTGCCCAGCTTCAGTTTTTCAGCACAGGACACTCCCTGAATGACACTCCAGCTGAAACATTTTAACTACCCGAATTAACCATCCCAGGATGGTCGGGGCATATTCTCAAGAAACGGCGCTAAAATAATCGCCACTTTAGCAGCAGGAAACTGCTGCTAAAGCGGCGATAATGGGCTTGATAATATGCCCTTGTGAATTCCCATAGAAGCCCATGTTCTGGTGTGAACATGGGCTTCTATTGGAATTCTCCAGGGCATATTATCAAGCCCATTATCACCGCTTTAGTGGCAGTTTCCTGCCGCTAAAGCAGCGATAATTTTAACGCCCTTCTTGATAATATGCCCCGTTGTCTTTTACCAAAAAGCAGGGAAACAGTTTTTCATAAATCCGTTGTGTGCCGACAATAAGTTTGGGGAAAGCGAGCCCCCCATTCCCATGATTCCATGGCACCTGTGGGGTCGAGCCCCACCGATTGAAGGCCTCTGCTCTAGACCTTCACGAAACACTGAAAATCTGCTACCCGAACCTCCAACTTTCAAAAGGGAAAGACTTATGGTGATATCTCTCTCAGGTAATGTGACTAGAATTTGGAATTCACCAACTCCAAACATTCGCACCACCACCTCTTTTCGGATCTTCCATACAAACCTTAAACCTCGTCTCTTCCAAGAAGAAATTTTTCTCAATAACACTCTTCACCAAGCTCCCCATCAGGCATATGCCTTCACATTTAATGGTATGACCCTGCCTTTTACATGACACTGTTGAGAGCTACTACGACCTTTCTGTTTTAACTCTGTAAATTTGCATTTATGTAACCCTAATCACTTTCAACTTTTTTAAATATCTAATTTGTAATAAATATTTAATTTATGAATATGCAACTCACTTAATGAGTAACTGTAGTAGGTATACGTATTGTCACCTGATACCATGTTACTCTAAATTTGAGCTTGGGCCAGCCCGGTCCTGCCGCGTTGCTTCATATTCAAGGGAGCGCTCCAGGGTGGTTAGGTTACTACCGCCTAGAACGCATGTGCACGATTGTTGGTTCCACATTGCTTTGTTCTCGCGTTGTTCTGGGAACGCGTTGCCTCCCGACTGGGTGCCCGACGTCCTCGTCTTCATTGTGTGGAACGGGAGAAGGGAGTGAGCACGTGCGTCTGCCTGACTCGCGGTCCTTTTTTCATTTCCTCACTCAAGGCGGCTCTGCGCATGCGCAGGGCCATTTTAGCTGTCTCCGATGTCGGAGACTTGAACAGAACACAGGAGAGCACGTATTAATTTCCTCAGTTGTCCAAAGCCCTTGTGAGTGACTCCCAGCAAAAGCCTGTTGGCAGTGTTAGCCAGAGGGTTGGAAATATTGCATAGGTTTTGCCTATAGTGTCGTCCAGGCCCTCTCTCCACCTTTTATTATTACATATTTTGATTGGCCTGGCTAGGGTCCACTGCCCCTTACTGGTCCTGATTGGGCCTTCATTGCCCCTGAATTTCTATTTTGGTCTCTGGTCATATCCTGATCTGGGACATTGATAGCCCATCTGCATAATGGCAGAATTCTATGAGGAGGATTACTATTACTATGAGGAACCTCTGGCTCCCTGGAGCAGGACCTAGTGAACCCATTCGATGCAGGGGTACAGCATTCCATCAACCGTAAGACAACAAGAAAATGGCAGTAAGGGATTTTCTGTTGCACCACCTAACTATACATAGAAATTCAAGTAGATTGCTCTACATATGCTGCCCACCTCTTAGGTCCACTGCCAAGGGACCATACAATAATAGATAAACAACAAGCAAATGTAGAGGCAGCAATGGAAATGATAAGATAATGTATCAATACATCAAAACGCAACACGTGTCCTTCATTGATATGAAAAAGTCATGTTTTAATATGTCTTCTTGACACGATGATAAAAATAGATAGCCAATATTCTCAACATAGGATGATCAAAGAAACAGCCAAGAAACAGCCAACGCGTTTCGCCCGTTGCGGGCTTCCTCAGGGCAGGTTTTTCCAATTAATCGTAATCACACTTATTTCCAGATGAGTAAATACACACGCATGTAAGCTTGTTGGTACAAGTATCCTGTGCATGTAAGCAAGAACGAAAAAGAGGGGGGACGTGACTTGGACACGATGTGAATCCCAAAAAATTCCTTAAACAACGTAATATCTGTATGAATCTTCCTTTTCCTTCAACAGTAGTCCTCGGTTCCGCGATAAGGGTGTATACTATAATAGGCAACACTCCTAATAGGTCCTCTGTTTTTTAGAACGCCCCCATGTCGTCCACAGTATCTCGACTCCCTCTTCTGTTCCGCCAGATTTCGCGCGAAATGGCTGATCATGTGAGATCAAAGCAAAACGTGCTCTGTGGCACTACTGTTATACCAAGCTAGGCAATATAAAAGCACAAAAGTTGAATAAGCCTGCACATTCACACAAACCAGACAGCGCGAATCGCGCTAGTAATGTTAATCAACAGTAATTAATGTTAAACAAATAAATACGCATTCCGTCTCCTAAATCAGGATAATAATGGAAGTGTACTTAACTGGCTGTGAAGCAGCAAAGAAAGAGGACACTGAGACGTTGTGTAGGGTTTATATAGGGCAGTGGCTAGAAGGTTAGTCATGTGATATAATAGTATCATGGGAAATGTAGTAATATTAAAACTTTATTGTGATTGGCTGCTGTGAAATGTAGTAAAGAAAAGAGAAGCATAATCGGAGCCTCCGGTCCTGACATAGAATCAACAGCCCTATCTGGAAATTCAGAGCACCTGGTCGTGAAGATATGGTTCCTGCCGAAAAAATTCAAGATGTTCACCGGAAGGTCATCGGCTACCGAGTTCTACTGATGGCACAAGTTGGGTCTTAAGTTTGCTGTTCCAGGGGATTGATACCCTGTCATTGCAGGGCCATGAACTTTGGGCGTAACCCGAATTTGCTGGATTTCGATCTGCATTAACTGTTTTGTTTCTATGCAAAGAAAGTTGATCTTACGTTATGAGGGGAATATATAGGGCAGTGTCTCTATGGTTAGTCATGCGAGAGTAAGGTCACATAGGAAATGTAGTATTTTCAATGTAAATTTCATCTGATGGGCGCTGTAAAAAAAGTAGTAAAGAGAAGCATAATCCTTGCATCCGTGTCCTTAGTAGAATTGAAAATTCTTCTCACATAGGTTGGAAAATTGTGAATTAGGTTTCACACTGCAGGCTCTCCCCAGCACTCGCCGCCACGACCCCTTTAAGACAACTCCCCACCTTTTTAGGTCCAGCCTAACGGCAGCGCGCATGCGCTGCTCGCTCTGCAAGACTGTTGTATTAGAGTATGCACTAGAAGCCACGCCCACTCTTGCCCATATTTGGCATTGACTTGTTTCATTGTCCTTCGTAAATGCTGGCTTCTGATTCATAAATAGGCTTGGTGGTCCCTCCTTGGTAACGCCTTGTCTGCATTTGTTAACTCCCATAACAACTGGACCTTTTACTTGGTTTGTTACACGGTCTCCAATATAAGTTGGTGAGCACTATTTTATTTATTGACACTTATGGGGACAATGGTAGCTGATTTTTTGTATTTGCAGCACGCCCACACACGACAATCGCGGCCGCTTTTCTTATGGAGTGCTATGCGCTGTAACTTGCTTGCTGAGTGTGGCGCCAGCTTCAGGGACACCACGAACAGTTTCATTATTTTTATTTTTTTACTTTAATACTGATCACGGTGCCTGTTTTATGGACACTGCACTTTGCAACATAATATGTTGCGCCATGAAAGTAAAGATGCCCTCGTCCCTGCAGCTGCCTGCTAAAGTGTAGCAACACCTTCTTCCGGTTCTCTTTTTCAGCCAAGGATGGCATTTTTTCAACCCGTTTGTACGACTGTAAAATTGTATAAACCAACTGTAATTTTGCACACACATTGATTATTTGCCTGCTGCGAGGTATACCTTTAATTCGCAGTACGAAGGCGAGGCTGCTATTTCAGTGTATATATGTAAACAATCACAGACGATGATGATTTTGTTACCAGGCGCACAGGATATGTCTCCAAGACAGCCATTTGCTGCCCATCTGCCTCTCAGCCCTGCATACCACCAGCAAGGGACTAGCGGCATTGTTTGTAAACGCTGATAGGGACATTTACCCCCTGCATCTTTATGAATGCTGTCCTCATCTTTGCGCATTTGCAGTCCGTGCTTTTGAAAAGTTGGGAAAAATGAGGCTCCTCAAACCATACTTTGCAAATGCAAATCTTTACTGCAGCTTTCCCTCCAAATACCTTTGAATTCAAGCAGCTGAACTAGCAGGAATTGGTTAAAAGAAATAAACACACCTCTCGTTTTTGATCTGTGATAACCAGGGCCATTTACAGGTGTTTGTGACACATTCCTCAGTTGCTGTTTCAGCAAATGGCCCAAAGGAAAAAGGTTGGGGGCTGGGAGGGGAGCAGGGCCACACCGAGGGAGCCCTTGAAGGCCTAAAAGGGTCACTCTTGACTCAAGCCGCAAACTGAGTCCTCTTAAATAAAGGAGTTTCGTTTTACCATTGCTGCAGATTTTTCCCCCCTTTAAACACCAATATCATATATTTTGCTAACACTACTGCTTTAGAATTGGAGTTTTTCCTGGAATTAGTGCAAAATCTGAAACACATTTAAGGCATTTTAACATCGGAGTAAAGCTTTCCATTCCTGCACAACTGATGTGGAAATATTTTAGTCGGATTCGCTGTGTTTTACAGCCTCCTTTGTTGGGAATTTGACATGCACACTGACTGTTCCAGTTCACAAGTTACAAATGGCCAATGGGTCTGTCATTGGGCTATGTATGCCTTCTGGAATTAGGAAGGGAAATCCTACTGGATATCTGAAAATATGCACAAGAACCAACCGATGCCACTGGACACCAGTAACCAATGACAAGTTAACTGCAACCAATTGAAGTTTAGTCATTCATTGCATGTCCAGAAAGCTATGTGACCCTAACCGGCCCAGGAGGAACCATCTATAACTGGAACTTACAGCTGGATGTATTTATTTATAAAGTTTTATATAGGGAAAACAAGATCCCGAGGGATATCAGAGCGCTTTACAATATAATGAGAGGAAAGACAAAATGCAATATCCATATCAAGATCCATATCAAGTAGGAGGGAGAAAAAAAACAACAGGAATGGTTGCCTATTACAGTACAATTGCTCCCAGGAGGGTAATACAATAAACAGGTGTAGGCGGGCAGCAAGGGGGAGACACAGTATGCAGTAAGGGGTAGCCGTATCAGATGGAAGTACAAAGGCAGTAAGAGCGATGTCAACGGGCACTTGAGTCCATAACTATTAGGGTAAGAATTTGTTCATTAGGAATCTTTTAGCTTCCACTTTGAACGCTGTTGATGAGGATATTCTGCGAACTTCCGGTGGGAGAGAGTTCCATATCTTAGGGACAGCTCCGGAGAAGGCTTGTGACAACTTCTCTTTTTGTTAAGAATGAGTGGTTTGAGGAGGAAGGTAGAGGCGCTTCTTGAGGCTCTTACACCACAGGATAGGTTATGTTTGGTGGGTGTACTGCTGCTGAGCTTACAAGGAGCTGCTATTGTAACAGACGCGCCTCAATGAGCACTGGGGGTTAGAAGTACAGAATGTTATGTTATGTCATGCCATGTCACGACACTTTAATAGTGAGTCAGGGACACCGCACCCTGTTTCATTGAAATAGTTTTTCATTTATAAATTCCTCACACACAACTTATTTGTAACTTCCACACGTTGAATATTGAATCCACATTTAAAGGAATGGTTATTACCTTAACCCCTTTGTCGTGGCGTGAATTCTGCTGCGGTGCTGGGGGGGTGGGGGATGAGTGCGTCATGGTCGTGACGGAACCTCGCCGTCATAAGCCACGGGCGGCATATGCTCATGACGGCGTGGTTCCGCCACGGTCCCGCCCGCTCACTAATTCGCCCAAACAGGCGGGGAATCAGTGCTGTATGGGTGGAGTGGGCGCAGCATGACGGAACCACGCCGTCGGGCGGCTCATGACGGCTTGGTTCCGTCGTGCGTAGGGAAGGGGTTAAACTCATCTTTAAATTGTCACCTGTTTATACAAGCATTTGTAATGCAATAGGTCTCGCAATTGCGCGATTTTGAGCTCTTGGCATTGTAAATGGCAATGCCATTTATTTATGTGTTTAAGAAACTGCAATAATAAAAGGCAATGTCATTTACATTTAAATAGGTCAAGGTTTCCAAAATGCGTGGCCGCTTGCATTGCAAGTGCTTGTTTCTTTCCCCGTCTTGACAGCTCGCATGCTCCGCGGTGACGTCACGTGACGTCCAGGTGGTGCGTTTGCCGGCGACCAATGCGAATGGGGAGAAAGCAGCTCACCCGGTACGTCACAGAGGCAAAGGTCAGCTGACAGCCGGAAGTGAGGGAGAGGCTCGAGAGCCTGAAAGGAGAGGCTCGAGCACCGGAGAACACGGCACCCCCGGCAGGTGACCCGGAAGTGACCGGAGAGCAGAGGCGGAAGTGACTCCACAGAGAGACGGTCTGACCCGCCGGAGCCCCGTCGCAGCCGCGCCCATGACGGCCCCCCTGTCCGCCCCGCCGCGCAAGCCGTGGTCCCCGGAGAGCGGGCCCCCGCTGAGCCGCGCCTGGGGCCGCCTGTCCTGGATCTACTACCAGTACCTGCTGGTGACGGCGCTGTACATGCTGGAGCCCTGGGAGCGCACCATCTTCAGTATCCTTCCGGGGTGTGTGGGGGCTGTGGGGCGACCCCTTCAGTATCCGACTGGGGGATGTGTGAGGGGGCTGTACGTCATAGGGTGGGGCGACCCCTTCAATATCCTTCCGGTGGGGTGTGGGGGGGGCTCATAGGGTGGGCCGACCCCTTCAGTATTCTTCGGGGTGGGGTGTGGGAGGGGGGCTGCATGTCGTAGGGTGGGTGAACTCTTCAGTATCCTTCTGGGTATGTGAGGTGGGGGCTGTACATCATAGGGTGGGGCGACGCCTTCAGTATTCTTCGGGGTGGGGTGTGGGAGGGGGGCTGCATGTCGTAGGGTGGGTGAACTCTTCAGTATCCTTCTGTGTGGCGGGCGATGTATGTCTTGGGGTGTGACCTTCTGCATCCGTGTGTGGGGGTGGTAGTCGTGGGAGTGCAGGTCAGGGCTTCTGTATGTCAAAGGGTGGAGTGACATCATCAGTATTCTTCTGGGTGTGTGAGGTGGGGGCTGTATGTCATAGGGCAAGGGTGACACCTTCAGCATCCTGTGGGGGTGACGGGAGGGAGCCTGGGTGTCAAAGGGTGGGGTGACCTCTTCAGTATCCTTCTGGGTGTGTATGGGGTGGCTGTATATCATAGGGTGGGGTGACATCTTCAGTGTCCTGGGTGTGTGTTGGTGGTCGCTGTATGTCAAAGGGCAAGGGTGACACCTTCAGCATCCTGTGGGGGTGATGGGAATGCAGATCAGAGAGGTGGGGAGCCTGTGTGTCATAGGGTGGGGTGACGGTTACAGTTTACTTATGGGTGTGTGTTGTATGGAGCTGCATGTCATCGCTTGGAGTGATCATCTTTAGTATCCTTCTGGGGTCGGAGTCTTCGCGGTTTGGGGGTTGTAATTCTAGACTACAACTGGTATCTTAAGTGTCATTTGCACTAATGAGGTGTGCCTTCAGTGAGAGTCACTATATAAATGCAGAGCGTGAACCTGTAGGCATGTGGGGTTTGGTGGTCATTGTAAACTATCTTTGACATGGGTAGACTTATCTGAATGTGATAGGTGGCTAGGATGGTACCTGTTAAAAACGTGCTGGCCCCCTAAGGCGATTCAGCACTGTAGAAGCAAACCCTTAGTATATTGCATTATTCAGGTTGTCTATCGAACGCACTATTGATTAGGGTAGTCCTAACTGAAGTTCCTGTTCGGTTATGTACTGATATTCCCCGGTGCCGCATGGCTGTGCTGTGCAGGTGAAGTGTGACTGAGAGGAGTTGAAAAGTCTGTGGTGGCTTGCATTCTAGGAGTGTTGTGTGTAAATAGTCGCTAGGATCAGCAGAACTGACTTCCCTGCGTGGTATGTGACACACGTCCTCGGGTGATACCTGATATTCCTGGCCAGACCAAACCTCCTCAGAGTCGGCCTGTTCGACTTTTGGGTTATTTGCGGTTTAGCAGGCGCAGGCTTATTCTGTTTGAGGTCAGGTCATTACTTGTAGAGCTCTGCCTTTATTTAATTGCATCTGCTGAGGTAGAGCGGTGACCACTCCTTGTGTCAACCCTGTGGGTTTCGGGTGGCTGTCAATAGAGTGTGCATAGTGACTGATCATAGAGGTTGTGATGACCACACATCGAGTGGGTTTGTGGGGCATTTGTTTATAGTCTAACTTAGCTCCAGTAAACACTTGTTGAGTATCTGGTAGGGCTCAGGTTCTATTTTTTTTTTTTAATTTACTGCTTTGCATGTTTTATGTTTCACACTTTGCTGTGCTATAATAGACTTGTCATGTAGATCATCTGGCCCTTTTTTCTTTGCACTTTGGAGTTGTTCTATTTTCGTACTTTGAAAAGCTTTTCTGCAAGTACTAGAGTGCACAGAAGCAAACGACTGTAAAAGCAACTCACACGAACATCTGCTTTGTAAGCCAACATCGCTTTATATGCTGACATTTTCAAGTTCAAACTTCTAATCAGATGCGCAAAGCAAGTCATGGAATGCAAAATGGTGCTCCAGATAGATGCCAGGAGTTAGTTCTGGTGTTATCCGCAATAGTGTGTGGTTAATACGCCAGTATTTACAATTTGTAGTACTGTTGACAGTTGTTACCATCGTTCACATGCCTTTCAATCTTTTCATTTTTTGACACTTTTCTACAATTTTCCACATTCTGCATAGCTGTCCAGTAGCATAAATTGAAACTGTTTTCAAATATGACTTTTCAGTAATGTTAAAGTGTAAAATGACTCCAATTCTAAGCCGATTGTAAAAGTTCTACCCCCTTAGTACTGAATTCTATGTCAGGAAGCAGAGGCGAGGATTATGCATATCCTTTCTCTATTTATTAGACCGCAAGTTAAAAGAAAACAAGAAAAAACAGCCATGAACTACATAGCCCATGAGGCTCAGCGGTAGTCATGGAAACCAGTCCACCAATCGCAATCCAGGCAAGAGCATATAGGAGATCCCACGGCGTAGTCCTTCCTCTTTCTCTATTGCTGCTCTCAGTTAAGTCCCTTACTACTTATTTCGCATTTGTTATGGGTTAGTGGCGTGGGTAGTTAGTGTTGACAGCTTGTTTATTGAATTGTTTTATTGAATTGTTTCTTATTGTAGCGGGGTTCTCCCGCTTGCTGTCCGACGCGGGAGGCTTCGGCTCGAGCGTCTGTTTGGTGCGCGTGCGCTGTGTGGTGCTGTCTGTCAGACGCGCTGCCTGTGTCGGAGCTCTCACCACAGCGCCCTTAGACGCGCAGGAGGCAATAAGGGCGCAGGAGGCAATAAGCTTTGTTTTAATCTTCAGGCAGCCTCCTCCCCCCCCTTCACTGACACCGCGTTTGCGGTAGGTTAGACGGGCTTGGCCCAAATTTGGCAGTTTACTGTATCTTTATTTGCAGTGTTAAAGAAACTAAATTTCATTTCTTTTCAGTACTATCTACTGCACAGGGCTCCTGTGTTGGGGGGAACCCTTCTATATATATTTATAGGGTGTGTTGGTTTATGGGTGCCCGACCCTCCGTTATTATGCACGTCATGACCAGGATTATGTGTCCCACCCTCCCCTGATTCTGAGGGACAGTTCCCCCAGGTGCGCTCTCCTGCAGAGGTAGGCAAGCTCCTCTCTTCGGCCATTGCCCAGGCGCTTGCTCCTCTTTAGGACAGGGTTGATCAACTGTCTGCTCATGTCTTTAAGTCTACTTCTATTATCCTGGGAGACAGTGGGGCAGGGCCTAGTGGCATTCACTCTGTGGTGTCACGTAAGCCCGTCAAGCGTAACGCGGGGCACCTGGAAGGCTTCAGTAAACTTGCTGAAGTCTTCCATAAGAGTGCGCGCACGCTAAGAAGTGCACCCTACCGGGAGGAAGGCTCAAACGGGTATACAGGTGGCGATGCCACCCCGGATTTTGGCCCTGAGGAAGGGTTTCCTGAAGGCGGAGAGGGTGAGGACTATTATGTCTTTGCAGATGATGATGAATCCTCAGAGGATTTGATGGATTCGGGCAGGTCTTGGCGTCCTAGGCCTTCCAGTTCGGAAATGGGTGATGGTGAACCGGTTCATCCGGACATGTTTGACCCTCAATGTTTCTTCCGACCGCGTTCCACTGAATGGTTACCCGATAAGATGACAGCCGACTACGTTGCCTGTAAAATCAGACAACCCCTCAATCAGGAGGTGGGGTCTCGCCTCAGTTCGGAGTTATCGAGTTAGCACAAAGGTCTCTGGAATCCGTACAACCTCTTCCAACGGACGATGTTACGGGGTGGGCACAGAGGGCGATGTGCCTTTTGGGCAACCCCAACTGTGCCCTCTCAGCTTAGCGTTGTCGTTCTCTCCTCCTAAAGATTGATCCGAAGCTTGGGGAATTGTCTTCGTCTGAGGCTGGCTCTGTGGCTCAGGGCACCCTTTTTGGTGATCCTTTTGTGAAGGAACTTGGAAAGTTTGTGGCCACGTTCTCTGCCCTTGATAAAGCACAGGCTTCTAAGAAGAAGATTTTCCGAAAAAGGTTTTTGCCGGGGCTGGACGAGGCAGGGGTCGCTCTTCCGGCTGTCAGTTCAACCAAGCCTCCAATAAGGGACCAGGGAAGCGCAACAACAACTGAAACGATGGTAGATGGGGGTCCTTCTGTCCTTCCTGTGGAGGCAGAGGTCAAGGCAGGGGCCACGGTGACAACCAGAATAATTCCAAAGGATTCAATGGTAAGCATGAATCTCCTCTCCGGTTTGTCTGGGGGGCAGGATTTCTTCGTTTCTGGCAAATTGTGCAGAACTCACGTCGGTTCCTTGGGTGCTAGAAACAGTTCAGGGGTTTCACATAGAGTTCTACGGGTCCCCTCTTCAAATTTCTCGTCCTCGCTCTTTGGTTTTCTCCGAAACAGAAGAAGCGCTCATAGACCTGGAATTTAGGATCATCTCTCAAAAGGCGCTATTGTCCTCGCCAGTCTTCATCGAAGAGGTTTTAACAGCAATATCTTTCTGGTCGAAAAGAAAGAAAAGGGCTTCAGGCCTGTTATCAACCTCCATTCTTTCAACGAGTGGTTGGTTTATCAGTATTTCAAAATGGAGGGAATCCATCTTCTCAGGGATCTCCTTCTCCAAGACGATTGGTTAGTCCGGTTGGATCTCAAGGATGCCTATCTTTCGGTCCCCATCTTCTCTCCTCATCGCCGGTTCCTCCAGTTTCAATGGAAGGGTCAAACTTACGAGTTTCAAACTCTTACCTTTTGGTCTTTCCCCAGCACCTTGGTGCTTTACAAAACTTCTACGGCCGGTGGTCGAACACCTTCGCACAAAAGGCATTCGGTTGATCTATCTGGACGACATCCTCCTGATGGATCAATCAATACATTTGTAGAGCGCGCTACTCACCCGTGAGGGTATCAAGGCGCTGATGGAGGGGGGTGCTGCTTCTGCTCGAATAGCCAGGTCTTGAGGTGTCTCCTGAAGGTGAGATGGTCCTGGGTCAGTCGTAGGTGTGCGGGGAGGGAGTTCCATGTCTTGGCTGCCAGGTAGGAGAATGATCTTCCTCCGGTCGTGGCTCTGCGAATCTGTGGAACGGTGGCGAGGGCGAGGCTGGTGGAGCGGCGCTGGCGGGTGGTGGTGTGGTACGAGAGGCGGTTGTTGAGGTATTCGGGGCCCATGTTGTAGAGTGCTTTCTGTGCGTGGGTGAGCAGCCTAAACGTAATCATCTTGCTGACGGGGAGCCAGTGTAGGTTTCTCAGGTGGGCGGATATGTGGTTGCGGCGAGGGATGCCGAGGATGAGTCGTGCGGAGGCGTTCTGTATGCGCTGAAGCAGTTTCTGAAGTTTGGCTGTGGTTCCTGCGTAGAGGCCGTTCCCGTAGTCCAGTCGACTTGTGACGAGGGCCTGGGTGACCGTCTTTTTGGTTTCGGTGGGGATCTATCGGAAGATCTTACGGAGCATGCGTAAGGTGTTGAAGCATGAGGACGAGACTGCGTTGACTTGCTTGGTCATTGTGAGGAAGGAGTCCAGGATGAATCCCAGGTTGCGAGCGAGGTCCGTGGGTGTCGGTGCGGTGCCCAGCGTCGTGGGCCACCAGGAGTCATCCCAGGCGGATTGGAATTGTCCGAGGATGAGGACCTCCGTCTTGTCTGAGATGAGCTTCAGACGGCTGTGCTTCATCCATTCTGCGACCTCTTTCATTCAGTCCTGGAAGTTGGCTTTGGCGATGGTAGGGTCTTTGGTGAGGGAGATTATCAGTTGGGTGTTGTCGGCGTAGGAGAAGATGTTGATCTTGTGTTTTGCGTGCAATGGTGGCGAGGGGGCTCATGTAGATATTGAAGCGGGTTGGGCTGAGTGAGGAGCCCTGAGGTACGCCGCAGATTAACTTGGTGGCCTCTGAGCAGAAGGGAGGGAGGCAGACTCTCTGGGTTCTGTCGGAGAGGAACGATGTGATCCAGTCCAGGGCCTTTCCTTGGATCCCAGAGTTGTTGAGGCGGGTTATTAGGGTGCGGTGGCAGACTGTATCAAAGGCTGCCGAGAGGTCCAGGAGGATGAGGGCGTCTGTCTCTCCGTTGTCCATCAAGGTCCTGATGTCATCGGTGGCTGCGATGAGGGCGGTCTCGGTGCTGTGGTTGGCTTTGAATCCGGACTGGGATGAGTCGAGCAAGTTGTTTGCTTCGAGGAATGTTGTCATCTGTTTATTGACGGTCTTCTCGATGACTTTAGCCGGGAAGGGAAGAAGAGAGATGGGGCAAAAGTTCTTGGGGTCTTTGGGGTCTGCTGTTGGTTTCTTCAGGAGGGTGTTGATTTCTGCGTGTTTCCAGCTTCCAGGGAAGGTGGCTGACGTGAAGGAGCTGTTGATGATGTTCCGGAGGTGGGGTGCGATGATGGTGTCGGCTTTGATGAAGATATGATGAGGGCATGGGTCGGAGGGGGAGCCGGAGTGGATGGTGTTCATGACGCGGGTGGTGTCTCCAGTGCTGATGGGCGTCCATGCGCTGAGGCTGGTGGTGGGGGTCATTGGTTTGGTGTCTGGAAGCGGAGTCTGGGGTCCGAAGCTCTCCTCCACTTGCAGGTTACAGTGTCCCTTCTGCAGAATCTGGGGTTCACCATCAATGCTCAAGAATCAGACTTGATTCCGCAGCAGAGCATGATTTTTCTAGGGTTCGCATCGACACGACGGATGCCACCTTGAATCTTCCGTCTCAGAAGATTTCCAAAATCAAGAAGGAGATTCGCAAGGTACTCCATCGGGACAGGATCTCTCTTCGTCAAGTGGCTAGAATTGTGGGTTTGTTATCATCTTCGATTCAGGCCATCTTTCCGGGTCTTCTGCATTAAAGGGCCCTTCAGAGGTTGAAGGCTTTTCACCTCCGCAGAGGTCTAACGTACTCATAGTTGATCTCCCTCTCCTTGGAAGCCAGGTCGGAGCTCCTTTAGTGGACCGACCATATGGAGGCTTGGACTGGGAGAGCGATTTTCGGCTCCCGTCCGGATCTGGTAATCTAGTCGGATGCCAGTCGCCTGGGTTAGGGGGCCAGATGCGGCTCTCTCTCTGTGGGGGGCAGGTGGACGGAGGAGTCCACCTCCACATCAATTGTTTCGAACTCCTGGCGGGTTCTTTTGCCATTCATTCATTCATGACAACCAGGGTTTCCTGCTGTGTCCTACTCCGGATGGACAATACGACGGCTGTTCGATACATCAATCGCCTGGGCGGTACTCACTCCAAGATTCTGGCAGATCTCGCCAAGGATTTTTGGAATTATTCCCTTCAACATCAGATTTCAGTGACGGCAGAGTATCTCCCAGGAGTTCAGAACTTCGTGACAGATTGGAACTCCAGGCATTTCCGGGATGCCAGTGATTGGAGGCTGGATCCTGTTATCTTCCGTCAGGTCGTAGACCTGTGGGGTCTTCCTCTTGTGGATATCTTTTCTTCCAGATGGAATGCCCAACTCCTGCGATTCTTCAGTTGGAAGCCGGATTCAGGAGCGGAGGCTTGGACGCCTTCCTTCAGGATTGGTCGGGGATTCCAGCTTATGCTTTTCCCCCGTTCCTGTTCATTCAGAGAGTCACTGCCCAAGTCCGCAGGCAGAAAGCCTCTCTGATCTTGATTACTCCAATCTGGAGAGCTCAGATTTGGTTCCCGTCCCTTCTGGAATTGTCTTGGGACCGGCCTCTTCGGTTGCCGTCTTTCGAGCACATTCTGTCGGAACCCCTGGGCCATCCTCACCCCCTGGTTCTCCAAGGCCATCTACATCTTATTGCCTGGAGGATTTCAGGAGATGATTGACTGACGGCTCGCTTTCGAGAGAAGCTGAACTCCTCATTCAACAGGCCTGGGCCCCGGGTACTACCAAGCGATACCGATCAGCTTGGAGACGGGTTCGTTGTGTGGCGAAACACCTGGATCCCGTGGGCTCCTCCGTTGCTGAGGTAGTCTACTTCCTTGCGGAGCTCTTCCATCAGAAGTTGGCTATTTGTACCATTAATTCTTTCCGGTCAGCCATTTCTGCTGGTCCTTTCCTTGTGGATGGGGCTCCTGTTGGAGAACACCCTTGGGTTTGTAAGCTCTTGAAAGGCATTTGTCTTTCACGTCCCCCCAGAACCAGGTTATTCTGGCCAATGGGATGTTAATTTGGTTCTTCATCTTTTATCTTGGCAAGATAATGATTATCTGTCTTGGAAGGAGATTTCAGCTAAACTCGCTATTCTCCTTTTTTCTTATTTCTTGTGAGAGAGCTTCTGATGTCCGTGCTCTGGACAGTTCTGCACGAGTTTTTACCCCGGAAGGTGTTACCTTTTTACAATTTCCAGGCAGACTAAATCTAGTACAAGGTCAGTAACCTATCCTGCTTTTCCGGATTCTCCTACGCTGTGTGTGGTTAGATGCCTTAAATCTTATGAAGACATGACTTTGGAGGTTCAACCTCCTGGTGAGCGGCACCTTCTTATTGCCATTAAGACACCCTTTCGGGCGGTTTCCTCTCCTACCATTGCTAGATGGGTCAATGGGATTATGTCTGAATCCGGGATTGATGTCAGAAATTTTGGAGCTCATTCTACCAGAGGATCTATGGCCTCCAAGGCTGTCCAAGTAGGTGGCAGATTGGAGGACATTATGAATGCGGTTGATTGGTCTTTGGAATCAACTTTTAAAACGTTTTATTTCAAGCCAATTCATGAAGCTGCTGCGCTAGTGGTAAGGAAGCTTTGAACTTGCATAATCCTCGCCTCCGCTTCCTGACATAGAATGAGAAATTTCATAGTTATCACAAAGGAGTTTTAATTCTATTAAGGACGCGGAGGCGACGACTATCCCTCCCTGGCTTCATCTAGCCTCCCGCCCTGGGATTATCTGTATAAGGATTGTCTTTCTACGTATCGAGAAAGTATTGCTCTTGTGATTTATCGTGTCTCTGCATCAGATATGTTCTGTTTCGATTGGATTTTATTTTGCAGCTTGTGCCTTAGTGCTTTACTGCCTTTGTATTTGCTTGACTTGTTGCCATATGCTTCTGTACTGTTCTCCTATATGAGTTCTTTCTGGATAGGAGATTATTATGTTCTCTTTTATCCTAGGCTCAGATCCGTAGACGGAATATACGGTGGTCAACTTACCTTCCTGCAGCAGCGAAAGAGGAAGGACTACGCCGTGGGATCTCCTATATGCTCTTGCCTGGACTGTGATTGGTGGACTGGTTTCCATGACTACTGCTGAGCCTCATGGGCTATGTAGTTCATGGCTGTTTTTTCTTGTTATCTTTGAACTTGCTGTCTAATAAATAGAGAGAGGATATGCATAATCCTCGCCTCCGCGTCCTTGATAGAATTGAAACTTTCCTTTGTGATAACTAGGACATTTCTCAGTTACCGCCAAACAGCAAATGCTATGCTAACTCTGAATTCTCGGACTTCTGGCTTATGTCTTTAGGGGTTATGTACACATTAGTCCTTCTTCGCGCTGGACGGAGGACAGTGGGTAAGGCAAAAAGGGAAGCCGGTTGAACACTTCGTACCATGGGACGGGGAACGTAACTATTGTATGCACGATACGTCCTATGCAGATCCACCTTGACATTTCTGCAAGATTATAAAAGCCAGCAAGCGTCTGAAATCTAACTTTATATTGTCAGGTAATGTCGGCATTTTTCATTTTCTTTGGTCATTTTTGTGTATCTTGTATGGATTTCTTTTACGGTGGAGCAGTTCTTCTTTGGCAAGCCTTAGTGCTCAGTTTCACTTGTAGGTATCGCCTACAGACAGCTTTTAGCCATTGTGTTTAGACTCTTTGTGGACAATAGCATTAATTACAGCGGCTGTGGCTCAGCCAGTTAATTGGCTTTCTTGTCAGTGTCCTTGTATTTTATGGTTTTCCTTTCTGTCCTTGTGCTTGCTCCTCCAGTTGACACATAGGGTCTATGCCATCATTTTGATTGGATGGTTTCTATTTTTCCACAGGTCAACACCAGGAAATGGAGTGTATGTGTTCTCTTGCTCTCTCCCCTATGTGCTGCTTCCACACCTCCACTCCTCTCTCCTGCTCGGCTTTTTAAAACATTGAAATTCCCTACTCAGGTCCTTTTTTGTTTCCCTTACTTGGAGGATACTTACCTGTTCCTATCACTACAGGTTTTAAACCACTAATGCAGTTATGATCCTTCTTCTTTTTTTTATTTATTTTTTATTAACACACTTACTTTGGAGCTACGACTCGCTCTACAATTCCTGTTAGCCTTTAAAAAGTCCTTTCGGACGAAACTCGTGTCGGCTGCCTGTTTCTTATGTAATGGATTTTGACAACAAAAAAAAAGGATACATAGAAGGAAACAAAGATCGACTTATGGACTTCCTCTTTTTTACTATGATGGTTAATGTCTACTTTACAGACTTGGACTGATTCTGGATGTGCCTCTGCATTTGTCTAATACATTTGTGAACCTCAAAGGGGATTTTTTTCTCCTAGAGAGTCCGTTTGGTCTCCTAAAGGCGGAGGGAGGCTGTATGCTTGGAGAGCACCACAGTATACTAAGGAAATGCAAACAACTTTCCGACGGACGAAGTGGGTGGATGTGCATTTGTAATTTGACATCTCTGCCTTGTTCCTTTGTGCAATAATTAAATGAATGTTTGCATTGTTCAGCGTCATCCATTTTTTTTTGTTTCTTTTGCTATTGTGTGTTGGGTGTGGCACTAGGCAACCCCCTGGCAGGTTGATGCTCACTATTGGTGCATTGTGTCCATGGTGTGCCAGGAGGGTTGGCCCCTGGCAGGGTGGTGCCCATTATCTGTGTCCTAGGTGTGCCAGGAGAGCTGGGCTGTGCCCACTGTCAGTGCCTTGTGCCCTAGGTGTGAATTTATATAGTAAACCCAGGGGTTAATATAGTTATGAGATCGACAAGGATAGTTTTGATCTCAAACATTTGAGATCCTCTTCAGGACAGGTGTGTGAGCACCTGATATCAGGAAGGAACCATGTAGATGTCGAACCAAAGCACTGTGGTGTCTCACGCTAGAATGGATTGAGTCTTTAGATGGTTGAGGAACAGTTAGTGGGGCATCCTAATCTGGAAGGAACACGGTTCAGGGTTGCAAGGATCTTGTGTTGGTTATCCTTGTTGGGGATCAGTCGTGGTAGGCCAGCAGATTGTGATCCGAGCCTCAAGGGATGGGCGGCACACATATTGCTCATGACGCATTTATTTAGGCTTGTATTGCAGAGCGTCCGGGGAAATGGACTACAGGGGACCAGATCCCGTACTGATTCTGTAGCAATTGATTCTTCTCGCTGAGAATGAGACTTGTGTCTATATTAACTCCTGGTTTTACTACATAAATTCATTAATAGGAGTTCAATGTTATGTTTTTTAAGAGTTGCATTTTTTTAAACTTTCTTTGACTCCCTAAAGTACCTACTTTTTACCTTCTTGTGAGCACTGGATCATAAAAAACAAAAATATATATATATATATATTGACTTAAAGTTTTTGATATTCTGCAAGAATACATTAATTGCACTATACAGTAAACTGTTTTGGGGTTGTTTTACTTTATAATTGTTGTATTTCCATTACATTGTGTATTAGAGTCCTGAAAAAAACATACTGAACCTATTATTTTTCCTTTCGCTGAAAAGGAAAGTTTACAGGACCACTGCTGGATTCAACCATTGTTCACCAAACAAGATTTATTTACCTCAAGTTCTCCAATTGTGGGATCTCCTTGTTTAAAAAAAAAAAAAAAAATCTGTGTTGGGTGTGTCAGGGTGATGCCCACTGTTGGTGCCTTGTGTCCTAGATGTGCCAGGAGTTTTGGCCCCTGGCAGGGTGGTGCCTACTGTTGGTAACTTGTATCCTAGGTGTGCCAGGATGTTTGGCCCCTTGCAGGATGGTGCCTTGTGTCATAGTTGTGGCCTCAGGCTGCCCCCTGGAAGGGCAGTGCCATTGTTTGTGCCTTGTGTCCTAGGTGTGCCAGATGGGCTAAGCGGTGGCCACTCTCAGTGACTTGTGTCTTAGGTGTGCCAGGTGGGCTGGGCAGTGTCCACTTTTGCTGCCTTGTGTCCTAGGAGTGCCAGGAGGGTTGCCCCTTGGCAAGGTGGTCCCTACTGTCGGTACCTTGTATCCTAGGTGTGCCATGATGTTTGGCCCCTGGCAGAGTGGTGCCCATAGTCTTGCAGGATGGTGCCTTGTGTCCTGGCTGTGGACCTAGGCTCCCCCCTGAAAGGCAGTGGCCATTGTCTGTGCCTTGTATCCTAGGTGTGCCAGTCAGGCTCGGTGGTGCCCAATCTCGCTGCCTTGTATCCTAGGTGTGCTAGGAGGGTTGGCCCTGGCAGGGTGGTGCCCACAGTCTGTGCATTGTGTCCTAGGTGTGGCACCAAGCTGCCTCCTGGCAGGGTGATGCTCCCTGTGGGTGCCTCGTGTCATAGGTGTACCAGGAGGATGGGCCCCTGGCTGGGCGATGCCCCCTGTGGGTGCCTAGTGTCCTAGGTGTTTTCAGGATAAAGACGAGCCGCACGGGTGCAGTGTTTCAGGAGCGGCTTGGTGTCTGTGTGCTGCTCTGACGGGCCAGTGAGTGTGTGTTGAAGCTGAAATGCACGGGTACTCCTAGTACGGTCGGCTGGCCTTCATTGGTGGCCCGCTGACCTTGTTGCCATATAAGGTAAGTGGCTGTGATGTGCGCAGTCTTGAGTGGCAGGAGCGCGCACCTGGAGTATGTGTGAGCAGTGGATTGATGGGGCCCAGAGGTGCCCATCACATCTCTTGATGTGCTACAGTCCCATCACCTCTGGGGCAGCACGGGCCACATCAGTGTGCATAGAAGACTCCAGGATCGAGCAGCGATTCTCACAAGCCACAGGTGTGCCCACTGCTGTAGGGGAGAGTTGTCACTGCAGATGGTTTATGGCCCAGAGAATGCCTCACATTTATTTATATACTTTTTATTTTTTATTTTTATTTTTAGTTTTTTTATATAGCGCAAACTGGACCCGAGGATTATCGGGTATCAGAGCACTTTATATATATTTTTTTAAATCTTATATTTTTTTTAAAATATTTCTTATTGAGTAAAGCAAAAAAAGAGACCATTTTACAAACAATTAACATCATCAGGATTTTAGACTAAATGTTACACATTTGCTGAGCGAACTTTAAATTAGCTATAAACCGACAGGGATCAGAATGCCAAAAATAATAATAATAATAAACATGGTAAGTCAGTAAACAAGCCAGATCTTAAACTACTTACAGCTATACAAGTTTTGCTAATAACATGCTAAAGTTCTTAGTGCTACAGTACTTCAGGGAGATCCCCCCCCCCCCCCCCCCCCCCCCCCTTACACTCTTAGAAAACGTGCTATAGTGCTTTATAAATGTGCTTTTTCGGCACACAAAAAGTGCATCGTGCTGAACCGTCAAAGTAGTATAGTGCAAGATCTTTAAAATCTCAAGTCGCCCATTGTTTCTAAATTCTTAAAATACTTCCCAACAGCCTCACATTTTCTTGTAGCTCCTACCCTCATAGCAGATGCCTCTTCAAATCCCATAGTAAATTTCATTTTATTTATCCTCTTCAAGTAGGAGTGGACCTCCTCTGACCTCCATCTCTGGAAGATTAAGGAGCGATCTACCAAAGAACTGATTGCAATAAAAATTGCCTCTGATTTTGTCAAGTCTCTCCTTTCTCTAGAAATGCCATAGAGGGCTACCACATCTTTGGGGTCTACCCTCTTAGGACTGCCTGGTTTATAGCCGAGAATATATTCACCAAAAAATCTCTAATTTTGTACATGTGTCAAAAGTATGGAGCCAGTCCCCTCCCCCTCAGATTGGCAACAGAAACATTTGTTTGCTACTTCTGGATATCTTTTACTAAGACTGGCTCCTCCGGTTTCTACTATTTAAAGTTGATGGAATGCAAAGGTTTGAGGCTCCAAATTCTTCCTTGTCGCCTGAAAAACTGGAAAGACTGTGGATTAGAGGAGTTTGGGCATTTCCTAATGAATAATAAATTAATTACCTGGCAAGTGGTGCAAAGTAGATATGGTGATAATAAAAAGCTGTTTTTTTTGAGTATGTACAGATTACAAACTTTATAAAAAAAATATAACCCTACATCAAGCGGCGCCCCAACAAGTCAGAATGCGCCCTTTTTCTAGCCAAATTAAAGGGGGTAGGTAACCGGAATTCGCAGCTGACAAAACTCAATGTGTCCCCTGTGGTTGTTAAATTTTTAGGAAGAGTAGTACGTGAAACTAATTGTAAGTTGTCTAGTCCGGAGTGGCAGTTAATATCTCAGTTGGGCAGTGAGGCATCAAGAGCTGCCAACTTTAAAAGGATGGCCTTCCTGCCCCGTTGTTTGGCATAGGACACATTCATTTTTGTGAGGCAATGGGAGATTGTGATTTGCCCACAATCACAGGACGCTGCGAGACTCGAACCCGATTGCCCAGCTTGGAGGTCGACCGCTCTAGCCGTTAGGCTACATCCTCTCCCCATTTATCAGAAAAGGGTCCGAAATAAAAACAACACATACATATGTACTCACGCAGGTGAGCTTTGGGCAGCCCTCCTTATTCCTTGGTCTGTTTACAGTCCATTTCGTTGTACTCCCACCCGCCCCAACACTCTGAGTCCCTCAGTGGGTCCGGCGAGTGGACGCTTTGGCTCTCTTGAGTGACCGCATGTTACCGGTATCATGAACGTCACTTAAAAAACAGTGCAGATCTGCCCGTAATTAGTTTATTTTTTATCATTACTCATTTGTAATGAATATGCTCTAAAAATAAAAACATGAACGTCAATGCCGTGGCTGGTGCCTCTGACCATGTACCCCACACACGTGATGTGCCCAGGTCTCCCCCCAGGGCTGGTCCCACCGCGCCCTCTGCCGGCTCTTTCCTGCCACCTTGAGCCGGTGGCACCTGCTGTGACTGGAGTTTCCTGGAGCCGCCTGCCCATGGCCATGGCTTGTCATTGTTCGCTTCGCTTTGTGTTCACTGCACAGAAACCAGCCCTGTGCCTCGGGCCGTGGGGTTCTTGGAAAACTAACAATGAACCTGCAGGAGTGTGCGTGAGGCTTGCACGCCGGGGTTATTTCTGAATGGCGGGGTGTAAGCGAGGCTGGAGGTGTTTGTGGCGGTGGGGGCCCAGGGGAGGGTGTGGCGGAAGCCCAGCTGCTGGTAGCTACTGGGGTGTCCATGGCACCCCTGCTCCAGCCTCTTATGTAAGGTGGTGTCATGTCTGACAAGGAGCTCAGAACTAAACAATAACCCAGGCCAAGGGAAGTGACCGTGAGTCTGTAAGCACACGTGCCCTGAGGCCTGGGCTCTTTTGACTCGGCCTGTCCTCTTACAGATGCCTTAATATTGTACTGAAATCCCACTGATTCATGCGGGAACTAAAGGACAGGGCGGACTGAAAGCAGACTACAGGAAGCCAGTCCTTATGTGTTTATTTATAACGTTGTATATAGTGCGAACATGACCCTAGGGCCTAGAGGGTATCAAGAGCTTCACATGAAGGGCGGGGAGGAGATAGGTGTGGGGCCAATAACCAGTCCCATATACCAACAAGGAGCAGACATTGAGGATTAACAAGTGAATGAGCTTGACCTCCATAGGGCAGCAGATGGATAAAACACAGGTATGCAATCCATAAACAAAAGGTGTGATCTTGGGGCAAAAACGTGTTAATCAGAAATGTTTTCACTTCTTTTTAGGGCTCGCACTGCGACGCAATCGCAAAAGCGATTGTCGCAGTGGAGTCCTATTGTAATCATTCTGGCTTTCAAGGACTAACGAGGTTTAGGACAACAGACTGGCACGCACGCAGCATGCCGGAATCGGATCAGGTCGCGCTCAGATTCCGGCAGGCTGTTCACAACACATGCACACGCAGGCAGGCACACACAACACACACACACACACACAGACAGACAGACGCACACACACAACACACACATACAGATGCACGCAACCCCCTTCACCCCCACTCACCAGGCTCTTTCAGCGTGTTCTGTGTCCCCAGCGCTGGTC
Organism: Lissotriton vulgaris; assembly: GCF_964263255.1. Taxonomy (NCBI): domain Eukaryota; kingdom Metazoa; phylum Chordata; class Amphibia; order Caudata; family Salamandridae; genus Lissotriton; species Lissotriton vulgaris. The sequence continues at coordinate 321,273 of NW_028246212.1, forward strand.
TTCACCCGGGCACCCGGGCCCCCTCCTGGGACCCGGGACTTCAGATTCCTGCACTCTGCTTTGGCGCCGGGGGCGCGCATGCGAGGACAGCCCCCGCCCTCTCACTGTAAACCCGGGCTGCTTTCGCTGGTCACGTGCCCGTAGCCACGACAACACGCGGCGCGCTCGCGCGGACCCCGAGAAGGAGCAGAGAAGCGGCTGGCAAGTGGTATCCCGAGCGGAGGACCGGAGCAGGCTACATAACTGAGTGGCGTAGCTAGGGGGGTGCGGGGGGGGACGGGACGCCCATTGCGGCCTTTATAATTTATTTGGGACCTGGAACGATCGAACACAGTTTCCCCACTCCTCCCCAAATACAATATAATGGCGGCCGCGGCCGCAACGGGCCTCCAGTGCCGCGGCCGGGCCCAGGGGACAGAGCTCACTTTGCCAATGGCCTGTCTTAAAACGTCTCTGCTTCCTGCCGCTTTATTTTGCCCCCCCCATTATCTCATTATCTGCATGCCTCCCGCGCCTCCGCAGGGAAAGTGACAGGCAGGTAATATTTCGTATCTCTGACATGATCGCAGAGATGATTTTCGGACCTCTGTAATCCCCTTTGGCAGTCCTGTCATTCAAGTATAACGCAGTCAATGCTATCAGTCAACCGTGGGCGTGGCACACCATGGGGGCCGGGATTAATTATCCGGATGTGCCGGGCGGCGGTAGAGTTTGCCATCATGTCCGGAGGAAGTCAGAGGAAGTGGCGGCAGTAGCGGCGGGAGACTCATTTGAGTCAGTGGAGTACTACACGAGACTCAAGTCTCTCATGGCTGCCACCGCGCAAAAGAGCATGATCGATTGCGGGGGCAAGCAGGAAATTCTGATATGAAAAGTAAGTGTGCCATCGATGTGCACTCTGCCTGCCACCAGTCTTCACCCCAGGCTGCTGGCACTCGAGTCGACTCGTCCCGACCCGCTGCAGGAAATTCTGATTTGAAAAGTAAGTGTGCATCGATGTGCACTCTGCCTCCAGTCCAGTCTTCACCCCAGGCTGCTGGCACTCGAGTCGACTCGTCCCGACCCGCTGCAGGAAATTCTGATTTCAAAAGTAAGTGTGCATCGATGTGCACTCTGCCTGCCACCAGTCTTCACCCCAGGCTGCTGGCACTCGAGTCGACTCGTCCCGACTGGCTGCAGGAAATTCTGATATGAAAAGTAAGTGTGCCATCGATGTGCACTCTGCCTGCCACCAGTCTTCACCCCAGGCTGCTGACACTCGAGTCGACTCGTCCCGACCCGCTGCAGGAAATTCTGATTTGAAAAGTAAGTGTGCATCGATGTGCACTCTGCCTCCAGTCCAGTCTTCACCCCAGGCTGCTGGCACTCGAGTCGACTCGTCCCGACCCGCTGCAGGAAATTCTGATTTGAAAAGTAAGTGTGCATCGATGTGCACTCTGCCTCCAGTCCAGTCTTCACCCCAGGCTGCTGGCACTCGAGTCGACTCGTCCCGACCCGCTGCAGGAAATTCTGATTTGAAAAGTAAGTGACCCAGAACCACCTAGAGTTCAGAAAGCAGCTTAAAACGTGGATATTTGACAAATAATCCCCCTCCCCTTCATAAGCGCCTTGAAACCCTCTGGGTATGTAGTGCGCTATACAAATTTGTTTGACTTGACTTTGACTTGACATCGATGTGCACTCTGCCTCCAGTCCAGTCTTCACCCCAGGCTGCTGGCACTCGAGTCGACTCGTCCCGACCCGCTGCAGGAAATTCTGATTTGAAAAGTAAGTGTGCATCGATGTGCACTCTGCCTCCAGTCCAGTCTTCACCCCAGGCTGCTAGCACTCGACTCGTCCGGTCTCGGCCATCGACTCGAGTGCCAGCAGCCTGGGGTGAAGACTGGTGTCAGGCAGAGTGCACATCGATGGCACACTTACTTTTCAAATCAGAATTTCCTGCTCGCCCGGCCTCCAAGATTTCATTGCCCCCCTGTGCCAAATTAGATAATTACAGGAGGAGTTCGGTGGCTGGCCTGTCACCTCCTGACCTCGACACTTTCTGCCTTTTTATTAGTCTCTGTTGTGGAGGATCTCTGAAGGTTGTGTCCCACACAGTGTGAGTCTGAGACTAGGTGCTGTGTGTCTTTAAAAGGCACAACAAGCACGGCTCTCGAGACAACAGTGCCATTTAGCAGAATATATCACGGCCATCACTACCTGAAATGTGTCCAGATTGCCAGCAGCTGCCTGCGTCCAAGGAGTGTGACAGACTCGGGACCCATCCCCAGCAGTCTTTAGATTTTCCACTGCAGCACTGTGACTCGTTAAACTTGGTAAGAGTAAAACATGAAAGCTGCTGCCATTTTAAATGTTCATGCTAAGGTCAGATTTGAAGTTTTATTAGATAGCTGCCAAGGTTTTAGATTTTGACATTTTCATAATTTTAGTAAAATTTTTGATATGTATATGTTTCCCTCATCTTCATTGCTTGATTTTGCTCGCAAAAAGTGTCACTCGTATTTGTTGAAATGTCACTCATAATTGCACTACAATTATAACCATGTCACACATAGCAATCTGAAACCTTGGCAGCTATGCTTTGGGTGGAAGCCGTGAGGCGTGAGTGCCAGTTTCATGTCACTGCACAATACCGCCAGTTTTCACCACACCATAGGATCTTGGGGAACTGTCTGCCACTTTTTTGCAGGCTCCTCAGTGGGAGATGTGCAGGGTGGTGAGGAACCAGGCATCAGTTACAGCATCTCACCAATGGTTTAAACCCCAGTAGTTTGTCCGAAAAGTGAAACCAATGGCATGTTTAGAGCGGGGATTCCCAGCTGACATTTGAAAAAGCCATGCGTAATATTAAACATCCTATTAAAAAGTTAATTTATACCCAAAATAACTTTGTAGCAACATTAGGATAATGAAAGACTGGGCCAAAAAATAATAATCTTACCTATACCATGCATTTTGCATGCAGCTTTTTGATAACAGTCCAAATGAGACTGCTATATTAGGATTGTAACTTATGAACTGCAAATGACAAAAAGATTTCTGTGACCAAAGCAGTAGCCCATTGATCTATGCACATAAAATACAGTTCTGTGATCTGTATGATACATGTTCTCTGCAGCACGGACGCTAACCCTCTGAGTTACTTTATGATGACTCAAAAACTGCCTCTAGACACAACCCTGATCTCTCTCAGCAGAAACATTAATCACCATACTTATCTTTACTTTTTTATTGTAGCCTGAAAACTACTGAACACACAAGCAACTCTCCAGCAGGTGCTTTTAAACCATAAGTTACTGCTATTATTTCCAAACACAGCGCCCCCTGTGGTCAGCGCCTGGTGCACTGCCTAGGAGGCAGAAGGTGGAGAGATGCACAAGGAGGCGCCATACAAATATATTTGCCTTTGCTTTGTTACAATATGGGCCGGAAAATAAAACGCACCGGGCCTTTTTTTGAAATGTGACTTAGCATTAAAGATGTGCTGACTTTTCACAATTTAAATTAAAATAGACCAGTGCTTTAATTAAATACCCCCTCTCCCACTTGTGATAAAGTTACTGGGAAAGCTTTCAAGTGCTCACCGTCCTTCTTCCCCAGCAAACCCTCTCCCCCCCCTCCCCTGAGGGGCAGCAATCTGAGGGATAGCCCATTTGTTGCAGCTTTATATAGCACCAAATAGATCCAAAGGTATTGTACACTGGTCCCTCTCACCCACTTCTTGTGGCGAGGTTAATGCATACTCGAATTTTATTTTGGTGTGATTACTTTCAAACCTTCCCCCGTCCCATTGCTGTTTTCAATGCCATCATCCACCTTCCCATTATTGTTTTAAACCCCTCACCCCGCCACTATTTCCAGTTCTTCCCCACTATCCCTCTGTGGCTTTCTCAATTCACCCCCACCCCTCCTGCTGTTGCTTTTAAATCCCCAAAACCCTCCAGTTGTTTCTGTCAGACCTTCCCCTCCTACCTCGGCAGATAAAACATCACCCGCTAGCCATCCCACCAGATTGCCTTTGACAATGCTTCTTTACTTAGATTTCTGCCGTGCTGCGCTTGGGCAGCATGCATTTCTGAGAATGACAGTCCGGCAACTAGCCCAGAACGTGCTCGGGGTAAATAAATACAAGTAAGAGTTACAGTCCTAAACAGCACGGACAGTGTGACTGACTCGAGAAGGGGTGCTGCAGTTCCTCAATGCTACTGTCTGTCAGACCAGAACATGTGCGCGTGGGACAGCAATGCACCGGACTTGTTCATAAAGCTCTTTGCCACCGTCCCATATCTTTGTAAACCGGCTTTGCTGCATGAAGTGACTGTTCTGCATGCCGAAACCTAAAACCCACGTGCCTTTATTATTTATCGCTCTCTCTCCTTTGTTATTTATCTCTCCCTCCCTCTCGTTTGTTATTTATCTCTCTCTCTCCTTTATTGTTCTTTATATCTCTCTCTCTCTCTCTCTCTCTCTCTCTCTCCTTTATTGTTATTGATTTGGACTGATCAAAGTGAACAACACTGCTGGAGTCCTGCTCACACGTTGTCATTGGTGCCTGAATCTTGTTTCCCGTGGGTCTCAGCCGGTCGGTCATCCCTTTGTTTTGAATCTGTGCTTTGTACATATGGATGCTGACAAAAAGGGGAGGTTCACAATAGGCTGCAGCATCACAGTCATGTGTTTTGTCTTGTTTTGGGTAATTACAACATGACTGTGGGCTCCGTCACTGCTCATGCGTCCACGTAGCAAGACTAATAAGCATTTGCAATCCAATAGGTCTCGCATTACTGAAAGTTTGAGCTATTGGCGTTGCATCATTATTTGCAATGCCAGTAGCTCAAACTTTAACTACTGCGAGACCTATTGCATTGCAAATGCTTGTTTGAAGGAGGCGGTAGCTGAGATCAGGCAGACATCTGGAGGCAGAGAGTTCCAAATCTTTGTGGCGACACCCGAGAAGGCTCTGTATCACGTTTTTCTTTTTACGAAAAATCTGGTTTCAGTAGCAGAGAGCTAGCACTTCGCAATTATACCTGGCAGGGTTTTTTTTGTTTCCAAAGTTGACTATTTTCCACTCTTAAAATTCCAGGTTTACCTTTATTTATAAAGTTTTGCAAACGTTTTTTTCAGCTTTGCGAGTTAATTTTTACGGCACGGCAAGGTAAACTGCAAGAGTTTGGCAAATATTTGCAAAACATTTCTCTACATTTTTGTGAGCAGGGGCCTGCCCTGTGCACTTCCTGTTTGTGTTATAGGTAGAGGGTCAGGGCTGTGCGCGTGAGGTGAGGTGAGCAGGGGCCTGCCCTCTGCACTTCCTGTTTGTGTTATAGGTAGAGGGTCATGGCTGTGCGCGTGAGGTGAGGTGAGTAGGGGCCTGCCCTCTGCACTTCCTGTTTGTGTTATAGGTAGAGGGTCAAGGCTGTGCGCATGAGGTGAGGTGAGCAGGGGCCTGCCCTCTGCACTTCCTGTTTGTGTTATAGGTAGAGGGTCAAGGCTGTGCGCATGAGGTGAGGTGAGCAGGGGCCTGCCCTGTGCACTTCCTGTTTGTGTTATAGGTAGAGGGTCAGGGCTGTGCAGGTGAGGTGAGCAGGGGCCTGCCCTGTGCACTTCCTGTTAGTGTTATAGGTTGAGGGTCAGGGCTCTGCGCGTGAGGTGAGCAGGGGCCTGCTCTGTGCACTTCCTGTTTGTGTTATAGGTAGAGGGTCATGGCTGTGCGCGTGAGGTGAGCAGGGGCCTGCCCTCTGCGCTTCCTGTTTGTGGTATAGGTCAGGGCTGTGCGCGTGAGGTGAGGTGAGCAGGGGCCTTCCCTGTGCACTTCCTGTTTGTGTTATAGGTAGAGGGTCATGGCTGTGCGCGTGAGGTGAGGTGAGTAGGGGCCTGCCCTCTGCACTTCCTGTTTGTGTTATAGGTAGAGGGTCAAGGCTGTGCGCATGAGGTGAGGTGAGCAGGGGCCTGCCCTCTGCACTTCCTGTTTGTGTTATAGGTAGAGGGTCAGGGTTGTGCAGGTGAGGTGAGCAGGGGCCTGCCCTGTGCACTTCCTGTTAGTGTTATAGGTTGAGGGTCAGGGCTCTGCGCGTGAGGTGAGCAGGGGCCTGCCCTGTGCACTTCCTGTTTGTGTTATAGGTAGAGGGTCATGGCTGTGCGCGTGAGGTGAGGTGAGGTGAGTAGGGGCCTGCCCTCTGCACTTCCTGTTTGTGTTATAGGTAGAGGGTCGGGGCTCTGTGAGGTGAGCAGGGGCCTGCCCTCTGCGCTTCCTGTTTGTGGTATAGGTCAGGGCTCTGCGCGTGAGGTGAGGTGAGCAGGGGCCTTCCCTGTGCACTTCCTGTTTGTGTTATAGGTAGAGGGTAATGGCTGTGCGCATGAGGTGAGGTGAGTAGGGGCCTGCCCTCTGCACTTCCTGTTTGTGTTCTAGGTAGAGGGTCAAGGCTGTGCGCATGAGGTGAGGTGAGCAGGGGCCTGCCCTCTGCACTTCCTGTTTGTGTTATAGGTAGAGGGTCAGGGCTGTGCAGGTGAGGTGAGCAGGGGCCTGCCCTCTGCACTTCCTGTTTGTGTTATAGGTAGAGGGTCATGGCTGTGCGCGTGAGGTGAGGTGAGTAGGGGCCTGCCCTCTGCACTTCCTGTTTGTGTTATAGGTAGAGGGTCGGGGCTCTGTGCGGTGAGCAAACGCCTGCCCTCTGCGCTTCCTGTTTGTGGTATAGGTCAGGGCTCTCCGCGTGAGGTGAGGTGAGCAGGTGCCCTCCCTGTGCACTTCCTTTTTGTGTTATAGGTAGAGGGTCGGGACTCTGAGGTGAGCAAACGCCTGCCCTCTGCGCTTCCTGTTTGTGGTATAGGTAGAGGGTCAGGGCTCTGCGCGTGAGGTGAGGTGAGCAGGTGCCTGCCTGTGCACTTCCTGTTTGTGTTATAGGTAGAGGGTTTGGGCTCTGTGAGGTGAGGTGAGGTGAGCAGGGGCCTACCCTTTGCGCTTCCTGTTTGTGTTCTAGGTAGAGGATCTGGGCCCTGTGCGTGATTTGCGGTGAGCAGGGGCCTTCCCTCTGCCCTTTCCTGTTTGTGTTCTATGTAGAGGGTCGGGGCTCTGTGCGCGTGAGGTGAGTAGGGGCTGCCCTCTGCACTTCCTGTTTGTGTTATAGGTAGATTCCAGATATGCACACTGTTATTGCCGATCAATAAATTCTGTGCCCAATGGCGCGAACTGAGCGAAGACACAAACCGATATCATTGTGCGAGGGTAACGCATATATGTAGCTCCAGTAAGAAAATTGGAGGGCGACCCAATATCCCCTTGTGAGCTTGGGTACTGGTATAAGCTAAAGCAAATGGCCAGCAAGGGATTATTTATACATTAATATACTGTCAATATATATTTATGTATTTAGAGATCTCGAACGCCATGAACAAAATTCCCAGGAATGAATCCAATGTCTGATTTTGCTGATTAATGCAGAGAAGAGAACAATAAATGAAAAAGTAGGCATACCATCAATGTCATTGTGATCGGTTGGTCTTTATTAAAGCAAGAGGTAACAAGGGGTTCTATGAACAGCAAGGAACGCCTTTCTATCCATCATGTTAGATCTAAATAAAAGTAGTTGAGGGTGCATCAACGTTTCGGTCTCCTGTCGCATGAATACGCAAGACCATCATCAGGACTAGTTTATATTTAATGTAGAAGGTCCCTGAAAGTTATTTCACTGGGAGAACAATAGGAGTGAGTTTAATTATTGTTATGACGGGTATTATGATATGTGTGGTATTACACAAGGAAAAATTGCGAAACTACTTAGAGGGGCCACAGCTTTGCAAATTACTTTTCAAATATCCACCTCCGTGTGGACCGGTGGCTGCAACAGGGGACCATGGTAATTCTGCTGACATGGTGGGTCATTTAATCTGCTTCGATGCTCTGTGTGCAGTGATTCCATGCCCTGCCGCAGTACGAAATGAAGAAATCTGTGCTTTGCTGTCTACTCTCCTCTGTTGCAGAACCTACTGTTTTGTCCTTAACATCCTGCTCAGATTCAATGCTGGTCTCGGTCCTAGGGATGGCGCTGTATACGGGATACGTCTTCATGCCTCAGCACATCATGGCCATCTTGCACTATTTTGAGGTCGTGCAGTGACCAATGGAGACCCCTCGAGGAGAAGTCTGGAGCAGAGGGGCTTGAGGTGCCTGCAGTTGGTTGGTCCTGAACCAGAGACTCTTGGCGCTCCATGGATGCAGAGCAACACGCACTGTGTGGCTGGGTGCAGCATAGATACCCAGCATTGCAATTCACATTCCTTTTAATCTTCCAGGGGGTTGATTATATACAACTTTTATCTATTTTAACTCGTATTGTTTCTACTTTGAGAGCAGTATTTTCTTAACATTTGTCAGTTTGAATATTGCACTGTCAAAGCAGTTTTTTCTCTCAATGCAATTAAGTAAATTGTGATGCTTTATTTTTTAATTGGATGAGCAGAGATGTGGTTGAGTGGTGATCTTTGCGTGTGCTTGGATCATTTGTAAATAAACTTATTTCACCAGCGAAGGTTGTTGGACTCTAAGGAAGAATTAATATTGTTTGATGCGTGGTGTTCGTTTGCAAAATATGTGCTGCATGTTTGCTGTCCTCACAGGGGCAGTGGCTGCGGTCTCTTCGTTGCTTGACCGAATGTGATTTATCCATGGACGCCAGCCAGGTTTTGCAAGAAAATAAAAATGTAAATTGTTCTAACGTTAGAAATTTTTGCTCATTTTATTTTCTGTGTGTGTGTATATTATGCACAGTTGGCAACGGCAGAAGAGTGATACACTGTATATGAACAATGTCTGAAGATGTATACCTTGAAACACACAAGTATTGGAGCTTAAATCGGTGTTCAAAAGCTGGGCCCCAGATGATTTGAGGAGTTGTACAGTGAATGGTGAGATGTCCTGGGCCCTCAGTGGTTGTATTTAAGATTTGCTGTTGCACCGGCTCTCTGGCTTCACCAAGAGGAGACAATGTTCAGGAACCACGTCCTAAACTTGAAGGAAAGACAAACCCCTGCAAGATTGACATGAATATATAAAAGTAAACAAACTCTACTATAAAAGCCCACCATAAAAGCAAATGATACTATTGCTCCAGGGATATCACAAATAATGCAGTAAGTTTGGATCTGTAGTCATCTTCGTTGACTCAACTGTGTCTCCATCCTGTTGTAACCCCCCAGAGTGGTCCCCTCTTTGGAGTTGTGGGAGGTTCTTGGTGGGTGCTTTGCAAACCAACACAAAACATTTTTCCAAAACTGAAGGCGTCTGGTCCACCTTTGGCTAAAAGAGGAGCTGTGTGTAATCCCCTGTGTTCTTCTTAACTAAAACATATTCCCTTTAGCACCTGGATACCCCTAGGGGTGTTTAACATGATATACAAAACTCTTGATTGATTTATCGATTGACTCCTGCTAACTTACTGGAAATGGAGAAGACCCTGAGACTACTCCAGTTCAGTGATGCAACCGTGGCGCCTGTACCAGCATGATTTTTCAGAAGGCTTATGTAGGTTTTTGTAACCTTGCATGTCCCAGAGGTCTCTGTAGTTGGCCAACTTGAGAATGTAATCATTGCGTCTTTGTGGCTCGGCCACTCCTTCAGAATGCAGACCCATTTGGCAATTTACCAGTCATGGCAAAAGTTTAAGAGAAGTTTGTTTTTGTGCACTTCCAAAACATCTTGAGGAGGCTGTTGCTTTAGATTTTAATCTGTATTTCGCACCTCAGCAGTGGACCAACAGTGCTCCTTCTTTTAGGATGAGACAAGCAGATGAAAGAGAAGGATGCAGTTTGGTCACACTAGACCTGCCAGCATTCTTTGATATTGGGAACCACCAGAAACTGCTTAACAGGGTTGCTAAAGTATTTCGAGCTAGTCTGCTGGTATTCAGTGGTTTTATTCTTTCTTGCATAATAGAGCACAGAGATTACATGGATCTTTAATGTCCTCTCCTGTTTCCCTGAAGTGTCATGTCACAGGCCTCTCCCCTCCCTGGTCCTCTTTAATATCTACATGGCCTCTATGGTTCCACTTTTCAAAGACTGTTCAACCCAATCCTATTCCTACTACACCCAGAAACAGAGTAGGGGTTCACACGTGTGCCCCCAATGCTTTCTTGCAGGACCTGTTAGATAAGATAGAAGGATGGGTGCATCGGAGCCAACTCCAGCTAACATTTTTCCTGCTGTGGAGGTTGGTCGCCTGTGCTGAGCTTTTTTAAATGAACAAAACCTACATTAGGTTGTTGAGAAACACGTACTGCTTCCATCTGTTTGTGCACCCCATCCTATGCTTTTTGGCTAAGATAGGGCAATGCATTGGTGAAAGCGCTGCATTCCTATCTCATTGCAGCCTGAAGAGATCATGGAAAATGTGAAGATACTTTAATTTTTGGACACATTTGTAGTAGGTAATGTAGTCTGCACAAACTTGTGACAGAATCTCTGTGTATGGTGTGTTGTTCATTTGATGACCAATTTCAAACCCTGGAGTATGTGGGAAGGGTATGAATGATATATTTAATAATTCTGTACAGCGTATTGGATGAATTGGTGCAACCCATACCTCCCTGGTTAATTGGTGGCAGGCATAATATGCTGAAATTGTTAGTTAAGTTTTTAGCTATTTGCTCCCCAAAGTGTGCTAATCCCTTTCAGTCTCCCTTGCACAGGGATATATGAATGCTGAGGGATGACCCCTAATTTGTTTCTTTTTGGTTTACTGAGCGTGTAGGTGCTAGACTCAATGGGTTTTCTATGTGTTTGCCTGTCCATAGCAATGAACTGGTTGCAGTAGGTTTGGGAAGTTAGGAAAGCAAATGAAAGCTAAATGTTCTTTTAGGGTGCCTGTTTTTTTTGCTTGCGGTTATTACCCTGTTCTATATGGAAACACACCATAACCATTTTTTTTCTCATCTGCATATCCCCAGGTATCTATCGCTGGGTGCCAGACTGCCTTCACCCTGTTTGGCTGGCTGTAACTTTATGGCATTTGTCTGAATTTTTTTCAGAATATTGTATTTTTCTCCAGTCTCCCTTGCACAGGAAACATTTCTTGCCCAGTTTTACCACCCCAATTTTGTTCCCCTGTATCTCCTCAGCATGGGGTACTAAACATGTATGGGTTTTCTAGGCGCAGAAAGGTGTCTGGCTTCTGTCCCGGTGGTGGCCATCTTATTTCAAAGTCTCATCGGCTGTTTTTAATGGTCTGTGTTTCCCTTTCACCCTGTTCAGTTGGGTTTTTTATTTTGACTGTTTTTCTTTTTCCCAGTACTTCAATCAGGGTGGGGGAGCTTCCCTGACTGAACAGTAGCCCTGGGACTCCAATTGCCGCTTTGTTGTCCCCCGTGTTTGAGGGAACTTAGCCACACCCTTCTGGAAGCAGGTTATATATTCAGGCCAAATTTGCGGACACAAAGGCGTTCCAAAGGCAAGTCGGTTGACGCCAGGGCCAGAACCCCTGCTTCTTTTACCTTAGGGCCGATATCTTACTTGTGAGGATAATTGCTATCGCTGTGTCACCCTACGAAGGAGGGTTGCTTCCACTCCCTGGATGTACTATCAAGCCCTAAGGCATGCAGCAGTTGTTACTTTTCCCTTCTGGACTCCACCTCGAAGGGTCCTCCAGGTTAGCAAAGGGGGCGAGTTCAAAGGTCAACCAATGCATGATACTGATTTGCCGCATAGTGCCTAAACCCAAGCACGAGATAGCGGATTTAATTGCACTGTATCAACCTGCGGCGCTTTTCTTAGTTGAAACGTGGCTAAATTTAACTCCGGCCTGGCTGCTATAGCAGAGTGGCTCACAACCAACGGTCTACAACTTAATGCCGCCAAGACGGAGGTGCTATTGGTGGGCAGAAACCCAGGAATTTGGGGAGACCATTGGTGGCCTTCTAATTTGGGAAAAGCTCCTGCACCTAAGCCAGAAGTAAAGAACCTGGGAATCTGGTTAGATCCAGCACTAAGTTTTACTACCCACTACGTAGTTTAAAAGCAGTTTTGAAATTTTTCGACCCAGATACCAGACAAGTTATTTTTCAATCTACGGTGCTGTCCAGATTGGATTATGCTTCCTCTCTGCTTCTTGGTACCAATAAAGCAGAAACTGCCCGTCTGCAACGCATTCAGAATGCGGCTGCAAGAGCTTTAATAGGCCTGCCTTGTTTCAGCTCTACCTCCAAAGCCATTCGCAAACTCCATTGGCTTCCAGTAGCCCAGCAAATACAGTTTAAGGTTTTATGTATCTCTTTTAAAATTTTAAAACAGTCAACCCCTAAAATGCTAAAACCTTTGCTGAAGATGTATGTGCCCACGCGGGCCCTACGCTCAGCTGGCCAGAATTTGGTTGAGATCCCCCGGTTCAAGCGAAGCAGAGCCGGTGGACGCTCCTTCCGGTTCCTAGCAGCGAAGCTATGGAACACTCTACCAGGCCATATTCGAGAAATAAATGAGCTGTACCAATTTAGGAAAGCCATTAAAAGTCATTTATTGCCTTAAAATCCGGATGTCCTTCTGTTCTCTTGTGTTTTGCTCAGGATCAGGATTACAAATTCCCATAACATAACATAATGGTTTCTGCCGCCTGAGACATTCTTGACACGATTTCCCCTGACTATGCTAGTCTAAGACTTGATCGACCACTGAAAAAGGGTGGAGGTTTGGCAATTTTTTATGGTTTAAGGGCCAGATGTAGGAAGGCAAATACCGGTCGGTAACGGCCGATTTCGGCCGTTACCGACCGGTATTAGGAGTTTAGGATGTAGGGGCATGTTAAAATACAGATTCGGTAATTTTACCGAATCTGTATCTTGACATGTAGGTAGCACTGTAATCGGTGCTACAGGGGTTTAAGAATTCGTTATTTACCACCAACTAGAAGTTGGTGGTAAATAATGAAAACCCTTTAAAAAGCATTTTGTTTGCTTTTAAAACGGTGCCATGTTGCAGACATACATGCCCTAAGGGCATGTATGTCTGCAACATGTGCACCCATGCACAATTGAGGGGTGCAACAGGGTGTCAAAGTGACATCCTGCCACCCTACTATGTTTCCCCCAATTACCGAATCCGTATTTACCGATTCGGTAATTGACATTCATTCCTATGGGCTTCCAGGCCCATAGGAATGAATGGCAATTACCGAATCGGTAAATACCGATTCGGTAATTACCGCATCGTACTGATTCGGTATTTATATCGGTAAAATTACCTACATCCCCATTGCTAGTTCTTCAATACCGAATCAGTATGATTTGGTATTTAAGAATCTGTAATCTCGGATTACCTACATCGGGCCCTAAATCTTTTATCAACAATATAACTATCAACAGAGGAGTGTTTTGGCAAAGAATATTTGTAGAAGAGCAAACATGTAGTTTAGTCGACAGTCAAAATATTGACTATGAAGGTAACCAATTTAGTTTTTTTTTTTTTTTTTGACGGCCCTCACTCACCGACCTGGTCGGTGACATGCCTCATCATTCATACATACATTCCACAATGACAGGCTGAGACACAGCCTCGGAAGATGTACTACAAGCAAAATCGGCAGGCCGGTGCAGGTAAAAAACATGTGGAAAGAAAAACTGAACAAAACTCACATCATTTGGGTAACATATTCCCCCCTCCCCCACCCCGTCCGTTGTCCACCAAAAAGAACAAAAAAGGAAAAGTGTTCAATGTTGAGATCTTGTTTTGAAACTCGGGCCTCACCCCCTGTCTCCCTGGGGTCAGATAACCGTAGAAGGATGAAGATACCTTGGGCAGGTGACTTCCCTAAATTCTGAGGAGAGGAGGGACAAAAAGGGTTGCTACAGCTCGGCAAACGAGGAGCCCTTCCCTGCCATAGTCTGCTTCTGCTTCTCCATCCCCAGGACATAACATAGTCGATGCAGCCAGCCTGTGAGAGTGGGGATCTGGGAGGTGCGCCAATGTGTTAGAACGTTTTGCACCGCCAAACCCAACGCTATTGCCATGAGCCGTCCCCTGTGGGATTTGAGTGGGAAGGTCACGAGGCCTAAGAGAACATAAGCCGGGAAGCGTGGTATTTGCGTATCCAAGTGTGTGTCCACTTCGTCAAGAATTTGAGTCCAATATTCCTGTATGTGTATGAAGTCCAAGAGCAAATGTACCATCGTACCAACCTTCCCACACCCTCGCCAGCAAGTCGTGTCCTGAGAGGGGTCTATGGCGTGAAGTCTTTCGGGGGTATAGTACCAATAAGTGACAAGTTTAGTGAGGGTTTCTGTCAGTCCCATGTGGTAGGCCGAGTGGCGAGCTCTGCGGTAAACCCCTTCCCATTCTTTGTGTGTGAGCGTTCTACCCAGGTCCCTTTCCCACCTTGCTCGACCAGCGTTGTACATGTGTGCAATCCGGGCCATTAGCATTTTTATAAAGATCCCAAGTAAGCTTCTTATCCGAGGTACGCGTGACAAGCCACTTTTCATATATGGTCAGAAGCTTACTGGCAAAGGACTTCATCTGGGGATTCAGGACCCAGTGGCGAATCTGACAGTACCAAAATCTCTCAGACTCGGGGAGTCTGTAGTCTATTTTGAGCTGGTGGAACGGTATAATTCCGTCCAAATCGACTAGGTGGCCCGCCGAGTGGCAGCATGAGGTCCTCCATCAAGCAGCGGCAGCAGTGTTCATACCCGGTTGGAAATCAGGATTCTCCAGTATTGGAGTGTATTTCATAGATTCACATCCTTGAATATTCTCCATCGTCGGAGTGGGAGTCCCACGGTACATGAAATAGTAGTAAAAAAATCACATATATAAAAATGTCAAAGTAGTAATAATAATATAGAATTTAATAATAATAGAATGCTTGAAAGTACCGTAGAACATTATTAACACATAAGAAAGCATTGAGGGAGAATCACTTTACTGGCATAACCATGTCGTTATGATAGTCCAAATTCCATCCAATCAGGCTGTCGCACCCTCTAGAACCTTCTCCTCAGAAGCTCTGGCCCTCAGATTTTCTACCGCACGTCGTGTGAAGGGAGTCTCCCTGAGCTCTGCTCAGTTTTTTTTCTTCAAAATTTCTACAATCTGCAAGTATTTTTACTTTTCTTCAAAGAAGTCTTTATTTTCAACTCTGCTTCGCTTGTGGAAAGCTTCACCCTTTTTCTAAGGACCCTCCCGATAATCCTGTCTTTTAACTGAACTTCAGGTGAGGAGTCGCAGATTCTGTGGAACCCTTTTCTCAAAGGATCTTTGAGAGCGGAGAGGCCCGTCTCCTTCTGTGGCTACAGGAGTTGCAGACTTTCTATCACCCCTGTCTCTGACATGGTGAGTGTTTGTTCTGGGAATGCTAAGTCCTCTCTAAGTGGGTGTGGAACTGAGATTTCTTCTTCTTGGCCTCCAAGGATGAAGTAGGATCCTCTGGATATTGTTCCCCCACGGAGTCGGCTGGCCTCCACGCCTACGGGACATGGTCTCTGGCGTTTTCAGACTCTTAATGCCACGTTACACTTAAAAAGGTGCCAGTCCGTCGACTGGCTCGTCGACATGCCCGTCGACGATGAAAGACTTCGTTGACGTTGAGCGTGTCGACGAGTGTATAGGCCATTTTCTACTTCCAAGTTTCCGTCGCCGACGGTGGCTCTGTCGACGGCAGTGAGGACAGTGCCCTCTCGTAGACTGTAGGATCGTCGACTGTGGCCTCGTCGTCGACGGCCTCATCGTAGACGGTGGCTCCATCGACGACAGTGAAATATGCCTCGTCGACGATAAGGCTCGTCGACGGTTGCCCTGTCGACGGTTGGCCCATTGGCGATAGTGGGCTCGTCGACGGTAGCTCGACTGTAAACTTCGTCGACGGTGTACTTCGTCGACAGTCATTCTCGTCGACTGTAAACTTCGTCGATCATTGGTTTCGTCAACAATTGGCTTCGTTGACGACAGAGCTGCGTCGATTGTGAGCTCGTCGATGGTGGCCTTGTCGACTATCCACTCCGTAGACGTTACAATTCAGCAATTACTTCATCAACTTTGTCCAACAATGGACTTTGTCGACGACGGAAAGCTTTGCCGGCGGTTAGATTTGTCGAGGGTTGGCGTCGTTGCCAGTTAGCAGTTAGCTGTGTTGACGCAGATGGCCTCATTTACGGTTGACCTCATCGACGGTTGACCCAGTCAACGGTTGGATTCGTCGACGGTTAACCTAGTTGCCAGTTGGTTATACGCACAGTGCTTTTGTAGCCTATTTATTAGTCGTACACTGCTTTTCCGCTACATCAATGTGATCGGTGATGGCTCCTTACTCAACGCCATAATTTCTTGGACTGGCAAACAACTTTGCCGGACTCTCAGCCTTTGGTTCCTTAAGACCCAAATTATGTTTTTTTGATGACGAGGCTGCCATGTCCTGTTCCATGGTGAAATTATACCCTCTCTTACACCTGAATCTCCATTACATTACCCTCCGGTTGATAGTGGAGGATCAATCCTCCTCATGGAGGGAACGGCGGCTCGCTTTCATCTTCCCCCTCGTCACGAGGAAAGAAGAAGACCATTTTTCTCTTTGATTTTACAATTAACTACGGACACAAGTTCGTTCAGTTCCTCTGATAACTTTTAATTGACAAGGTCTTTGACTCTTCCTGAGCCCAAGATCTGCGCTGGCGATTCTTTCAAGCCTCTAACACAAATTTAAAATGCCAGACAATTCACCTGCTTGTCTTTTCTCTCAACTACAACCTGACAATGGCTGCACCCACAGTTTCAGCACGCAACTCTTTAGCCATTTTGGGCTGGTACCGCTGCCTGAGGTAGTCTGGCATGTTGGCGCAGGTAGCCCTTATTCCCGAATCCTCCTCGGCTGATGCTTCAAGGATCCTGCAGAAGAATGAAGGAGTGCATCAGAAACCATAAACCGTGCAGTGCACATTGCGTCTCCGAGTTTTTAGACAACTCGCAGCAGCGACAGTATTGCATGAACAAGGTTGGCAGAACGCTCTGTTTTTTCGCAATGAGGTTCAGACCAAAATAATGGAAGTACCTTTTATGGGTAATCCCACTTTGGCCAACATGTTGAGCAGACACTACCCGCGCCGTCGGTTCTCTCCAGTACAGAAAGCAGCCCTTTCGTGGTGCCCGAGGTTGCAGCTCCACATCCTCTTTTCCAAGGAGTTCCACCCAGTATCACTGCTACAATCAGAACCAACTGCATTATTCGACTCCAACTCGTATACAGGAGGCAATTCTTCCAGGAAAGAACGAATTGCCTTAGAACCCACCCTTAATCCATCCCAAAAAGGCTGAAGGTGGAATTTCTCTCTCTCTTTTATTCCATTTGGTCAACGATGCCATTTGTCTGTTGGGGGTTCTAATAGTTGTGTCGAAAGGGCACGCTCTAGAATTTGGCAAATTCCCTCTTGCTACACCTTCAAAGGGGGACCTCTACCGCCTCATTTACGCGAGTCGTTTGCACAAGTGTCTATATTGTTACACACAGGGAACGTCTGAGTGGTTCTGAATCTCCTACAACAGAGTTAGGGTTTACTCTCAGTTCCTCATCAACAAGCAAGTCAGGAAGGAGGCATCTGATTTTTGATTTTTGCGCAAACTTTTCTAATGTTGTACCTCCAGAAGGTCCTGAAGTACTACTGCCAGAATGATTTTCTAATTACACTCGACTTCCAGGGTGTCTATTTTCATGTGGCAATCCAACACAGCACAGGAAGTGGCTACACTTTACAGTAGGTACAAACCTTTTGGTCTTCGGTCCGCTCCACGTGTCTTTACGTGGATCCTGGCACCAGTGGCAGCCTGTCTACGTCTACAAGGCATACAAATGTATCATTACTTAGACGACTGTATCATAAGGGCTCGCTTATATCAACAGGCAGTCCAGCACATTGACTTGTCAGTCACTGTTTCAAAACCTAATTTTCAAAAAATCATGACAAGTCCCATCTAGTCCTAGCTCCGATATGAACATTTCTCGGAGCATCAATCAATCAGTACAAGCCTGGCAAAGGTGTTTGTCTCACAGGAACGACAGGCCTGCATCTATCACATGGTGGTTCTTCTACTTACAAAAATGGTCATTTTCAGTAGATCCTCAAAGTCATTCCTGGCCAAGGCCTCTACCTGCATCCAGTTGGTTCCCAACTGCAGATTACACATGAGAAAATGATAGAGGAGCTAGACAAGCAGTGGCGACAGCTATCTGGCTCATTCGACGACATCTTATTTGCCTTTCGAATGAGGACACCGCTGGGCTGGTTGGCCCACACTCCCAGTGTCGCAGCAGGCCGCTCCCTCCTCGGACGCCCCACCCTTACCAACGATGCCTCTCCGGAAGGTTAGGGAGCGCACATTCAGGGTTTTTTCCATCGAAGGTCGATGGATGCCTTTCCAACACACTTCACACACTAACCGCTTGGAGCTGTTATCCAGTTTCCTGGCTCTGAAAGCCTTCCGCTTCCTAGTGCCAGAGCAATCAGTTTTAGCGTGTACAGACAATACTATCACTATACACTATCTCAACAAGCAAGGAGGTACGCGATCACTGTCGCCCAAACAAGCACAACACATTTGCGAATAGGCCATTCACCATCGCGTTAATATTTCTGCAATATATGTTCCGTGGGTCTCGAACGTCATGACTGACTCCCTCAGCGGATCTGCCTAGCACAACCACGGGTGGGATCTCCACCAACGGACCCTGGACCACATCTTATGCCTGGGGGGACAACCAGGCCTGGATCTGTTTGCAACGCCTCTCAACTGCAAATGCCTATACTATGCAATCTGCCTTCCCCACAAAAGATCGTGCGGAACCGCATTAGATGAACTCGTCAACCGTATTTGCATTTGCTTTTCCACCAATTCTGTTTGTGCCTCATCTCTAGCGGAAAATGAGGTTCTAACCATGTCACATCCCACTCTTTGTGCTCAGACGGCCTCGCCGACTGTGGTGCATGGGTCTCCTCCTACTACCTTGCTGCGAACCTATCACGCTTCGCCCTCTGCTGCACCTTCTGACAGTACAGTACGGACGGATTCACCATCCGTATTCCTCAGGCCTCCAGCTTGTGGTTTCAACCTGTGCAATCTGAATTTGCTCTCTTGTGCATTGCCGTATACTCAAGGGAGGTTTCTCGCGAACGCAAGAGCCCCTCCACTACTTAAACTAAAATGTAAACACTTTGGTATCTGGTGCGAGTCTGTCTGCATCAATTCTCTGCATGCTACACCAGAGCAAACCCTACCTTTTTTTTCCTTATGGCAAAGTCAGCACTTTTCTCATTTCGTCTTGGAAAAGTACTGGCTGCACTTCTCGTTTTCACCATGATTGATTCAGGTCTTTCTATTCCTCCCAGATTAAATGCAAGTCCTTTACAGGATGCGTCTGCCCATCGGGCGTTCACTGCCTCAACGTCGTTTTAGCTCAGCTTCTCTAAGCTTCTTTTGAACCAATCCATTTTCGGATTCAACATTTTCTAACCGGGAAAGTTTCCCTCCTTCTCGCTCTCACGTCTTCTTGACGTGAGTGTCCTATTCAAGCTTTTACCATCAAATATATTTAACTTCAACTTCCAAGTGACTCTCTGGTGCTGCGCACCAATCCATTATTTATACCACAGGTTCTATCTGACTTTCACCTTTTATGAACAAGTCATCCTATGAAACTTTCTTTCCAAACCCTCAGTCTTCAGCTGAGCGCACTCTACACTCTTTAGATTTCGAACAATGTATTAAATTCTACATACAACGGACAGCTGCCTTCGCAAGCTAGACCACCTTTCTTGTGTATGAGCGGATGCGTTTAGTGCATTCAGTGACCAAACAAACCATTGACCCATGGTTTGACATCCGCTATCTTCTTTTGTCATACAAAGATGGGCAAGCCCTTACCACCTACTCCGGTGAGGGACCACTCGACAATGGCAGTTTTCATACTACACTGCCCTATTCGCTTGAGTGCCTCCATCAGATCTGCTGAGTGGCAACGTGGTCCTGCAGACATATGTTTCACAAGGCACTACTGTCTGGAGGTAATTGACAGCACAGACACTGCTGTGGGTCAAGCGGTGCTTCTGAATTTTTTCAAGTAAGGTGAGCCTCTGTTGCTTCCCTCCTCCTGCCATACAAGGTTTTTCCATTTTCGCATCAGTGTACCATTAATAGTGTTTGTTTAAATATGCGATATGTTCATGCATTACAGTTGTAACCTTTTATAGATATATTGGCTATTGCTTGCTATTCTATATCTATGAAAGACACCCCAATACTGGAGAAGAACAAAAGTTACTTACCTGTAAACTGTGGTTCTCCAGTATTGCTGTCTTTAATAGATTCACATGCTACCCACCCTTCCTCCCCTCAGAGGATCTCTTCTCCTCATCCACTCTTTTGTCACTCTTGTGCTACGAAAATCTGAAGGCCTGAGCTTCTGAGGAGAAGGTTCTAGAGGGTGCGACAGCCTGATTGGCTTGAATTTGGACTATCATAACGACATGGATATGCCAGTAAAGTGATTCTCCCTCAATGCTTCCTTAAGTGTTAATAATGTTCTATGGTACTTTCAAGCATTCTATTATTATTAAATTCTATTTTATTATTATTATTGTTATTATTACTATGACCTATATTTTTATATATGTGATTTTCTTTTAACTACTATTTTATGTACCGTGGGACTCCCACTCCGACAACTGGAAATATTCAAGCATGTGAATCTATGAAAGACCCCAATACTGGAGAACCACAGTTTACAGGCAAGTAACTTTTGTTCTTCTCAAACAACGGGGTAAGCGGCGAGTGAAAGGTGGTGAGGTGGTGTTTAAGGTTAGTGTGATCCCATGTTTCTAGCAAGACCCGTGTGATACAGGACTCCTAAAGATTAGGCGGTCTATGTTTCCTACCTGTGAAGGGAATACCCTGCAGCGGTTTAGCAGCTAGTGCCTGATCTTGGAATAGCAACTGTTATTCGGACTCGAGGCGACTCCCCTCAATTAGGTGGTGTAATTGAGCCACCTGAAAATAGAGGTCGGGGATGCCCAGTACCCCTTTCTCAGGAGGAAGCAACGTCAAAGCTTGCTTCATCCTATGTTTGCGGCCGTTCCATACAAAGCATGCAAGTTCAGATTAAGTCTGTCTGATCCATTCCGCTGGGAGTCGGAGGGGTAAGATGTGGAATCTGTATAGAATCTGGGGCTGGATATTCATCTTGAACGCTGCTTTTTGCCAAGCCAAGACCGCGGGTAATGCTTCCATTGGCCCAATTCTGTACGTATCTTTTGCCGCAATCTTGTGTAATTGATGTGCACTATTTCTGCCATGGAGGACGCCAGCTGGATCCCCAGGTATGGGATCGCTTCAGTCGCCCATTGGATGGGATGATGATTCTGAAGGCAGGCACTTGTGGGGGCCAAGAGGGAGAGGTTAAGAGCAACTGATTTGTCCATGTTTAACTTGAATCCCGATGCGAACACGTCTAGCTCTGCAAGGCATGCCGGTAGCGTAAGAAGAGGGTTCGATAAGGAGATCAGGACATCGTCGTCATACAAGCTGACTGTATGGGTGTATCCCCCGAACCGGTTCCCTGTGATCTCAGAGTGAGTGCGGAGGCTGTGGGCCAGAGGCTCCATATAGAAAGCAAAAAGGAGTGGCAACAGGGGACATCCTTGGCGTGTGCCTCTCTCTACTGGGAACCGGGATGATGTGTGTTCGTTGACCCTCACTATGGCTGGTGGGAATTGATAGCAATCGAGGATAAGTGTCCAAAACCTCTCTCCCAGTCCCACCAGAGCAAGAACCTGTTCTAGGTAAGGCCAGTGGACCAGATTGAAGGCCTTTTCGGCATCGATGGTGAGCAGCATATATTCCCCTCGAGTCCGAGAGGCCTTCTTAATAAGGTGTAATAACCGTTTGGTGTTGTCACTCGTCTGCCTTTATGGAATAAACCCGGCTTGGTCTGGGTCAATAAGCTTGGGCATATAGGGCGAAAGGCGAGCTGCCCAGTGTATAACTTAAGATCAATGTTGTGGAGGGAGATGGGGCGATACACCCCACATGCCGCACTGCCCGTTCCCGGTTTCTGGATGACCACTATGGAGGCCTCGCATCTCCACTGGGATTGCACCTAGCTCAGCAAACTAGTTAAATAGCTTAGTAAGCACTGTGGCCTGCAGAGAACAAAACGTTTTATAGAATATGGCAGAAAAACCATTGGGTCCTGGGGCCTTGGCAAGTTTGAGCCACGATATGCCCGCAATGACCTCCTCAACCCTTATGTCCTGGTCTAGATGTATTTATTTGTGTTTTTTATATAAGGAGCAGCTACCCCAATGGGGTGTCCCGTCGCTTGTGCTCAAAGTACTAAATCCTGTCAGGGGGCGCAGTTAGCAGAAGAGAAACGTTTTGAGCACTTTGCGGAACGCAAGTTCCTTCTGGATCTTGCGCAGGGAAATGGGAAGTTTGTTCCACTGAGGAGACACACACTTGAAACGTTCTGCCCCCAGAACGAGCTTTTTTTAAAATCTGGGAGAGACCAGTAAAAATTTGGAATTAGAACGGAGATTTCTGACGTTGCTGTAGGGACGGAGGCATGATAATAGATAGGCAGATCCATGTCCTTTTGTGGCCCGATAGGCCTAAGTCAGAGCTTTAAACTCGGCCCTTTTGTGGACAGGCAACCAGTGTAACTTACGACGATAAGGTGTTCTATGTTCTCGGAGAGAGATGCCACAAACTAGCCGAACAGTGGCATTTTGAACTATTTGCAGCCTATGGCACAGGCTTGTGGTTAATCCAAGGTAGAGACCATTGGCATAGTCCAGATGAGATGTAATTAATGCCTGGACTATTGTTTTTCTAGTATTGCTAGGTAAATAGTTAATGAATTTTTTGATCATCCTGATTTTAGAAAAACAGGCGGCGGAGGCTGAGTAAACTTGGCTGTGGACGGAGAGACTAGTGTCCCATCTGACCCCAAGGTTTCCTACTGATTCCCTAGGAGAGGGGGCAAGGCTCAGATCCGCCTGCCACCAGAGGTTCGAGTCCAGAGGGGAGGATTGATTGAAAAAAAAGAACCTCGGTCTTTCCTGCGTTCAATCTCAGGAAGTTATTTTCCATCCACCGAGCTATGTCTCGGAGACAGTTTTTCAAAGGATCAAATGTGGTCAGGGTGGAATCGTCGTATGAGAACAGAAGCTGAATGTCGTCTGCGTAAGATGTCATCTTAATTCCTGTCTGGGAGATTAACTCGGCCAGGGGTGAAAA
The DNA here is from genome assembly GCF_964263255.1 of Lissotriton vulgaris. NCBI lineage: Eukaryota > Metazoa > Chordata > Amphibia > Caudata > Salamandridae > Lissotriton > Lissotriton vulgaris. Next base: position 344,526 of record NW_028246212.1, read on the forward strand.
ATAAACATTAAATAAAAGAGGACTCCATGAGGAGCCCTGGGGCACCCCCCATTTGAGCGGGCGGCTAGTGGAGGTGTAAGGTGGAGTAAACACTTGTTGTGTGCGATTGGACAGAAAAGAAGAAATCCAGTTGAGTGCCATACCCTGGATGCCTAGTGATCGGAGGCGGTTGAGCAGGACAGGGTGAGAGATCTGCCTGAACCTTCGTCTTGGTGGGCAAACTGTCTGATGCAAGATAGGCAGCACTGTCCGCGAGGGAGAGAGGAAAGGTGGTATAAAGGCAGGCATAGACATCCAGAAACGCCTCTGCAATTTCAGAGTCTCTGGAGACTCTCCTTCCGTCGTCAGCTCTGGATCTCCCTTACCCCCTGCTTTTGGTGGGTCTCGCTTAATTTCTGGGCAAGGAGGCGGCCACACCTGTCTCCTCCTACATAATAGGTGTGATGCAACCAGAGGGCTGCGTACTCCACTCGGTCCTGATCTAGAGTGGCTAGCTGTTGCCGCATAGCTTTGAGCTGGCGCCAGACGCGAGGCAGTCCTGTCCTTTGGTGTATTTGTTCTAATTCTTCCGTCTTCTGGGAAAGATAATCTCTTTTCCGTCTGCGTTCTATGTTCTTCGCAGATGAGATGGCACTAATTCAATCGGATGACTGCCTTAAGTGCCGCCTATTGCGTGGAGAGTAAGGTGTCGGTGTTCGTGTTGTGGGAAAGGTAGTCTTTTATGGAGCGCTGTACCTGGTCAACTACTGTGGCCCGGTGTAATAGAGTTGCAGAGACGCCAATCCTTTGGGGAACGTTGCGTGAAGGTAGCATTGACTGGTGCATGGTCCGATAGAGAGGCCACCCCCAACTCCAAAGTCGTAGCCAACGCCTGCAGAGGTGTGGCTGCCAGCAGGTAATCCAATCTAGCATATGTTTTGTGATCATTGGAGTAATGGATTACATTTCTGGCTGTGAGGGTGAGTGCAGCGCCAAAGGTCATTAAGGTCAAGATTGTGCAGTTGAATCAGACCTGTCGTGGATAGTGCGCCCGCCTGGTTAGTACGCTGGTCAGATCTATCTGCAGCGTTATCAAAGACAATGTTTAAGTCACCCCCCCAGTAGGATGCTACGCTCCATTGTGGCAGTTGCCTCTTAGTGCGGTGTGAAGAAATTTCTCTGGACCTTCATTGGGGTCATATACTGAGCCAATAGTGAATGTGAGACCTCCTAGGACGAAGCGGCAGGTAGGAAGCCGCCCTTTTATTTCAGCCTCTTTATGGAGGATGTCTCCCTGGAACCTCTGCACGACCAAAATAGCCACCACTGCTGTTTTAGTGGAACCTGAAGAAAACAACTGCGTCTGGAACCTAGGGGATTTGAGGCGATGACCGTCTTTAACCCTTTCGATGCTGATGACGAGCTCAGCTCGTCATGATGCATGGTTGAGCTGTGCTGATGACGAGCTGAGCTCGTCATGAAACCATAGCAATGATGAAATATCAGCACAGGAGGGGAAAACACCTAGCAGCCAAGGTGTTAAGTAGTAAGTGCGATTTTGGAGTATCCGCCCCAGAGTTTTCCAGGCAGGACAGGACCACCTTAAGTTTAGAGGGGTTATCAAGGCCCGCACATTCAGGGTGAGTATTTTAAGTGTGGAGGGGGTCATGCAATCAGTAGGAGGTGATTGGCCTTAAATGGGGTCCAGGGTTCCCTGCGCTGCGAGTGCATGGCAGCTGTTGTACAAAGGAGGCACAGCTTGAACGAGAGTGTGGAGTGAATTAAAAAAGGTGAACAAGGAACCCCAACCTCCCCAAAAAATGCTACCCCCCAACAATAAAATCAAATGAGCGTCCTTTCACAAAATGTAGAACTGAAGAAGAGAAATAGAAAGAATTAACTCGTAGTCCATCATCCCATGATGGTCGGGAAAAGTTAACATGGGGGAACGTTGTGGACGAAGGTGGGCTCGCCCCCGCCAACAACCCAGGGCAAGCACTGGACCTTTCAGATCGGGCCTACGGGATCGTGAAGGTCAACCGGGTTGGGACTTGGCCAGTTCTGCGGACAGGGTCACAAGGGGTGATCTCTGGCCCTGTGAAATTTCAGCAGGAGGAGGTTTCTTTGGCCGGCACTGTCGGCCTTGTTGACCCCAGCGGGGTTTTCCATCGTCTGCTTCCTGTTTAGGGCCGTCATCTCCGGTATCTTCCACCGGAGGGTCCACTCCGAGCAGACTGCAGGCTTTGGAAAGGGAGCGTAGCTGAAACAGCTTTCCATCCTTGCGGAATACCAGCCGGAATGGGTGACCCCAGCTGTATGAGAGGTTAGGTTGCCGAAGATACATTGTGATGGGCTTGAAAGTTATCTGTTTTTGTAAGGTGAGGGCTGCCAGGTCCTGGTAGAGGACAGGATACTGGCCTCGAAATGTCAGGGGATGCAGTTGTCGTGCCTTTTTGAGGATTTCTTCTTTGGTTCGGAAGTCTTGCACTCAGACCAGGATATCGGCTGGCTTGGCTGTCTCGGCCCATGATGGCCCCACTCTGTGTGCTCTGTCCAGGCATAAGCCAATATCCAGTGGTCTACCCAGTATGTGGTTGAAGAGTTCCCTGGTGTACTTAAAAATGTTGCCTGCTTCCTCGTCAGTCTTCACTCCTCGGATCCAGGTTTTGTGGCGACGGGAGCGATTCTCCAGATCCTCGAGATGCAATTGCAGGTACACTTGCTGGTCCTGGATTCTAAGGACCTCCTATTGGAGTGCGACATCTGTGTCCCTCCCATCGCAATTTTCCTCCAGTTAGGCGACTCGCTCTCCAATGCCATCCATCTCCCTGCGGACGTCTTTGATTTCCGCCGTGAGGTCTCGCTTGAGGGTTTGCAAATCTTCCTGTAGCATGACGAATAGGGACTCCAGAAAGGCTTTGGTGATTGGTTCACCGCTGTCGACGCCTAGGGGTACAGCATGCTCTGGGCCCGTCGTCATGTCGCCTGTGTGTTGATCAGCCTGCACCTTCGCGAACAAGTCTTTAAGGGTTCTGTTTTTACGCCCTCGGGAGGCGGACAGGTCTTACCCCAGTCGAGGTGCCGGCTAAATGGTGTTTAACTCTGGGCTGTCCCGGACCTAGAGCGGCAAGTTAAGGGTCCCCGCTGAGGTGTTGCGTTGGTATGTGTGCTGGTACCTTCGAAATCCGTGGCCAGGGACTGGTGGTGACCCTAGCCGGTGGGACGGGATGCTTCAGCTCTGCAGTAGCGCGTTTGCTTCAGGGCCCGCCTCTCGAGTTATGCTATACCCCTAGGTCGTGCGCTGGACGACAGGAGGTGATGGGCCATGATAGCTGCAGTGGGGGGCGGTACTGTAAAGCCCCTTCGCTGCCCTCAGATGGTCACAGGTCCCTGGAGTCTCCTCACTGCATGGCGTAGTGGATGACCAATCCACTGCCACTGCGGCCCACCGCTTAAGGACACAAAATGGCCCCCAGGGCCTGTAAGGCAATGGAGGGCTGCGCTGCAGAGTGGCCGGTGGTGACCTGTCTCACTGCTGGTAATTCAGTTGCGCTGGGGGTCTTTGCGGCGTCAGGCACAAAAGCTGTTTCTTACCCCGTTGTGCAGGCTCCGTGCTAGCAGTCTGACCTCGTACTCCTCCTCCAAAGCCCTGCTCTCTCATGGCCGACCACCACCTGGCTCCTAGTGCCTCCCCGCTGCGCTCCCTTGTTGCTCGTCTGCTCCCGAGGAAAGTCACTTGCTAGGGCGGGAGAGTCCCGGCAAGCTCACGGGACCCTCGACCAATCCTAGACTTACCTGGCCTCGCTAGGCCTTCCTACGATGGCAAATGGGCGCCGCACCACTGTAATTTCTGCTGCGTCAGCCCTGATATGCTGGATTTTGCCGAAACCTGGATACCGGTGAAGCAGCTGCGTCCGGGATTGCTGAGGCACGCTGGAGTCCCGGTGGACACCCCCACTTCACTCTCTCTCCACTGTCTGGAACTGGGCAGATAACCCGGTGCCGGACTTCTCCGCGGGGAGTCCCTATTCTCCGGTGGCCGATCGCCACCAGTCTCTGCCGCCCCCACCTTCCACAGACTCGTGCTGTGTGGCGCTGCACCGGAGGAAAACTGGCCGACGGTTGTTAGGGCGGGAGGGCCCCGAACGGACCCTGGGAGCCTCAACCAGCCCTGGTCTCACAGTCTCTGCGTTTGGCCGCCCCAAAATGGCAGGTAGGTGCCGCTGATCTCCGGCCTCCTCTACCCCGGGAGCGAACGCTGCCTCGATGGGGCTGGCAGAAACCTTTGTGCCCTCGAGCGGAGGATCGGTGCGTCAAACTGTGCCAGCAGTCTTTCCTGGACCCGTGTTTCCACAGGCCAATCACCTATCTCTGCCGCCAGTCACTGGTGTCCCCCTGCACCTCCTCGGGCCTGGCCGCAGCACAGCCGGATCCCCACTCTCTGCGGGAGAACAAGCCTCGGCAGCCGGTCGCACACCGTAAAGTAACTCCTTCTGGTTCTTCCGCTCAAGCGGGTGTAGATACATGGTCGACTTGAGGCTGAAGACGGCAAATAGCCGGTGCTGTGATGGGCCATTGGCGGGAGCGACAGAGCAACTCGCCTGCTCACACCGCCGTCTTGGCCACGCCCCAGGTAATTTTTTTTTAAATTACATTAATCTGCTATGTAGGCTGATGGAGCTGGACATTGCTAACTCAGAGGCAGCTTTTTTTAGTTTAGGTCTTACCAATCACCACACTATTTAACAGGTCTGTTAATATATCGTCGTCCTGGACCGTTGGCCAACTTTAAGTCCGATCTTGGACCCTATTTTTACAGACTCAAATTTGATACCGATGGGTGCTCCGGCGACCTGGTCAGACCATTATATGGTCCCTTTTGATATCCTTGTACCTTCCCCTTCGTAAATGGTCCTATGTCACTTCAAAAATGTTCACAGCAGTATCGAAGCAGGAAAAACCAGCACTCAAACCATGTCCCCAGATTGCAAACTGACAAATAACAAGGTGGATTAATCGGGCCCTAGATGCTCTGGTCCTCAGTAAAATCCCAAGCTATCGGCTGCAAGGTTTACAGAGACACTGCTGGCAAAAAAGAAACCATGGAAGCGGTTGGAGCGCATATGGTGCAAAGAATGTGAAGGAAACCACAAGACTACATATCTGGCCTTCCTGAGAAACTATCATAAGGTCTAAGGCAGGTACGTGCGTGGTTTTATGCAAAAAAATGAGCTGTCAAAATACTCCTCGAAGGACCTCTTCCAGATAATTAAATCTCGGACATCTCTGGAATGGACGGCTGCGTCAATTCCACCAACCACTGCCTTCTGTGACCCTGAGTCTCCGGCTATACATGAGTGAGGCCAGGAAGCCATTGTCCCTGTACTTGCTGAAATGCTAAATCTATCCTTTGCCCTTGGGCAGGTCCCTCAGGAATGGAAGCAGGCTATGGTGATTCCACTCCTAAAGAAACCTACCTCAGATCCTTCTGTATCTGAGAACTTAAGACCAATATCCCTGCTGCCTTTCTTTGCGAAACTTATGGAAAAATTAGTCCAACAGCTGATTAATTTTGTGGAAGAAACTGCTCTTCTCCACGAATCACAATCTGGGTTCAGGCCACTTTTTAGTACAGAATCTGCCCTCTTACTCGCATCAGAATCTCTCCACCAAGTGGCTGAGGAAGGTAAGACAGCTGCACTTGATACTGTCTCCCATGGACTGAGGCTGGAAAAGCTACAAAAATCAGGGTTCGGAGGCACTGTACTGGACTAGCTAGCGGATTTCCTATTGGGCCGCACGTTTCAGGTAACCCAACAGCCGCACACATCCAAGTTTCAGACATTGCAGCAGGGAGTGCTGCAGGGCTCTGCCCTCAGTCAGACTCTTTTTAATCTATACATGCGACCATTGGCTGAACTTGTTGAGGGTCCTGGCGTTGGAACAGTATCCTACACCGACGACACCTAATTGATTATCACGCTAGCTCAAGATTACAACCAAGCGGCGGACGATTTCAAACTTTGTCTAGTAGATCTGGCCAATTGGATGAAGAATAGTTGCCTGCGACTGAATGCTACCAAAACTGTTATTCTGAATAACTGTCCATCTGGCCTACACTACGGTGGCTCAATGAGTGGGCCCTTTGCCGACTCTGAAACCTAAAATGAAAAATCCAGGAGTCTGGTTCGATTCAGCCCTATCTTTTGGAGATCAAATCTCAACTCTTGTAGGTACTTGTTTTGGCACTTTGTGAATGCTCCAGAAGATCGTGGGGCTTCTCCCAGATTCTGCAAAAAGAACAGCAGTCCAGGCTCTTGTGATATCACAGCTAGATTACTGCAACATTTTCCATCAGGGTGGCCTGTAAGAGGTGCCTTCTAATGCTCCAGAGGATACAAAAGGCGCCAGCTTTGCTGCTGTTAAATATACCCAGACGTGCCCCAACGGGGTCAGTCTTTACCAAACTCCACTGGCTTCCCATTGAGGAAAGGATTTCTTTTAAAGCCATGTGCTTCGTCCACAGGATCCTCCGCGGAAAAGGCTCTAGCTAGCTCCGTCCTCTGATTCAGTCTTGTCTCCCTAACCGCTGTCTGATATTATCTGGAACAGGCCTATCCAGTGTCCTGAAATTTTGCAGAGCGCGTTTCGGAGGCATCTCCTTTAGATTTTTGGCAGCTTAACAATGGAATGGTTTGCCGCACCATCTTAGATTAGAGCCTTCGGAGACTCTTTTTCGGAAGCATTTGAAAACTTGGCTATTCAGGAAGGGCCTCGCCCACTAACCACTAAGGGAGGCTTGTTGCCAGTTATGTTGATTGGAATTTAGTGCAGGGACACTCCGGATTGGAGTAACCAGACGATTTACAAATTGCTAACATAACATGGATTTGGGGTACCTGCTTAGGCTACCTGCCTTTTGGTTTTAGGTATCACTGCGTGATTGCTTGGAAACGCACCACAACTATATATTTTTAACATCTACAGATCATAGGCTTCTATCATTTGTTATCAGACAGTCGTCTCCCTCATTGGCTGGATTGGTCAACTGACTGAACCAGAAGTCAGATGTTAAACATTTTCCCCCCAAACATGGTAATGTCCCTCGGTCTTCCTCTCAGAAGCATATCCCTGTCAAGGCGTGACCTAAAGCTCTGTTCTCCCTAGGATTTCTGAATGAGGGGTTATCAGTTGTGTTTTCCATGGGTTTGAGCAGGGATCTACAGTCTAGAGACAGTGAATATTTTTGATAGGTAGAGATTCCATGGGGCGTTTCTGCAGTATTTCAGCCTGGGGCTGGCTGGCAAACAAGATAACCTACCAACCCTAGATTTTTAGGAAAACTAGACACACACCTAAATGCACATTAATGTGGCTGGCATGAATTCCAACATGATTTGTTAACCAAAATCCCATGCAAATGTCCGTGTGTGTGGGTCGAAAGCCCTTTAAAGGGCCGGGGGTGATGTAGGGACTACAATCAATCCAAAAACTTGTAAAGCGCGCTACTCCCCCGTAAGGGTCTCAAGGCGCTGGGAGGAAGGGGGAGGGCAGGGGGGGCGGGGGGACGGGGGGGAGTCGCTACTGCTCGAACAGCCAGGTCTTGAGTTGTTTCCTGAAGGAGAGACAGCCGTAGGTGGGTGGGGAGGGAGTTACAGGTCTTGGCCGCCAGGTAGGAGAAGGATCTTCCTCCGGCGGTGGCTTTGCGAATTTGTGCGACGGTGGCGAGGGCGAGGCTGGCGGATCGGAGCTGGCGGGTGGGTGTGTAGAATGTGAGGGGGCTGTTGAGGTATTTTGGTCCCATGTCGTGGAGAGCCTTGTGTGCATGGGTGAGGAGTCTGAACCTGATCCTCTTGCTGACGGGGAGCCAGTCCAGGTCTTTCAGATGGGCGGAGATGTGGCTGTGACAGGGGATGTCCAAGATGAGTCTTGCCGAGGCGTTCTGTCTGCGTTGGAGTCTTTTCTGGAGTTTGGCTGTGGTTCCAGTGTAGAGGGTGTTCCCGTAATCCAGACGGCTGGTGACGAGGGCCTGGGTGACCGTCTTCCTGGTTTCGGTGGGGATCTACCGGAAGATCTTTCGGAGCATTCGCAGGGTGTTGAAGCAGGAAGACAAGACGGCGTTGACTTGCTTGGTCATCGTGAGGGAGGAGTCCAGGATGAAGCCCAGGTTGCGTGCATGGTTTGTTGGCTTGGGTGCTGTGCCCAGGGCAGGGGGCCACCAGGAGTCGTCCCAGGCAGAAGGGCATGGTCCCAGGATGAGTACTTCCAACTTGTCTGAGTTCAGTATCCGACGGCTGAGCTTCATCCATTCCGCGACGTCTTTCATTCCTTCCTGGAGGCTGGCTCTGGCGGTGGCGGGGTCGTTGGTGAGGGAGAGGATCAGCTGGGTGTCGTCGGCGTAGGTGATGATGTTAAGGTTGTGTTGGCGTGCGATGGCTGTGAGGGGGCTCATGTAGACGTTGAAGAGGGTGGGACTGAGCCAGGATCCTTGCGGGACGCCGCAGATGATTTCGGTGGCTGCGGATCGGAACGGTGGGAGGCGGACTCTCTGGGTTCTTCTGGCGAGAAACGAGATGATCCACTCCAAGGCCGTTCCTTGGATTCCGGTGTTGCTGAGGCGCTGTATCAGGGTGCGGTGGCATACGGTGTCGACGGCTGCTGAGAGGTCCAGGAGGATGAGGGCAGCTGTTTCCCCGTTGTCGAGCAGGGACCTGATGTCGTCGGTTGCTGCGATGAGGGCGGTCTCGGTGCTGTGGTTTGCTCGAAAACCGGATTGCGAGGGGTCGAGGGAACAGTTAGTCTCCAGGAAGGCGGAGAGTTGTTTGTTGATGGTCTTCTCGATGACTTTGGCAGGAAAAGGGAGGAGCGAGATGGGGCGGAAGTTCTTGACGTCTGTGGGGTCTGCAGTGGGTTTCTTCAGGAGGGCGCTCAGCTCGGCATGTTTCCAGCTCTCCGGGAAGGTGGCGGATGCGAAGGAGCTGTTGATGATGTCCCGGAGTTTGGGTGCGATGATAGTCGGCTTTGTTAAAGATGGGGTGTGGGCATGGGTCGGTAGGGGAGCCGGAGTGGATGGTGTTCATCGTGCCGGTGGTATCTTCGGTACTGACCGAGGTCCAGGCGCAGAGGGTGGTGGTTGGGTGCGCTGGTTTGGTGGTTGGGAGCGTGGTCTGTGCGCTGAAGCTCTTGAGTATGTCGGCGATCTTGCGGTGAAAGAACGAGGCGAGTGAGTCGCAGAGGTCTTGTGAGGGTGTAATGTTGTTGTTGCAGGCGCTGGGGTTGGTGAGTTCTTTGACAATGCTGAAGAGTGCCTTGGTGTTGTTGTTCAGTCGTTCTTTGAATGTTGTCCTTTTGGTGATGCGGATCAGCTGGTGGTGTTTGCGGGTGGCGTTCTTGAGGGCTGTCATGTTTTCTGTAGTTTGGTAGTGGCGCCAGACTTTCTCGAGGGTGCGGCAGGTTTTCTTGGAGTTTTTGAGGTCGTTAGTAAACCATTAAGCTTTCTTGCTGCCGGGTCTGCTGGTTGGGTTCTTCAGTGGTGCGAGGTTGTCGGCGCAGATGGTGAGCCACTGTGTGAGGTTGCGGGCTGCTTCGTTGGGGTCCGTCATGTTGGTGGGAGGGTTCTGGCTGAGGGAGGTGGTGAGCTGGTCGGCGATGATCTTGCTCCAGCTTCTGCGGGGAACCTGTTGCGGGTGGTGGTGGGTCGTGGTTTTCCTGAAGTTGAAGTGGACGCAGCTGTGGTCAGTTCGGTGGAGTGGCTGAAGGAGATGTGCTTGCTGGAGGAGAAGATGGGGTTAAGAGTGTGGCCGGCGTAGTGGGTGGGGGTGTTCACCAGTTGCTTGAGTCCGAGGTTGGCGAGGTTATCCAGCAGGGTGGTGGTGGTGTTGTCGTCATTGTTGTTCTCCAGGTGGAAGTTGAGGTCCCCTAGGAGGATGTAGTCTGAGGAGGTGAGGGTGTGCGGGCTGATAAAGTCTGCGATGGCTTCGCTGAATTGTGTGCGTGGTCTCGGGGGTCTGTAGATGAGAGTGCCTCTGAGGGTGGTCTTGGGGTCGGTGTGTATCTGGAAGTGAAGGTGCTCGGCGGCGTTGAGGGTGTCGTCGGAGTTGGTCGTTATGCTGATGGTGTTTCTGTGGACGATAGCGATGCCTCCTCTGGTTTCGTTAACGCGGTCCCTCCGGGTGATCTTGTAGCCATCTGGGATGGCTATGGCGATGTCAGGGGCTGAGGAGGCGTTCATCCAGGTTTCTGTGAGGAAGGCGACGTCTGGTGCTGTTGTGTCAAGGAGGTTCCAGAGTTCGACGGCGTGCCTGTGGACGAAGCGGGTGTTGAGCAGGATGCACCTGAGGTGATTGTTGCTGGTGCTGGACTTGGTGGATGCTGTGCAGGTTTGGAGGCAGGTAAATGTGCAGTCTTGGCAGGTGAAGGGTCCTTGTGTGCGTTTCGGGGTGGCTCGGTAGCAAGCGGGGTTCCGGCTGGTGTTGAGGGCGTGGAGGGTGGCAGCGTCGTAAGTCTGTCGGGTGGGTTGGCATAGTCAAGGGCCAGGGGTCCTGGCACTGGGCGCGGTCCAGGCGCAGACAGGCTTACCTTCGGCGCGCCTGCTGCGTGTACGCGCGGTCCCCGCCATTTATGGCAAAGTTGAAGGGAGGAGCAGCTGGGAGGTGGGAGCGGGGCGGCGAATGGGGAGCGGGAGACAGGAGAAGGGGGCAGGGCCGCAGGAGAGCAGAGGCGGGGGGTTGGAAAGAGCGGGAAAGCAGAGCGGGGGAGAGCGAGGGCAAGCCTGGAGAGCGAGGGCAAGCCTGGGGAGCGAGGGCAAGCCTGGGGAGCGAGGGCAAGCCTGGAGAGCAGGGGCCCTAAGGAGAGGCGGCAGCAAGAGGGCCAAGCAGGCAGCGGCAGCAGAATCCGGGCACACGGGGGCCGTGCGGTAGTAGATTGACCGGGTCAAGGGTCAACTGTGGGGATTTAGTCCTTTTACTCCTGATGTCACAGGGTCAGACATGCTATGGGCTCTTGATAATTGTTCCAAGTACGTCTTCTGCACTTGACTCCGTGGTCCAAGCACTCAGTCTCTCTCTCGGGGGACGGGTGGTAGGTCTGAATACATATAAGTGAACACACTCCTAACTCAAAATGCACACAGCAGCAACAAATCATTGCTCAACTAAATGCTCTATTGAAAAAAGAGAAGTGTATTATTTCTACTGCTTACCACACAAAGAAAAAGTATAAAATCCACAAGCAATTACACAGCCCTCCCTCTTGGTTGGACTCTAGTGTTTCTTTTGCAGTTCCCTGTCCTACTCACTTCTCGTATTAGCGATAGTGGCTATTCCCCATTCTTTAATAGTAATATCCAAGATATGCCCCACTAGTAGTCCGAGTGAAAGAGCGTACTTTAACTCTGGTTTAAAGTCAATAGTGTTCTAGCGCTTCAAGGTTCTATTAGCAAGTTCCCCAAGAGTTGACATGCCCACAACAAGTCTCCCCTGCACCGGCATGTGTGGAGTGTTTAGAGTTCCGGAGTGTGCCCCGTCCGTGGGCACTCGTAGCATCTGCAGCTCAGGTAAGCTGGCTGTACTCCGTGGATGCAGGCTCTCACTCGCTGTCGCCCCTCCTGAAGCTACTGGAGGCTGTCGCTAACACTTCCTGCGAAGTGGGGGGAGGGGTGGCTATGAACATTCTGTCTTGGGTCCTTCGCCTGGGTGAAGGTGCACAGGTGTTTCCATGGCATCCTCTGTTCTCTCGTGGGAGGGTAGACCAAGTCCCAGTCCTTGGTGCTTCCAGTGACCTCCAACATACAGGTGGCCCCTCCTGGCATACAGGATCGGGACTGCCAAGGTACTGGACAAGGATTCGGCGCTTACCGCATTGCATTATTTCCCACAGTGGCCCTTATTGCATGACAGTCTATCACTACTATTTTCACGGCGGGCCTCTCCTGACATGTGGGGGTTGCTGACTCAGTCCTGCACACAGCAACAACCGAATCGGTGCAGCAACAGTTTCCTCGCACAGGGAGTAAACTTGACAAGCCTTCCCCTGGACCTCACTATATCTCATATTACTCTCTTCTTCCTCACAGAGCTCACTGGTCTTGCCAAGCCGGCAGGGGCTGGTGCGCCAGGGCAGGTGGTCATGGATTCCCTGGGTGACGTCCCCTTACCAAGTAGGGAGACTAGCAGGACTTGGCCCCCAGTCCTTTTTACAGCCAGAAGTCTTGAAGCTCGAACCTGCTGCACACAGCTAGGCAGATGCCAATTTTTGGGTCTCAAACTTCCCTTCTTTTAGTCCATTTTCACACACCAAATGTAGTTTAAAACCTGAGTCTTTGGAGTTTAATTATGTTGGGGTTCTGCTTCTTTTGTAGTGTCTTCTCTTTTGCTGCCTTTATCTCTCAAAAAGGAGTCCGCCACAGCAGGAGTGTCTCCGAAGCCGATAGTCCCACTACGCAGGCCAAGGGACTGACTAGAGTCCACACCTGGATGCATCACATGGTTAGCCCAGGATACCCAGCAGAAAGGAGATGGGATGAGAAGAGAATCATAATCTCTTTATGATTCTCTTATCATCCCATCTCCTTCCTGAGATGTGCCCAGGCCCATTCCTTGTGAACTCTCTGAATCAAAGAGCACCCTTTGGAGTGGTCCTGCGTGTGTCCCACCCAGCTTACAGGAATGGAGCAATACACAAATCTGTCTGGGGGGGGATCTCTCTACCTCCTCTCCATGTTTCATCATGCAGGCTCGTGTCTCCCAAATTGGAACCCAGGGCCTTCCATGCAATGTACAATTCAAAAACTCACATGTTCCTAGTGCATGTATACAGCATACACACTGCACAGCACTGTATCCTCCATGTACTGTACCAATCATAGGCACACATATCCAGCACTTGCATTTAACATGCACACACTGGCCAGCATTGTATCCTTATTGTAATGTGACACTCGTAGGCACACGTACACCCAGAATATGCATTCAACCTGCGCACACTGCCTAGCACTATCTCTTGTGTATTGTACCACTCCCAGGTACACATCCACCAGTATACCATTCACAGGCACACATTCACGGAGCGCATGCATTTAACATGCATCCACTGCACAGTACTGTGTGATCCCTGTACTGTACCCTTCCCAGGCGCACATACACCTAGTGCAGATACACCACTTCTGCACTGCACAGCACTCCACTCCAAACCAATATATACTAAGGATGAGTTAAGAACACAGAAGCTGAACTTTAAAAGTGAGTGAGCTTGTAGGCCTCCAAAAAATAGAACCTGTTCACTCCTGCTGGTCTCTGGACATTATGCTGCCACCACTTCGCTCGTACTACACAACTCTTGGTGAAAGCGTTAGCCTTTCACTGATATGTGGGTAGTGATTTGGGTGCCCCTGCTGGTCCGACACAACTGCAATCCATGAGACTGGCCTAAGTCACGGCAGACACGCATGATCAGCAGACACGCATGATCTGTGTTTGCCTATGAAAACTAAAATCCGAATAGGGGATTCAGATATCAATACATTTGGGCATGGAGGGCATCAGTGCACATCTGTTTCCATGTAGAGTCCTTTTCCGACCAAACAGACCAGGCCAGGCCAGAACACCCATACCCAACTCTTAACCTGGATAGGTTAGCTGGTAGATCAGCAAAACTGGCGGGAAAGACCATCCGCATTCCTGTAGCTCAGTCCTGTCCATTGCTCCACCACAAAGTCTAACCCTTGCAAAGAAATAAACCATCTCAACAACTTGGGATTCTCTCCCTTTATAGTCATCAACCCTTTCAGTGGCTTATGGTCCATTTGCATCACACACGGTAAGAACATGCACAAGGCCTACTCTATTGCAAAACACATCTCAATTGCTGCATTGTTCTGCTCTCTGAGTAGTAATCTCCTAATAAAGGCAATCAGACACTCCCTACCCTTGTCATCCAGTTGAGCTAATACAGCTCAAACGCCTTTGTCAGGTGCATCCGTCTGTTCAAGGAAAGGCTGACTGTAGTCCGATCCTTTCAGCACAGGTGCAGTGCATAGCACCTTCGTTGGTTCTTCAAATGCTTTCTGACACTTGGCAGTAAATATCACTTTCCTGGGCTGCTTCTTAGAGGTAAAAGCAGTCAACAAGGCAACTATACTCTCATATTTTGCCACAATGTTCCTATAATATTAGGCAAGTCCTAGAAAGGCCCTCAATTCAGTCTTGATAGTAGGCACTCCCCACTTCTGAATCGTCTCCTCAAACGAGTGAATCTTCCATTTTCCACCTCATGCCTAAGGTAGACCATTGAGGATTGCCCCACCTGAAACTTGGACCTTCATGCTCAGTTTTGCCTACTATATCCTAGCCCACATCTGTTGTAGGTTTCTCAGGCGGTCCTGCCATTAATTGCTGAACACTGCAAAGTCATCCAGGTAAGCCACATACAACTCTGCCAGCCCTGCGAGAGCATGAGTCCCCACGCTCTGAAAAGTGACAGGAGCTTTCTTCAACACAAAGGGAATCACTTTAAATTGATACAGCGCCATGGCCCAGAAAATGCTGCCTTGTCCTTGACATTAGGTTCCAAAGTGGTCTACCGATATCCACTGGTCAGATCCAAGGTGCTCAAGTACTTTGCAACACCGAAGCACAAGCTCATCCTCTCTTGGAATTGGATCGGCACTGGGCTTGGTTATTTCATTGAGGGCTTGTGTAGGAAGGGGGAGGCTCTAGTTGGCGCAGTGCAACACTAGCGACAAGCAGGGACTCTCTCTTCCTCGTCAGGGCTGAGGGTTACCTTCCAGACAACCTCTGCTTACCCTCTAGGTAGTGTGGCTTAAGCAGTCGTAGGCTAATCTTTGGGGCACATAGGGTTAAACACTTGCAATAGTACACCCTTACAACCAACCCACCACACAACGAGACCGTTGCATCTACAAGCCCCGGCACTCTCTCGTGCACGTTACTAGGGACTAACCGTAAATCCAATGCACCAATCATGGATACCAATCGTATGTACAATTTACAGTAGGGAGCACTTGCACTGCGGCACGGATCAGCCGTGGCGCAGTGCCCTGAGTATCGGAAAACCAGCAAAACATCGGAGGTACATCAGCAAAAAGTGGAAGGGAGACTCACGCCAAGGTGCCAGGTCTAACAGCTTGGTAGTCCACACAGAATTGGAAGTCGGTAGACTCTTGCTTTGATATTAAAACCACAGGTCTAGACCAAGGCCTATGAGATCTCTGAATGACTCCGGGGTCCAGCATTGTGGCAACTTTTGCATTAATGCATCCCTGAACCTGCTCAGATATTCTTTAAATTTCTCCCTTCACTGGTGGACTGTCGCCTGGGTCTGTCATGGACAAAGACCAGTGCCTACCCTGAAGTCGTCGAGAAGAGGTTGGCAAACTGTCGCGGCACCTCTCTATATTCCCTCTGCTGCTCACGCATTTACTCTGGGGCTACGGGAACCTCTTCCAAAGTGCCAACCTTCATGACACTATACAGCAAGTCGGAAAGAGGGTCACTGCCTTCCTCTACTTCATCTGCCGTAGCCAGGACATTGACTGTGTAAGTTCTCCAGAGGTGAGACTTCAGCATGTTCATGTGGAACACCCTCTTTGGATTCCCTTGTGGCACCTGTGCACACCAAGTAGTTTATACCAGAAACATTCTGAACTACCTTGTATGGCCCACACCATTTGTCCTCTAAAGCCTTGGGAAATATAGTTTTAGCACCAACACCTCCTGGCTTTCCTGGTATCCAGTCCGCGTAACTTTCTGGGCGCACAATTCCTTCATCAGCTCTTGGCTAGCCTGAAGGTTTTCCAAAGCCATACTCATATCTTTCGCCATCAACTTCCGGAGGCCGATCACATAGTTCACCCACATCCTTCTGTGAAGACTGAGGTTCATATGTCCTTTCTCTGACTAAAATGAGTGAACCCCGTACCAGAGGCCCATACATAAGCTCAAAGGGACTAGACCCTACCCCCTTTCGTGGAATCTCTCAGTAGACAACCAATAGTCATGGCAGGAGAAGATGTTACTTTATACTTGGGTTTTCTGGCAGAGTTTCCATCATGCTATTCAGTGTCTTGTTAAACCCTGCCATCAAACCATTGGTTTGTGGGTGATATGCCATGGAGAGATGGTATGCCGCACCAGCTTGCTCCCACATCTGTTTCAATATAAGAGATGGAGTTGGTTCCCTATCCAAAATGTACTGTCCTTGAAAATCCATCCCTGGGAAGAATCCCTATGAGAACTCTTGCGACACTTCTGCTTCTCAGGGGTATAGCTTCAGGGTGCGTGGTGACATGATCAACCGGCTCGTGTGTCTCTCAGAGCCTCCACTCTGGGAAGTATTTGAAGGCGTGTGGGCTTTGGGCACCATCTCTCTGTCATCCAGGGACACTAGGGTAACCTCCACTGTCCCCCACCCCACTTAAGGGGCCAATGCCTCCAGAAGAACTAAATTGGCCAACCCAGGGGATACACCCACCAGTGGAGGCTGGGCACTCTTGGGACACTTGTCATCCCCCATGGTATGCCCAAACTGGTAACACTCATAGCACTTGGGGACAAATTTACCAGTCTTTTAATCCACACACCCTTTCTTCTGGTCAGAGTGGGGATGGGTCCTTTTCCCCTGTGAGTGATTATTTAAAAAAGAAATTATTATAGGTATTTTCCATTTTACACCATACATGGCATATCATACCCGCCAGTAGCTTCTCCCTCCCTGAAGTTCTCTCCAGTTGCAATCTACCCCCACAACCCCCTCTCACGGTCGCCAGAGACAGCGAGCTAGCTATTCTGGTGTCTCCCAACAAGCAACTAACCCAAACAGTGAAAACAACCCCCAACTCTAACTTCTCCCAAACAGTGGCATGTGTTGCATTATGTGGCTATATGGGGGCCTGGGGGGCTACCCCAGTATAATCATAACACAAAAACTTCTCGGTCTGTGCTAGCATGAAACCAGTGTAGAAAGAAAGCAAGAACGAGTGAATCAGTGTCTCACAATAAAGCCCCAAAGGGGAGCAATCCCTTTTAGGACGAATGCCCTCACCCACCATAGGTGGCATGCTTCATCATATGGGCTTCTCCTCCCAGTGGGAAAACCTAGTCCCACTGAGGGCTACAACTCCCTCATGGCGAGGTAGGAGCTCTGGGATGTTTTTAGATTGTCCTAAGCTGTTGAGGGTGCTAAAATCCCATATGTGAGTAGCAGGTGGCGTGAAGGTGCTGTGCAAAATGTGAGTGAAATTGAAAAAGTGAGATTAAAACTACCGAGTGGGGACAAAAAACTCTATATTAACTTGCCCGAACTGGCAGGATTAAAAAGCAGTGCAAAGCAGTATAGATTCAAACTGCTAAGATGTATAAAGCGGTCGACATGTTTCAGCCTAAGTGATCTGTATTAGTATCTAGGCTTTCATCAGGACCAGAACCAATAAACAAAGCTGCTGCTGTTTGTGTGAAAGAACAATGAAAATAAATGAATACAAAACCAGTAATGCTCTGTTAAGTTCGGTGTTACTGGAGCTTATCTGTAAACGTGAGACACAAAGACAAATTGCAATAAGTCAAAACAACACAACAATGCATTATTTCAACATGGTACATGCTAGCATTCATGGATTATTAATATATCCTGTTGAGTCCAATAAGGTACACTTCTTAAATCTAGTGACCCAAAATGTAGGATAAGTAGCACCACCTCAACCTGGTAACAACTCGGGGAAGGAGGCCGCTCTGTAAAAAACAAGATCATGTGTCATACATATGTGTTTTACACAATGTGGGCACTGGTCTAGTAAAAAGGAGGAATGTGCTGGTGGTGCACCTAACAGTCAATCAGTGAAAAGTGGACTTGAAAAAGATTTGCAGTCGGATGTGCTCCTAGCGCCATCATCAACGGTTAAGTAATTATTAAGATTTGCATGATGTTACTGGCAAGTGGTATCATTTAGAACTACTTCATTGTTATAACCAGATGTTGCCTAGGGGAAACGGATAGCCTTCCACTTGCCATTGGGTGTACCTACAACGCGCTGTTGCATATAGATGCAGGCCCAATAACCCTGTCGTGGTTATCTAGACCAGGGTGTTTGCACTGCTGTGGGTCCCACCGAATATTGCACATGAAGTCACAAAGTCTATATTATCACTACCATTCCTGCTCAGAAGCCAACTAGACCTTCACACATCACGATACCGTCACACGTGCATTATCAAGACTCACCTCTCTGTCTTTACCCCGTTGTGGTACATGAGCTGCAACCGGAGGTACCAACGGGAGGACTTTGCAGCATTTAAATATTGGCAAAAAACCTGTGTCATGCCCGGGCATAGTGTAAGAAGTACGCAGTAGCCTTGGTCTTCGATGCAATGTGGGGCATACTCAGACTGAGTGTTTTCTGTTTTACCGCTCACCCTTGTCTGGATAACCAAGACAGGGTTTTTGGGCCTGCTTCTTTATGCAACGGCGTGTAATATAATTAATAGGATGCAGCAATTACGTATATTTTAAAATATGAGTGACCATTTCCTCTTATGACTATCTAGGTGGTCATAGCAGGTACACATGTTTTTCCCAGCTGTCCCCTGGTGTGTTTCTCACCCTACCCCGAGCTCTTGGTTGCTGTCTCTGTAGCGTTCTCACCGGCTTCTGCTTCTCCGCCCGCCCTCTTTGTGCATCTTTTCACCTTCCTCTCACACCCACCTCACCTGCAGTCCTTTTCTTTTTAATTGGCACTTTTACAATTTGCAGATGCCACTTTCATTGGCAAAGAAACAATCTCAGATGAAGCAACTCGCACCCGCCCCGTTCCACTGGGGTTCACGTGTTCTGATACATGTAAAAACCATGGGAATGAGGTGCCAACAGTGGGCCTTTTTTCCCCTTTTTTTACACAATGCTCTACTATCTCCTGACACCTGCCAGCCCTGACACAGGCAGATGGCAAAGCCAATAGGTTGCACATGTGAAACTTTGTGGCTTTGCCAATGCTTGTTTTAGATACTACAATATGCAAGTGTGGATAATCCTGCTTTTCTGCGTGTAAAATGTGCTTCTTCGCATCATTACATTGAATTTTCTCTGGTAGATTCTGCTGCTATTTCGACTCGGTGGGGTTGGCTGATCTGGCTCTTTATACACCTGTTTCCCTTAAGACGTGAAGAGTGAAAGCGACTGAAGCACACGAGACGCTAGAGAGGGCAAGCTGGTCGCCTTCTAGAACCACAACTGTTGGAGCGCAGAGGAGCCATCACATAGAATGCTCAGATTCACAGGATTATGGTTGAGGCGTGGATTTAAAAGGACCTGCGAACAAAGGGGCTGATTATGATGGCGGTCGGACGAGCCATTGTGGCGGAAACAGGACCGACTGACAGGAAGTCGGTGGCCCCGCCCACCAAATTCCGATCCACCCGCCATGGAGGCGGTCGGAAACATGGCCACGCCTTGTCGGGTGGTCCCATTTCTTACACCATGCCGGTTGGACGCTCGTCTGACCGGCATCATAATAGGGCCCTACGTTGGTAATATCGTTCTAAACCTATTGTTGTTAAAAATTTTGTTAATAATATTGATTTTAAAAAAATCAATATTAAAAATGTAGGCTTTTGCTGCGGCCTGAAAAAGGGCTGCAGCACAAGCCCCACTGCTACGATCCATGTTTGTAAACACCCCAGGGGCCGATGTTGGTTGGCCCGGCTCATAGTCACTGCCCATAGTTCAGTCAGTTACAATAAGACGAGCGGAAGAGGGAACAATGAAAATGGGCTTTTTATCTGTTAATCAGTTGTGATATTTTGTAAAGGTTCGAACTGACCACTTGCTTTACAAGGTTTGTTATGTTAAATGTTATGTTAAAAGCACTTATACAGCGCACGGACACAAGGCGGTTTCATGGCGCTAGAGACGAAGGGGTAATGATGGACATGTGATTACTCGTAGGCTTGCCGAAACAGATACGTTTTAAGAAGTGTCCGGAAGGAGACGTAACTGGGGAAGAGTCTAAGTTCACTCAGAAATGAATTCCATAGCCTGGGGGCCAGAAAAGAAAATCTAAGGCCACCATGTTTTTTCCGCTTATATACAGGAATAACAAGCAGGTTATGGTGGGAAGAACGAAGGGCACGAGAGGGGGCATAGCGATGGATTCTGGAGGCAATGAAGGCAGGGCCCTGGTCAGAGAGAGCCTTGAAAATGGTACACCCGAGTTTAAAGATGCAGCATTTGGCCACCGGGAACCAGTGAAGGTTCCTCAGTAGTGGAGAGACATGTTGATGTTTAGGCTGGCAAAAAACAAGCCTGGCAGCTTGATTTTGCACCAGCTGCAGACTATGGAGCTGGTAAGCAGGAATGCCGACATAAAGAGCGTTGCCGTAATCAATGCGAGAGGTGATTAAGGCCATGATGACAAGAATAAGAGCCTCTGTGGTCAGAAACCTACAGATTTTTCAAATTCTGCGAAGATGAAAAAAGCAGGAAGAGGTCACAGCATTAATCTGAGGTTTCATAGAAAGATCTTTGCAAATGATAACGCCAAGACTCTTAACCGAGTCTGCAGGGTGGGGGGAGAACCCAAGGGGGAAGGCCAAAAGCTAGCATTCCAAGGGTTAGCATGCCCTCCAGTTAAAACAAGCTCCGTCTTATCGGGGTTAAGCTTCAACTGGCTATGATACATCCAATCGCTAATAGACAGCATGGTGGTTTGAAAGTTAGTGCGGGACGCTAAGGTGGAGTCAAGTTTGAGGACCAGCTGGAGGTTGTCCGCATAATTAAAGACGGAGACCGGGCTATTACAGAGGGAGGTTATCAGGGGGTGCATGTAAAGGTTGAACAAGAGGGGTGATAAAGCAGAGCCCTGAGGGACTCCGCAGGTCAGATTGGAGAGGGATGCCGCGAAGTAGGAAAGATGAACCGCCTGGGAGCGCTGATGCAGAAAAGATCTAATCCACTTCAGCGCCAGGCCTTGGACGCCAGCATTGTTGACATGGTCGATCAGGAGTTCATGATCGACCGTGTCGAAGGCCGCCGATAAATCCAGTAACACCAGAGACTGGAAGATGTTATCAGCGCCCTTCCTAAGCTCGTCCATCACAGCCACAATGACAGCCTCGGTGGAATGGGCCGGCCTAAAGCCCGCCTGCTGAGGGTCAAGGAACTGAGAGTTTTCAATAAATATGCTCATGCAATGAGTGACATGAGCCTCCAGAATCTTCCCGAGATACGGGAGTAACGAGATAGGGCGGAAGTTACTTAGAATTGAAGGGTCGGCATTGGGCTTTTTTAAAATGGGGACCACTACCGCACGTTTGAACGAGTCTGGAACTATGCCAGTTGCTAAGGAATTGTTAAGCAAGGCGAGTGGAGGGTTCGGAATAGCAAGAAAGGCCTCCTTAAGGATCTGAGGAGGACAGCAATCGTGAGGCGAGCCTGAGCTTACTTTGTTCAGGAGAGCCTCAAAATCTGTCTTGGAGATCGGAGGAAAGGCATTTAGCGAGAATGAGTTCTTGCTGGGCAAGACCGGGGTAGCGGAGGAAAGAGGAGTGGGGATGTTATTTTTTATAGTAGCGATTTTACTAATAAAATAGGAATTGAGTGAATCACATAATGTCTGGGAGGGACTGGATTGAATGATCACCCGATCGGGCAGCGTAAGTTCATTAACGATGGAGAAGATATCTTTGGGCCGAGAGGCCGAGTCTGTGATCTTTTGTGAGAAATATACTGTTTTAGCCTGAAGAATGGAATTTTTATATTGTTTTAACAAGGCAACATAAGTGGATTTCTCTTCGGGGGCATAAGAGCGTCTCCAGCGGCGCTCCGCCTGTTTTAACCGCAAGTGAGTATCCTGTATAATCCTGGCAATGTCCGGGGAGTGGAAACTGATCCCAGGGACTTGTCTGCCACACGTGTTAGGATTAACTGCATCTGATGGGTCAGAGGTCAAAGCTTCAGGCGTAACCTGGAGATTTCAAGATGGAAGATTGTCAGCTGCCAGTGCATGGGGCTGGACACAGCAGCCACACAATGTGGCTGCAATCTGTGTGTTGGGTAGCTTGTTGCAGCCAAGGGTTGTTTGTGCTTCTGAAGACACAACACAGCTTGACGGCTGAACACAATGGGATGAGAGCCGGAGCGCAAACATGAGTGACACTGAACGTGGAAGAAGAGAGACTGCTGGAACTGGAGGAAAGGGTGGTAGCTGTGCGGGCTGGTGACACTGTGGGTCATGCTTACGAGGGCCTTGCGTCATCCGTGCACCATGCAACGCGGCACATGCACCACATGAAGCTCCAGGTCATATTTATGAAGCCGCGCAAAGCCACTTTGCATGGCTTAGAATGCTTTCATAAATATGGAGTGAGTCAACGCAGGGCAAACTGCTGCGTTGCATTACTCTGCGCAAGGGAGGCGTTCTATGAGCGTTGCGTGGGCGTTCCATGGGTGTTCCATTGGTGTTGCGGTGGGCGTTGCCGCGCAGCGCCCATGATATTGATGCATTCTCGGATTTACTCTACTTGGTAAACCCGGGACTGCGCCAGAAAGATGCGCCTCCCAGGTGAGGCATAACGAGGAGAAATATCTTTATTTGTCCTCGTTTATTTCTCTCGAGGAAAACGCCTCATAGGATTATTTTTGTGCAGGAAGGTGCCCCTTCCAGCACAAAAAACAACCCTGCCAGCAGCACAGGCCCCCTTGCACCATGGAGCCAGGGTGCCGGCATTGCTGCTAGGCTGATGAACCGGCGCCAGCGCAAGGAGAAAGGAAAGGAAAGCAGTGTTTTGGATAAATACAGCACATTCCTGCCCTTTTCCTGTGACACCGGGCAGCGCAGCGAAGGACTTGTTCCACTGCCCTGTTCCACAATTCCCAGAAATATGCCCCTGTGTTTCTAAAAGAGTCTCGGGGTGAACTGATATTCGTGGCCCGAGAAATCTCTGAAAGGACACTAGACAGGATTCTGAAGCAGACCAGTTGACCAGTTGCAACTGGCTTGTGATCTTTGGGAAGATTTTCGTTGGGGTTTGAAAACGAGTAAGAAATCCAACTAGCCCTCACCGTTCCTGGCTGAGACGGAGCGCCCTCCGGCTCCGCCCGCTGGGGGGACAGGAACACATCCTAAAGAACTCTGTGAAGTTTGGAAGCTGTGAACTGATCCTACTGCACAAGGCAACTGACTCTCGCCCAGCCCTTCCAGCTTGACTAAACATAACAGGCAGCCTGGAGCCGTTAGTCGGGCTTTACTCCTTGAACATGTGCCCTGCAGGGCTGTACATGCAGGATGTCGACAAAGGGCCTTATTAAGAGTTTCAGTGGTCCTGGAGCTTGCGGCACACCACAGCTCTGCTCCAGGACTTCGGAAACGCACACGCCATCTGGCGGGCAGGCGGCTTGGCGGTCCCACATCAGTGCTGTTTAAAGCAGACCCTCCAGTATTTCGCGATATCGCGATTTCATTGTTTGCCGCGAAATCGGCACTTTTGTAAAAATGCCGCGATTTTTACAAAAGTGCCCGCGAAATGAACCCAACTTCATTAATAGTGAAAGGTCGACAAGCAGCAAATAACAGGAACCATGCCTTTAATAAATCACATTTTGAAATATCGAAAGTGTAATTGATCGCATTACTTGTGTTCTTTAAAGGATTGTTAACCCATCGGTTCTCTGGTATAAAACAAATGACGGGCAGAAGCGGACACTCTGGGGTAGGGAATGCTCAATTCACACAGTCATGCGAGTTTTTATGACTTTATTATAATTATTAACCATAGGCCTCTTTCCTTCCCCTTGCTTTCTTTATGTTCATTAGGCTTGATGGTGATTAGAACTGTTAACGCTGCACAACTTTTAATTTCATATTTAAAGAGTGTTTGTTACTGAAAAGTGCTGCCAAGGAGTGGGTGCGTAGGGCGCCAGGAGGCTCCGCGGGCACTCTGCAGAGATGACTGGCTTCAGGAGAACACATGCTGGCTCGGGGAGAGATGAAGGTGCAGCAGAGGGCGCCAGTGTTACTGCCTTACAGAGCCAGTCCTCACAGAGTCAAAGCAATGCATCTGGGGCAGTGGTAAGAACAGTGAGGAGATGGCATGGCAACAAGGAAGGATGCAGGCTGCTGGAGAAGAAATAGCACCTCAGACATCCAACATTTACCTTATACTTATTTATTTTGAAAGTTTTATATAGCGCGAACATGATCTTTACAGATATCAGAGCGCTCTACAAATACACAAAGTAGGAAACAAGAAACATGGGAGAGATTAGCAGACTTTTGAGCATAGAATACTTGTAGGTAAAAAATGAAAGGCAAAGTAGGGTGGGTACATGGGGTAGCATAATAATTGACTAGAACCAATGATACAAATCTACAATCGAGCAAACAATAGTGCAGATAGGTGTATATCTTCAAGATCAAGAGTAAAAGTTCAGATGAATTTAGTCATGAGGATAGCTTTCACATCTTTTTTAAAGAATGCAGAGGAGGAGATAAGTCTGGTTTCGGGAGGGAGTGAGTTCCAGATCCTGGGTGCCATTCCTGAGAAAGAGCGTTTATGTTTTTTCCTTCCGGAATCTACGAGGTTTCAGGAGAAGATTCTTTGTGCTTCTAGTAGTTCTTGAGCCACCAGATATTGTCAGTTTCTGAGTGAGGTAGCCGGGTGAGTTGTGATGTACAGCTCTGTGCGTCATGCAGGCAATTTTCAGATGTATTCTGGCTTCAAAAGGCAGCCAGTTCAGGGATTTTAAGTCAGGGCAAATATGCAAGTGTTTTTTTGATCCAGTGATGAGTCTTGCTGCAGCGTTCAAAGAGGCTCTCATGGGTGCAGTTGTAGAAAGAGGGAGTCCGCAAAGGGCGACATTACTGTAGTCTAAGCGGGGAATGACTAGGGCTTGTACAGCAGTTTGGAAGTCTTTGGCTGGGAGGAAGGGCTTAAGTTTCCTCAGGGTATTAATTAGGAAATTACCTCCCTTAGTTGCTTTGCTGATATGCTGCTGCATGTTGAGATTGGCGTCAAGTGTGATGCCTAAGGATTTCGCTGAGTCCACGATGGTAGGTTGGACATTGAGTGCAGTTAGGTGCTTAAGCCAGGTTTGAGTGGTGGAGCTTTTCGCGGGTGGTGAGATCAGAAGGAACTCTGTTTTCAGAGCATTGAGTTTGAGGTGATTATCGGCAAGCCATGATTGGGTGTTTCTGAGCGTTGTGTTCAGCAGTTTGATGTCTTTGGGGGATTGTAATTTGAGATATAGTTGGGTGTCGTCGGCGTACATGTGAAAGTGCACATTAGATGCTTGTAGCAGGGTGGTGAGAGGTTCCATGACCAGATTGAACAATGTAGGGGATAAAGAAGATCCTTGTGGGACGCCTAAAGTTACAGGCACTGGTGAGGACATCAAGTTGTTGCTCTTGAATTTCTGAGACCGGTTATGTATAAAGGAAGTGAACCATTTGAGAACAGTCCAGATAGGCCCTTTCTGGTGTTTAACAGTTCGAGTAAGTTCTCGTGTTTGACAGTGTCAAATGCTGAGGAGAGATCAAGAAGGATGAGAAGGCAGGTATCGTTTTGATCTAGGATTTGGAGTGCGTCATCAATTATGTGTGTCATAGCAGTTTCAGTACTGTGCCCTGCTCGGAAACCTGATTGATGAGGGTTGAGGAGGTCAAACTGATCAATGTGATTTGTTAATTGGAGTTGTACGCATTTTTCCAAAAGTTTTGAAAGTGTGGGAATATTGGTAATAGGACAGTAGTTGTTTAGGTCAGTAGGGTCCGCTGTTGGTTTCTTGAGTATAGGAGTAACTTGTCCAATTTTGAGTGAATCGGGGATGAGACCTTGTTGAAGTGAACTGTTAATCATTTTGGTCCAGAGTGGTAGGAGTAGTGGGATGAAGTCTTTTACAGCGTTGGCAGGAAGAGGGTCTGTGAGATGATTAGAGGCTTTCAATGTGCTGAGCAGTTTTAGAATTGTTTCTTCTGAGTAGGTTTCAAAGGATGACCAAGCAGCATTGTTTTTCGGTTCATTGGGTGTTATGTTGCGGGGGTTGGAGTAAAGGATTACGTCATTGCGAAGATCACTCCTTATGTTATCAGTCTTTAGTTTGAAGAAAGCAGAGAAGTCTTCACATGATGGTATATCGCCTATTGTGCTAAGTGTACGCTGGGGATGTTCCTTGGATTGTGATTTGATTAGTTCAAATAATTTTCTTGGCCGGTTTTTTGCTTGATCGAGCTGAAGGCTGAAGAACTCTGATTTTGTCCGCTTAATTTTCCTGAAGTAGGCGTTTCTCTTTTTCTTACTTGCTTTTTCTTACTTGCTGAGCTCTTTCTCTGCACACCTATTGGCTGGAAAAACAATGACTCGGTCTATACTCACGGGGACAAATGGAAAGAGATATACACCGTATACTCTTTAATGGTGAGGATTCTTAAACTGAGGTGGGCGCTGCTTGAAAATCTCCTCAGCATCATGTGCAGCTGTGTAGTCTTCCTGGGGCATTTCAATAACGTCAGACTTGGTCCATGAGTGGCATAGTAAGCGTGCCAAGGTGCTGCCCTGTCTGTACCCTCTCCATATTGTCTGACTCTAGCCCCCATGCCCAACTAACAGAGCTCTCCTTCCGTTATTTCTCTCTTTACCCCAAGATTAGCGTGGATCGCAGCCAGCACCACTGTGTCTTGCCCCACAAAAAAAGGTTTATTCATGTGAGAGGATCTTTTTTTGAAAATAGCACAATGGCCTCAGAGAGTTTTCCGGATACCCGATTGTCTGGCTATGTTTGTTCCTCGGATTACGTCCTTGAATGCCTGTCACTGCCCAGGGCCATCTCGCCGCACAACAGGGCCCCTGGCCCCACCACAAAGGGGGCACTGACTCTCAATGCCCGATGGCTCATTACCGCACTACAGAGTGAAACCAGAAAATCTGGATAAAATTGTGGCTTCCATGCTGAAATTGTGTGATCTTAGGCAAAAATTTAATTTCACTAAAGTAGGTTCTGGAATACCATTTCCCATGGGATGCTACCAGCCCATCTTTTATGGGGTTCTCAGAACCTATACTAAAGTCAAAGGAGGATTGCATTTCCAAGGGATAACAACCTTCACCTATGGGCTGCTTCCTCTGTTCCATATCCCAGGTTGCCTATTTCAAAGTGGAATACTCTGCTAAAACAGTTTCCATTGATTTAAGGCTGAGAATGAATGATTATTAGTAAAATAAAGTGCTGCAAAAATGCCGCTAAATTTCCATATTTGTGCTGCTAAATTTCCATATTTGTGCCGCTAAATTTTCTAATCCATGCCGCAATATCCTGGGGGGTCTGTTAAAGGCTCATTGTGAGCCTTAAACAGCATAGCAGCGGGACCATCTGTGCACGTTCCTGCACGAGAAGGAATGCACCATGTTGTGCATTCCTTCCGATCAGGAACTGGAGTTGCCAAACTACAGGAGGGCCCAACATGTGACCCCTGCATGCACCCCCCCCCCACCCCCCCCCCCCCCCCCTTGTACAGAAGCACAAGGGGACCCTGCCCCTTTGTTGTCTTGCTGCAATCTTTTTCATGGTGGTCTATTTGCCATAAAAAGGGTGGCGGTGAGGCAACTCAAAATATGTTTGGCAGTGCCGCTGCAGCACCACCGGCATATTTTGGCCTCAAACTGCTGCCAGACCGCTGCAGGATTCTTGATACGCGGCAGCAGCAGCCGTTCAGTTGCGGTCTGACCGCCACACTTCTAATACGGCGGGCTATCCCACAGTGTGGCGTTGGTCGGACCTCCACCACAACTACCGCAGTCCCATGGACCGCCGTAGTCATGATGGGGCCTTTAGTGAGGCGTGGAACTACATCTCTGAATAGACTGATTCGTTCTTTGTTGGTTTGGTCTTATTCTAATCATAACATACTTTAGAAATGTTGCTAAATAGGTCTGGAAGCTGACCTGATTTCTTGATTCAAGTGTTGTGTTGGTGTTGTTCGCATGCAAATCCCCCAGTTCTGGAAAGGGTCCACCGTCCCTATACCAGGGCACTGCCAGAGGGCAGACGTGGCTATCCCAGGAAGACAGGACTTGCCTGGTTAGGAGCCAGATTATCCTGGTGGTGACATTCATTGAAGCCACAAGCCTGTGCATATTGTTTCATTTAAAGCGCTCTGCCGAGTGAAGCCACAAGCGTGGGTATATTAACCCATTCATAGCGCTCTGCCGATTTCTGCATTTTCCTTGGCTCAGACGCGCATGCCCAGCTGTTGTGTGCGCCAGCTGCTACTTAACATAGCGCCTGTGTAATCATCACATTGCCGAGTGCTCCTCTTTAATTTTAAAAAAGCATTGGAACCACCATTCACTCGGTGTGCCCCTTCCTGTTGCTAATTGGACTCGGATTCCATTTTGTTTGTTGTTTGTGCCTCAGAGCCCGTCCTCTCCGCCCGATCCCGCCTCCCTGCTGACCCTCCCTCGCCCCTCCCCCCACCAACCATTTATGACAGATGCTTTTTCGTGCAGCGTTCACGCGCAGCGGCCACGCCCCATTCGCGCCGAAGGTGCGCCAAAGGTAAGCCCGTCTACGCCCGTCCGCGCCTGGACCGCGCCCAGTGCCAGACCCCCTGGCCCCCGTCCCACCCTCCTCACCCGAGTAACATATGACACCCCCACCCTCCTAGCCCTTAACCCCGACCAACTCCCCAACTGCGCCCAAGCCGCTCCTGGACGCACCCATGGACCCTTCGCATGCAACTTCTGCAAGTACGATGTCACGAAGACCAACTCAACATCCACTAACACAAAACAGAGATCTGACACCAACCACCTAAAATGCATCCTGCTCAACACCCGCTCGGTTCACAAACACGCCATCGACCTTTGGAATCTACTAGACACCATGTCCCCGGACGTCGCCTTCCTTACAGAAACATGGATGAACGCCTCCTCAGCCCCGACATCGCCATTGCCATCCCGGAAGGCTACAAGATCATCCGAAAAGACCGCACCAAACAAACAGGAGGAGGCATCGCCATCGTCCATAAGAACACCATCCGCGTCTCAACAAGCTCAGAGGACAACCTCTCGTCTGCCGAACACCTCCACTTCCAGATCCACACCGACCCAAAGACCACACTTAGAGGCACCCTCCTCTACAGACCACCAGGACCCCGTGCACAATTCAGTGAAGACATCACTGACTTCATCACCCCACACGCCCTCCTCTCCGAAGACTACATTATTCTGGGAGACCTCAATTTTCACCTGGAAAAGAGCAACGACAGAAACACCACCACTCTTCTGGACAATCTCGCCAACCTCAGACTCAAACAACTTGTCAATACCCCCACTCACTCCGCAGGTCACACACTTGACCCTATCTTCACCTCCAGCAAACATATTTCCTTCAGTCACACCACAGCTCTCCATTGGATGGACCACAGCTGCGTGCACTTTATCTACAAAAAGACGACAATGCACAACCATCCTCAACCTACTCTGCGAAGAAACTGGAACAAAATCACCATCGACCAGATCTCCTCATCGCTTCTTCAAAACCCCCCGGCCCACTCTTCGAACCCCAACCAAGCAGCCATTAACCTCACTCAATGGCTAACCAACAGCGCCGACAACCTAGCACCTTTGAAAAAACGTCAAATCAAACTAGGCAGCAAAAACGCATCCCTGGTTCAACGATGATCTTAAGAAATCCAAGAAACTCTGTCGCTCCCTTGAGAAGGCCTGGAGAAAAGACCCAAACACCAGCACCAGGGACGCCTTCAAAAACGCCACCCGCATAAACCACCAACTGATCCGAACTGCCAAGAAAGCCGCATTCAAAGACCGACTAGACAACAACGCCCACAACAGCAAGGAACTATTCAACATCGTCAAAGAATTTACCAACCCATCAGCCAACTCCAACGACATCACGCCCTCCCAAACCCTTTGCGACTCCCTTGCTTCGTTCTTCCACGACAAAATCGCAGACATCCACAACAGCTTCGACAACCAACCCGGAGACCAACTTACCCAACCTACCCCCGAACCCAAACCTCCCTTGAACATCCTTAATAACTGGAACCCAATCTCCACTGAGGACACCATCCGCCTGATGAACTCCATCCACTCAGGATCCCCAACTGACCCATGCCCTCACCACATCTTCAACAAAGCAGACTCCATCATAGCACCACACCTCCGAGACGTCATCAACTGCTCCCTCAACTCCGCCATCTTCCCGGAAAGCTGGAAACACGCCGAACTCAGCGCCCTTCTGAAAAAACCCACAGCTGACCCCACCGAACTCAAAAACTACCGCCCCATCTCGCTCCTACCATTCCCGGCCAAAGTCATCGAGAAAGCTGTCAACAACCAGCTCGCCGCCTTCCTTGAAACGAACAGATCCCTCGACTCTTCACAGTCCGGCTTCCGAGCCAAACACAGCACTGAGACCGCACTCATCGCAGCAACAGACGACATTCGAACTCTACTGGACAATGGAGACACAGCCGCCCTCATCCTGCAGGATGTCTGTAGCAGAACTATGTCAGGGGAATGGCGCCTTAGGTATTGAAGGACTTTGCCGCGTTTTATTTTATGCCACAGCCCATTGACGTTCCATGATAGCACTGTGAGGGTCCTATGGTGGGGCCCTGATTCTATGGTAGAGGCCATGTCAAGTGCATATGGGTAGCCCGAGGCGGAGCGTAGCTACGATCTGTAGGGACCAACCGCTGGCAGTCCAGCATGTGATGCGGGAAGTAGGTGTCAGTGGATCCATCTGGCCGGGTATAGCTAGATCTCGAGTATGAAATAGAATGTAACAAGAAAAGACTCTGGCATAAAGAATAAAAGAGATAACTAAAAACAGGAACACCCCCTCCCACCCTCCTCCCATCTACCCACCCTGCCCCCATGCCCGCGGATTTAGAACTATCCACTCCCCAACTAGGCAGAGTGCCTGTCGCCCTCCCAATCATGCATGGGGTGCTTGGTGAACCGGAAAGGCCCTCGCCGTAGAGAATCATAGTATAACAAATAATCAGAATCAAATATCAACCAACCTGCATATACAGATATATCATTAAAAGAACATAACATACGGTTTGGATGAGCGTCCCTCTCCAGAGCCAGACAGGCGAGACAATACTATGCAACAACAAAGTCCTCATTTCTCGCCTCCGGCAGGGCCGCCGCCTTTGGTAACTGGGGTGGCAGAGTGGGCTAAAGAACGGTGATGGATTAAACCAAGATCTTTTGACTGGGTGTGAGTGTTTGATTGATTCAGATGCTCCGTCCATCACCACCCCCTTTTGTACCGCTTTTGGCCGCCATAAGTGTGGCAGGGTATGCTCAGACGTGAGTCCCTTGCTCACTTTGCCACTGGATTCAAGCAAGCCAGGCTGAAGACGGCTGGAATGCCAGAAACTGGTCCTCGGACGCTTGTTTCCGGTCCAGAGAAGACATGGCTTGGCAGTTCGGGCTGGACTGTTCCCATGAGGCACAGGGTCAGACTGATTTGCATATAGCCATGTCTGAACTGGGGTGGCAGAGTGGGCTAAAGAACGGTGATGGATTCAACCTAGATCTTTTGACTGGGTGTGAGTGTTTGATTGATTCAGATGCTCCGTCCATCACCACCCCCTTTTGTACCACTTTTGGCCGCCATAAGTGTGGCAGGGTATGCTCAGACGTGAGTCCCTTGCTCACTTTGCCCCTGGATTCAAGCAAGCCAGGCTGAAGACGGCTGGAATGCCAGAAACCGGTCCTCGGAAGCTTGTTTCCGGTCCAGAGAAGACATGGCTTGGCAGTTCGGGCTGGACTGTTCCCATGAGGCACAAGGTCAGACTGATGTGCATATAGCCATGTATGAACTGGGGTGGCAGAGTGGGCTAAATAACGGTGATGGATTAAACCCAGATCTTTTGACTGGGGGTGAGTGTTTGATTGATTCAGATGCCCCGTCCATCACCACCCCCTTTGGTACCGCTGTGGGCCACCATAAGTGTGACAGGGTATGCTCAGACGTGAGTCCCTTGCTCACTTTGCCACTAGATTCAAGCAAGCCGGGCTGAAGACGGCTGGAATGCCAGAAGCCAGTCCTCGGAAGCTTGTTTCCGGTCCAAAGAAGACATGGCTTGGCAGTTCGGGCTGGACTGTACCCATGAGGCACAGGGTCAGACTGATTTGCATATAGCCATGTATGAACTGGGGTGGCAGATTGGGCTAAAGAACGGTGATGGATTAAACCCAGATCTTTTGACTGGGGGTGAGTGTTTGATTGATTCAGATGCTCTGTCCATCACCACCCCCTTTTGTACCGCTTTTGGCCGCCATAAGTGTGGCAGGGTATGCTCAGACGTGAGTCCTTTGCTCACTTTGCCCCTGGATTCAAGCAAGCCAGGCTGAAGACGGCTGGAATGCCAGAAACCGGTCCTCGGAAGCTTGTTTCCGGTCCAGAGAAGACATGGCTTGGCAGTTCGGGCTGGACTGTTCCCATGAGGCACAGGGTCAGACTGATGTGCATATAGCCATGTATGAACTGGGGTGGCAGAGTGGGCTAAAGAACGGTGATGGATTAAACCCAGATCTTTTGACTGGGGGTGAGTGTTTGATTGATTCAGATGCCCCGTCCATCACCACCCCCTTTGGTACCGCTTTGGGCCACCATAAGTGTGACAGGGTATGCTCAGACGTGAGTCCCTTGCTCACTTTGCCACTAGATTCAAGCAAGCCGGGCTGAAGACGGCTGGAATGCCAGAAGCCAGTCCTCGGAAGCTTGTTTCCGGTCCAGAGAAGACATGGCTTGGCAGTTCGGGCTGGACTGTACCCATGAGGCACAGGGTCAGACTGATTTGCATATAGCCATGTATGAACTGGGGTGGCAGAGTGGGCTAAAGAACGGTGATGGATTAAACCCGGATCTTTTGACTGGGTGTGAGTGTTTGATTGATTCAGATGCTCCGTCCATCACCACCCCCTTTGGTACCGTTTTTGGCCACCATAAGTGTGACAGGGTATGCTCAGACGTGAGTCCCTTGCTCACTTTGCCACTAGATTCAAGCAAGCTGGGCTGAAGACGGCTGGAATGCCAGAAACCGGTCCTCAGAAGCTTGTTTCCGGTCCAGAGAAGACATGGCTTGGCAGTTCGGGCTGGACTGTACCCATGAGGCACAGGGTCAGACTGATTTGCATATAGCCATGTCTGAACTGGGGTGGCAGAGTGGGCTAAACAACAGTGATGGATTAAACCCAGATCTTTTGACTGGGTGTGAGTGTTTGATTGATTCAGATGCTCCGTCCATCACCACCCCCTTTTTTGCCGCTTTTGGTCACCATAAGTGTGGCAGGGTATGCTCAGACGTGAGTCCCTTGCTCACTTTGCCACTGGATTCAAGCAAGCCGGGCTGAAGACGGCTGGAATGCCAGAAACCGGTCCTCGGAAGCTTGTTTCAGGTCCAGAGAAGACATGGCTTGGCAGTTCGGGCTGGACTGTTCCCATGAGGCACAGGGTCAGACTGATTTGCATATATCCATGTCTGAACTGGGGTGGCAGAGTGGGCTAAAGAACAGTGATGGATTAAACCCAGATCTTTTGACTTGGTATGAGTGTTTGATTGATTCAGATGCTCCGTCCATCACCACCCCCTTTTGTACCGCTTTTGGTCACCATAAGTGTGGCAGGGTATGCTCAGACGTGAGTCCCGTGCTCACTTTGCCACTGGATTCAAGCAAGCCGGGCTGAAGACGGCTGGAATGCCAGAAACCGGTCCTCGGAAGCTTGTTTCAGGTCCAGAGAAGACATGGCTTGGCAGTTCGGGCTGGACTGTTCCCATGAGGCACAGGGTCAGACTGATTTGCATATATCCATGTCTGAACTGGGGTGGCAGAGTGGGCTAAAGAACAGTGATGGATTAAACCCAGATCTTTTGACTTGGTATGAGTGTTTGATTGATTCAGATGCTCCGTCCATCACCACCCCCTTTTGTACCGCTTTTGGTCACCATAAGTGTGGCAGGGTATGCTCAGACGTGAGTCCCGTGCTCACTTTGCCACTGGATTCAAGCAAGCCGGGCTGAAGACGGCTGGAATGCCAGAAACCGGTCCTCGGAAGCTTGTTTCAGGTCCAGAGAAGACATGGCTTGGCAGTTCGGGCTGGACTGTTCCCATGAGGCCAAGGGTCAGACTGATGTGCATATAGCCATGTCTGAACTGGGGTGGCAGAGTGGGCTAAAGAACGGTGATGGATTAAACCCAGATCTTTTGACTGGGTGTGAGTGTTTGATTGATTCAGATGCTCCGTCCATCACCACCCCCTTTTGTACCGCTTTTGGTCACCATAAGTGTGGCAGGGTATGCTCAGACGTGAGTCCCTTGCTCACTTTGCCACTGGATTCAAGCAAGCCGGGCTGAAGACGGCTGGAATGCCAGAAACCGGTCCTCGGAAGCTTGTTTCTAGTCCAGAGAACACATGGCTTGGCAGTTCGGGCTGGACTGTTCCCATGAGGCACAGGGTCAGACTGATTTGCATATAGCCATGTCTGAACTGGGGTGGCAGAGTGGGCTAAAGAACAGTGATGGATTAAACCCAGATCTTTTTACTGGATGGGAGTGTTTGATTGATTCATATGCTCCGTCCATCACCACCCCCTTTTGTACCACCTTTGGCCATACCAGCGCTCTGGGGTGTCAGTCACACTGAAAGTCCTCCGACCCTTGGATGGAAGCATCACTGTTCGGTCGATTCTTCTTCTGTCCCTTCGTCACGTCGTGCCGGTGGACGGTCTCGGCGTTCGCCCACTTCCAGGCCTCCGTGGTTGTTTCGAGGCTTCTCGACACTGCGCCAACCCTCCAACCATCTGCCGCATCTGGTGAGTCGAAAAACCAGGCCTTGTCCTCTGCCTCTACCCAGAGCCTCGCAGGGAAGAGCATGGAGTATTTAATGTCTTTGTCTGGCATGGCCTTTTTTACCTTAAGGAAGCTGCGCCGGCGGGCCTGTACCTTAACAGTAAAGCCCGGGAAGAATGAGATGTGAGCCTCCTCCAGCCGTAAAGGTCCTCCAGCGCGGGCCGTCTGGAAGATGGAGTCTCTGTCTCGGAAGTTGAATACACTTGCTATGATGGGACGTGTGGGTGCCCCTTGTTTCGGGCGGCCCCCAGGAACCCTATGTGCCCGCTCAATGGAAAAATAGGCAGAGAGGCGTTTGGGTTTGAGGTGTTTTTGGATGAGCTCCTCCACGAAGAGGTCCGTCGCCTGCCCCCTTCATTCGTTCCGGAACCCCCAGAATGCGAACGTTATTGCGTCTTGATCTACCATCGTAATCGCCCAGTAGTTCAGCCCTGAGGAGCTGTTGCTTTTGCAGGTGTGCCACTTGTTGTTGGAGGGTTGAAGTGTCATCAATTAGGGCGGCCGTCTTGATTTCGACGTCTTTGACTTTTGTATCCATCTTGCGGAGGTCTGCTCGTAGGAGGGTGACCTCTATATTTACTGAGTCAATGCGAGTTTCGAGGGAGGACCTTTCCCCTGCAATCGCCTCCATCACATCCTCCAGCGTTGGTGCTTTCGCTGCGGGTGAGGAGGGCGCACCTCTCTGGTCTCCCTCAGATTGCAGATCCTTGCCGTCACCTTTGGACGCCCAGGTGAATTTGATTATTTGTTTCTGGGTGGTTTGTCTATTTCCTCTGCTGCTCGCCATTTGGAGGGTCACGACGTCAGAGCCTGGACACCAAGCAGGCAGTTCTCAAACCTCAGCCGTGACTGAGGCGGAGACCGGTGACTATCTCAGGAGCACTCAGAACAGGCCGGCCAAGTAGACTTGTCTACAGATGTGGCTCCTCCGGTATTCCAGCGGGTAGAGGGAGACGGAGTCAGTAGGGAAGGCACAGACAGTCGTTCGCTATGGCTGCAGTCGTGTGTTTTTCTTTGGTTGGAGGACCAGGTCATAGATTATTGTCCGAGGAGGGGCGCCGGCGACACCGTCGCTACCCCAGGTACAGTTCCCGCCGGCTCTTCGCGTTCTGTCCCAAGTTCCTCCCCCAGGGTAAAGGAATCAGAAGCCGTCTCCGTCCGTCACTGCCCGCACTGGGGCCGAGGGGTATCCACTGTGCCAAGTGAGGTGTTGTGCGGATGGTTCGGGGTTCCAGGGAGGTGATAGTTACGTATGCCAGTCCTGGCTGGGCAGAGTTTAACACCGGGGAATCAAGCCACCACTCCTCTGTTCTCTGTTAGTAGGGATGGACAGGGAGGCCTACTCCAGTTCCACGGAGTGCTCGGCCAGTTATACCGGGGCCCCTCTGGGTTCCAGGATCTGTGAGTGCCAGGTAGGTCCCGTTCCGGAGAAGCGCTCAGATTGACCCTGCCAGCTGTTGCTCGACAACCGTTGAGGTCGTGGGGTCCCCCAATGTTGGTAGGGGGCAGCTATGCCGGTTATATGTGGCCAGAGCCTTCGCCGCGGTGTCCGCGCGAGTCCCGACACTGGGCCCGAAGCCGGGGACTCGCGTAGGAGCTTTGGCGGGCGCGGGGCAGTCCGCAGTCGTGTGTTTGGGGCCTCCGCTGTTATCCTGCGGGGGAACGGGGCTCACCTCTAGGGCAGGCCGGTGCCTCCCGCAGCTCCGGTTCGGCCAATCCGCCGCAGCAGAAGTCGCGGATGCAGTCAGCGGCATCTACAGCCGCTCCCCTCGCCGCCGACAGCCGCGGCCGCCATCTTAAGGATCGCGGTCCCGCTCCGCAATCTTCGGAGACTCACCGCCGCAGCCAGGCTGGGCAGCAAAGGTAGGACTATTGGGTGCAGGTTGGTGATGGGCCGATCCCCATGGGTGTTTCAGGGGTTCAGCCAATCATTAAGCGGATTAAATCCACGGCTTTGCGAGCGAGGGCCGAGGAGCTGGTTTAGAATACAGCCATTCCTCTCGGCTGCAAGCCACACCCCCCACTTTAGCCTTTTGATACACCTTGTGAGGAATCGGGAAAGAAATAATTTGAGACCAAAATTGCAAACATCCAATCAGTAGAACTGGATATGTTGAATTTTAAAAGTTTAGATAAAAGTAGAGACAAATGGTACAAAGCCCCAACTGAGGGTATCTAGTCATGTTGTACCCGAACAAAGTCACAAGTTCAAGCCGACTGCAATGAAGCGCAGGCTGGGCAGACCATATTTAGCCTCTCAGAGGTGTACCATATGCCCTTGGTGCGAGGGCTGTGCATCATTGCTTTGAGAGGCTTTGTGTCATCCGGCGTTGGTTCCGATGAAGCTGTTTGGCGAGGCTTTGCAGGACCTTCAGTTGCTCTGCACCAGTTCTGATGAAGCGATCAGCTGTGTGATGAGGCTTTGAGGGGCTCTGTGGTGCTCAGCATCAGTTCTGAGCAAGCTGGCAGCAGAGTGGCGAGGATCTGTGATGGCTTAGCTTTGTTTGGTGCTGGTTCCGATGAAGCTTTCTGCGGTACTGCAAGGCTTTATGGGGAGCCACTTGGGGTCAGTTCTAATGAAGGTGACAGCTATGTGGTGAGGCTTAGCATCACGCGCTGCCAGTTATGTTGAAGCTTTCAGTGGTACGACGAGGCTTTGCAGGGCTTTGCACCACTTCGCACCAGTTTTGATGGAACTTTCAGTTAGGCTAGGAAGAGTTCTCTTTGAGGACAGCAAATGGTCCGGGAACTGGGGAGGCACCTCTTGGGGACCAGGAACTCACTCCAGCAGTAGCCAGCCTAGCTCAGGTAGGTCCAGTTGCAGGTCCAGGGCAGCAGGTCAGCTGGGCAGTGCAGGGAGACCTCTGGAGCTCGTAGTGTCCCTGCAGCTGAGAAGAGCTAATATCTGACTTCACGATTATAAATGGTTTTCAAATTACAATTCATTTGAGTGTACACATAACATTCCTATCTGTTCCAAATCAAAAGTTATTACTTATTCAATTCAAAACACTAAGCCAATGTTATCTAATGTTAGAGGTAGGCCTTGCAGTAGTGACAAATGACTTTTGGAGTATTTCACTACCAGGACATGTAAAACCTAAAAGTTCCCTATGGGTGTCTTATATGCGCTGTGGTCTGACACCGTTGACGTGGGAGACAGATCCTGGCTGAGTCAGCAGGACTGCAGAGGTCTTCACGCCAGTGCCCAGCCAACATCTAAATCGGATGGACGGACCACCAACGCGGCGGGTGGGAAGAGCGTCCAAAATGTGACGCTGGGACCAGTTCTGCTCAGATCGTAATCAGGCCCTTATTCTCTGCTCGCTCACCCGGCAATGCCACCAGCCGAACGCGCGAGCTCAAACAGCTCCTTGCCCCTTCTAATGATCACAACGAACTACCTCACTCTTAATTATTTTCTAGATCACAAATAAACTGGAATGAGTGCATGGGATGGTTTGCTGGGACCACAAGAACAATCCTAGTAGCCCACAATATCCAATAATAATCGACTAACCTTGGGTTCCGGAGCAGCGTGATGCCTGGCGTAAAGCACTTCATGGCTTCACCGCGGGAAGTAAATGCTATTCAAATGCACTTTCAATATGTATGTGCAGGAAGTGCACAGTACAAAAAAACTCTTGGCTTTCATTTAACGGACTAGAATGTTGCTCCACCTGTAAGACTCTAGTCCACATATAGGTTACACATAAAAACTCACCAGTTCACAGGGAGCATTTTTATCATGGTAGGGGGCGAGAATGCTTCTAAGTTCATTTGAAATTCTGCCACCTGTAATACACGCCCACGAATGCAGTGTGCAAACAGAACAATTGATGGAGTGAATGCAGACCAATGTCGTACATTCCCCCCAGTACAGAGATCTGGGCCTAAATCCATCGTTTTTTTGCCCACTCTGCCACCCCAGTTTAGAACTGGCCATATGCAAATCAGTCTTGACCCAGTGCCTCATGGTAACAGTCCAGCCTGAACTACCAGGCCATGTCCTCCCTGAACTGGAAACCAGCATCCTAGGGCCGGTTTCGTGTTTCACCCTTCTCAGGCCAGGATCGCTTGACTACAGTTGCATGGAGAGCACGGTGGCCTGGCTGTAAACTTCTTAGTGTACTGTTGACGCCAAGATGGGTCTGGGGAGCTGGGAGTTACGCTCTATAGGATTCCAACATACCACGCCAAGACAGGGTGTTGGAGCTGGAAGACCAGGTCCATCGTGAATAGGGAAAGGCACAAGCGATGTTTGTTGTAAACCTCAGATGGATGTGAACGTCTTACTGTGAACATCTCCCTCCAGGATCACTGCGAAAGGACGCGACTGCCCTGTATGGTGTAGGAGAGGCATCCAGGGCTCTAGAACATTCTTCCAGACTCTCTTACATCCCTAAAGATGCAACTCCCTTTTAGAAAAGCTTCAAAAACCTGTCTGTTCACTTTACAGATAGGCACAGTATTATCTGTATTGTAACTGTTCACTGCTTGGTGTTGTGGTACTCCAGCGCCTAGACGCCTATGGGTCTTTGTGCACTTTATAACTCTTGGTCATTGGTAGGGCAGTGTCAAGAATGCTTCTGGGTTGTCCCCGACATGACAATGGACATCTGTAAAGGGACAGAGGACCGGGTACCTGACACACCAGGTGCTGTGTGTGCAGCGTGGGATTTACATGTTGAGTACTCGTCTACTGACAGCTCTTAACACCTGCAGCTCTTAATGTCTTGAGATTATTTGGGATGATTTCCAGTCTGTTTTGCATTTAAGTGTGCTGATTTGGACTCAGTTGTTAGTTTCCTTACTCCGTAGAGGTCCCATCAGTGTTCACGCACACAGGACTGGACTGGGAATACAAACCAGCCCTGGCAGCTGGACCGGGGCATCGCCCACTCCTGACGAGACCCTACATCCTTTTCCAGGTCGAAACGCCGTTGACGCCCTTAAAGAAATGAACCATATAAACAGTGCCTGTGACTCAAGAGAGTCACTGTAAACATCTGTTGTTATAATATTTGATTCCTTGGTTGTTTGTCACTCTCCCATGTACGAATCCGCTGCAGAAACCGTGTACATATTTCACTTGTTGTCACTCAACTGTTATTTCGGTTCTCACTATACACTTGGGACACTCTTGCACTTTGTCTTGAATATTATGTTTATAAAAGGATTTACTTATTTCTGATACAATACACAACTGATGATGATATGAAACTTGGTGTCAAGAGTACTGTTTTTCCCTCCGGCATCCCCAAAACCCTCAAAATGTTATTTAATACTATGTTGTACATTGACTATTGCGTATACATTTAATTCACACCTGTAATAGGACATCATCCGTGCGGTTCATGCCAAGCTTGCCCTCAAACAGTCAAATCGCTCGAAGTTGACATTGGCACAAACAGACCATGCAAGCAAGCAAAGTTTACCAACTGCAATAGCGATAAATTGATTTATCTTATAACTTGCCCCTGTGGTTTAAAGTATATCGGGATGCACGATTCGCCGTAAGAGACAGGCCACTAAACTTACGAATCACTTTCTAGAAAAACAACATGATCCCACTGCTTTTGTGTGGACTGTGCTTGAACAACCCTACATCCCCTCTCATGTTACAGATTGTACTAACCTTCTGATGCGCAAAGAACAGAAATGGGTTTTTAAGTTGGGCACCAACAGGGTCGGACTTAATGATGACATACCTTGGTCCGTGCTCTAATTATGCCACCTTTATCATAAGATGAAGGCAACAGCACTAAAGACTAATAGATGGCCAATACCACTTGAACGATCAAGATTACATCAGTGACAACCATTATATATTATATATGTATATAAGTTGATTCTGATGAACAGCTTAAATCAAAAATAGCCATTCTCATGAACATGTCATTACGATAACTAAATATTAAGGTAAACACACTGTCTGTACTACACCTGCTAATCGATTCTACAGGTGATTATAACTAATTGACATTTCTGCTTCTGATTTCAAGTCTAATTGTAATTCTGAAGCAATTACTCGCCAGACATAATATTGTTTTCAATACAATAAATACTGTTTCCTGGCAACCATGAATTTACAAGTTAATGACCAATAGGCATCCATGATACATCATATAGTCCGCTCACATGACCATGTAGGACCTATCACAGTCCGTTTTCGTCTTCACCAAAACCTACTCGTAATAAGCTTACCGATTGGTCTACCCGATCACCTGACCGGGCTTGGGCCAATCAACAACGGGCTTTTAACCGAAGCCTCCACACAACTCCGGTACCTCCCCACCGGCTTGGAAGGTGGCAACGAAGTACCGACGGAGAGGTAGGAAGTACGAAAGGCTTGTTTACTTGCTTGGCGGTTCTCACTTAAATGTTCGGCGAGTTCCTAACTCGTTACTGCGCCTGAGACACAATTGTCGGGAGTACGCTAGGGGTATCACTAAATGCTCAGCGCTTTCGACTAACGCCAGCAGGTTGCTCCTTCGCCATATTTTTATATGTGTACAACAATAGATCCCAGCGCTTTGGCGAGAAAGACCTTTTGAACACCAATACCCTTACTTCATTTTGAATTACCCATGCATCGGTAAACTAACTCTTAGCAGCACGTGGCTAATGAGTCCACCTAACTTGCAGTTTTTGACCATCTCCATAGAACTAAAAGATTTGACTCTTAACAACTGAAAGTATATATTCCCTCTACTTTCTCATGGTAGTATCGGTGTACATCTGTTTTAACTGCTTAGGGAGGCGATGACATTTCTATGTTCTTTGCATCACTGGTTGTTGTGCTCCTGAGGCGGAAAGCCGGGAGCGAGTTCTA
Source organism: Lissotriton vulgaris (assembly GCF_964263255.1). Classification (NCBI taxonomy): domain Eukaryota; kingdom Metazoa; phylum Chordata; class Amphibia; order Caudata; family Salamandridae; genus Lissotriton; species Lissotriton vulgaris. The sequence goes on from NW_028246212.1 coordinate 386,232, forward strand.
TTTTTAAGATATTTCTGTGTCACTATTTGTGCTTTTAAAATACTCACTCTGCTGGGAACGAGGGTCCTAAACAGCCGACTTTACGCTGTGGCAGACCGCTATTCTCAACACTTCTTGGCGCCACCTCGCCAAAGACCGGAGGCCACGCCCACTCTCGAGGCCACGCCCCCCGCTGCAACCACCACTTAAAGCGCCGATTTAGGGCGCCAGGGAATCACTGGTTGTTGTGCTCCTGAGGCGGAAAGCCGGGAGCGAGTTCTATTTTTAAGATATTTCTGTGTCACTATTTGTGCTTTTAAAATACTCACTCTGCTGGGAACGAGGGTCCTAAACAGCCGACTTTACGCTGTGGCAGACCGCTATTCTCAACACTTCTTGGCGCCACCTCGCCAAAGACCGGAGGCCACGCCCACTCTCGAGGCCACGCCCCCACAGCCCCCATCTGAGGCTGTATAAAATATGTGCTTCTTCCGGAAGCGCAGCGGACGAGCGCAGCGGGCGCGACGTTGGCGCGCCGAAGGTGCGCCAAAGGTAAGCCCGTCTGCGCCCGTCCGCGACCGCACGAGGCCAGGGGCCACTTCCCCTACCCAGCCACCAAGCCAGCCCATTACCTATAGTTCGCACTCCCTCCGGCAACTGAACCAACGCGAGCCACCCTGCCTCCATGCATGGGATCCTTCAATAAAACATTCTGCATGCAGCTGTTGTGGCTTCCACCTCGCCTCTCACCCCCCTATGAAACCTACCATGTACTCCATGCTTCTGCTTAATTGCCGTTCTATTCCCAAACACTCCACAGAACTACATTTATTATTAGAGGAAATTAACCCTGACATCCTCTTTGCCACAGAGACGTGGCTGCAGGAGCACTCAGGATCTGATCTGGTTCAAGCTCTTCCGCCTGGATTCCAAATACTCCGCCTCGACCGGAAAAAAGGAATTGGAGGTGGCCTTGCAGTGATTCATAAAGCAGACTATGACGTAACTAGCACCCCGGTGCATCTTCCAGACAGTGAATGCCTCCCCTTCTCTATAAAATTTAGCCCCACTCATACTTTTTCCGGTATGCTCATATACCGCCCACCAGGATCCCAAGGCCTATTTCTTTCAAATCTAGTGCCGACAGTCGCAAATTTGGCACTTAGCTCAGCCAACTATACGATCCTGGGCGACATTAACATCCACCTGGATGATCAGACCGACCCCTCTGCTAGAGAGCTCTTATCGGGCCTACAAGCCCTAGACTTACACCAACTTGTCCTCGGGCCCACACACCAAAAAGGACATCTCCTAGACCCTATTTTCAGTAACTGCCCCAACCTACTCGCCAAAAACCCCTCCCCGCTGCCCTGGTCTGACCATTTTCTTATCCCATTTACCTGGATCCTTCCCAACTACTCACACCCCAAACCCCCGGCGACTCAGCAGTCACGGAACTGGCACAAAATCCCTCTACCGGAATGGCAAACCTCCCTACAGTGCACAATACCTCCCAGCTCATCCAACCCTATTCAGGGTAACGATAACTACAACAGATGGATCACCAACTCCTTGGACCTTGTACTCCCTCTGAGTAGCATCCATCCCAAGCGGGGCAATCCTACAGCCCCTTGGTACACAAACGATCTTCGGGAGAAAAAACGTGCCTGCAAACGTTTAGAGAGAAAATGGCGCATGGAATACCGCCTAGCAGACAAAGTTAGTTATAGAGCAGCCATTAAAAATTACAAAGTAGAGATCCAACGAGCTCAAGCCACATACTTTGAACTAAAGATAAGTAATGCAGCGTCTAAACCTAAAGAGATTTACCGCATAGCTAAATCTCTCCTGCATCTTCCGGAGACTCCCAAAGATCACAATGACACTCAGACTCATTGTGAGGACATAGCGGAGTTTTTCCATCATAAAATAGAATTCATTTACTCTTCCTTTCCCCCCCTGCCATCTCGGCCAGTGACCTCATCACCACAGATCCTATGACAGTCCCACTTAGTATCCTCAATAACCTTCCGGCTCTTGACGAAACTTCTCTAGAAAAGCTAATGAGACTAGTCAAATCGGGATCACCTGTCGACCCAGCTCCCCCTAGGGCTCTCACTCAAATAACCAGCCAGATATTACCCACCATTCGAGACTTGCTCAATTCCTCCCTTGATACTGGCATCGTCCCCCCCCTGTGGAAGAGAGCTATGGTCAAAGCTCTGCTAAAAAAAACCAACCTCGACCAGTCCAACCCTTCCAACTACCGTCCCATCTCCCTTCTGCCTTGGCTCAGCAAACTTCTTGAGAAACACGTCAACTCCGTGTTGGCAGCCTTCCTAGAAACTAACAATATACTGGACCCCACCCAGACGGGCTTTAGGCCTCGCCATGGAACTGAGACTGCCTTGATTGCAGTGACGGAGGAGGCAAGGAGGATCCTGGACGGTGGCGGCTCCACGGCCATCGTTCTACTTGACTTGAGTGCCGCCTTCGACACTGTAAATCATGGCATCCTACTCCACCGGCTTGCTATGATAGGGGTGTCAGGAACTGCGCTTACCTGGATAGAATCGTTCCTCACAGACAGATCCTTCCGGGTATTCGAAAAGGAGTTCACCTCCTCTAGTAAACCGCTTAATTGTGGAGTGCCTCAGGGCTCCTCCCTGAGCCCAACCCTTTTTAATGTTTACCTCCGTCCTCTAGCTGATGTCGTCCGCCCCTTCGGGGTGAAAATTGTCACCTACGCGGACGACACCCAGCTGGTGGTGGCACTGGACCCCCCTCTCAACTCTCACCACAGCCTACATAAATGCCTAAAAGCTGTCGCAACCTGGATGTCAGACTCCTGTCTAAAACTTAATGGGGATAAAACAGAGGTAATGCTCCTTGGAAATAACATCACCAAATCCATTGATACCATCTGGCCCCTCTGTCTAGGCAGCCCCCCACAACCCAAAGACCAAATTAAGAGCCTGGGCATCTGGCTCGACCAAAACCTCACTTTCAACTATCAAGCCACCAAACTTGCCGCCACCTGCTTTGGGCTGTTGAGACTACTCCGAAAGATTCTCCCCCTTCTCCCGCTTCACTCAAGACGGATCATGGTCCAAGGACTAATCTTGTCACGTCTCGACTGCGGTAACGCCCTATATCTTGGCGCCCCACAGTCCACCCTCGCCAAACTACAAGTTGTTCAAAACTGCGCGGCAAGAGTCCTGTTGAACCTCCCCCGCCGCTCCTCAGTCAAGGCGAGACTGAAGGACCTTCATTGGCTCCCTGTGCGTGCTAGGATAGAATTTAAGAGCATGTGCGTTGCACACCGCTCTTACTGGGGAACGGGCCCCGCCATAAACCAGCCTTTGGTAGAAGCCTACCACCCTTCCCGGCCCCTCAGATCCGCGACCTCTCACCTCACTTTTGTACCACGCATAAGAAGAGCTAGATGCGGAGGCCGCTCGCTCTCCTACAATCTGGCCAAGATCTGGAATTCCCTTCCCCTTTCAATCAGGTCAGAATCCAACCTACTTACCTTTCGAAGGCTGTTAAAAACGTGGCTTTTTAATAAAACTCCCACCTAACCCCTTCTGTTCCTTACGAACCCCACGCCCCCCTCCTCTGCTCAACTATCCAGTTTTCTACAGCGCTGGGACGCCCCTGGGTAGCCATCGCGCTCTACAAATTCTCATTCCATTCCATTCCATTCCTTCCAATAGAGCGGTGCTTCCCTCGAGTCCTGAGCCGTTGCCAGGCGGGGTGGAGCCCTCTACTTCGACTATAATGGTAAGACGAAGTATATAATGCCCCATGCAAGCATTACATCTTAGTATCTTCATGTCGACAACCAAAGAGACCAATGTGTTTATTATAATAAGATATATTATAGTTAAATGTGGACCAAGCACACGCTAACTTTACTAAAGCTAATGTGGTCATTTTACTGTTGTTTGTCTTTGTGTTTTTTCTCCATTAGTGACATACATCAACTGCAAACTAAGACGACACCTAGGGGTCCAGGTGATCTTTTTTCATGTCGCAGATTGCTTTATATGTAGTCACACTTTTTCTAGAATACACTTCACTTTTTATCTTTGCAGTAGCTGTATTATAATCTAGGTCCTGATGAATGCAATGGACTCTGTAGTCCCCAGATTTACTGAAACATGTTGACCCCTATTACATCCTGGTAAATATTTGTTTAATTTACCATTGCTGCTTTTTAACATTGGTGGAGCGAGCATATCACAGAATAAATACTTTTCCTGCTCCCTCACCCAATTTTATTTTCACTGAGCACTTTCTTTCACTTGCACTGCAAATCAGTCACTCTCATCTTTCCAGCCAATGAATGGCCTGTGACACTCTAACCATACTGGGCACCACTAGGTTTACAAGAGGTATTTACATCTTACCTTCCATCTGAAACCAGTGGTACACCTCTTACATGGTTAACAGGAATCCCAAATGATGAAGGGCGGTTCCGATTGGTGACTGATGGGTATCCTGTTAGGGATCACAAGGTACCTATCATTGCTTTCTCTATCTCTATGTAGGGATTCTCACTAAACTTCTTTAGTTCAATGTACCACATTTAGTTTCTATGTTCAGACCCTCTGACACTTTTGCGTTCTATATATTACTTAGGGAATGTGTCTCTGTATGGTCTCTAAACTCCCTTAGGCCCCCCCCCCTACTTTAGTTATTTCTATACATTTAATGTTCCACTGGAACGACTGTTTTTGATATATAGTTCTTGCTTTCAGGTGCAGCTCTGGGTGTCTGCTGTTCCTGCGTCCAGGGCAGCTCTGGGTGTCTGTAGTTCCTGCACTCAGGGCAGCTCTGGGTGTCAGCAGTTCCTGCACCCAGGGCAGCTCTGGGTGTCTGTAGTTCCTGTGCCCAGGGCAGCTCTGGGTGTCTGTAGTTCCTGCACTCAGGGCAGCTCTGGGTGTCAGCAGTTCCTGCACCCAGGGCAGCTCTGGGTGTCTACTGTTCCTGTGTCCAGGGCAGCTCTGGGTGTCTGTAGTTCCTGCACTCAGGGCAGCTCTGGGTGTCTGCTGTTCCTGCGTCCAGGGCAGCTCTGGGTGTCAGCCGTTCCTGCACCCAGGGCAGCTCTGGGTGTCTGTAGTTCCTGCACTCAGGACAGCTCTGGGTGTCAGCAGTTCCTGTGCTCAGGGCAGCTCTGGGTGTCTGTAGTTCCTGTGCCCAGGGCAGCTCTGGGTGTCTGCTGTTCCTGCGCCCAGGGCAGCTCTGGGTGTCTGTAGTTCCTGTGCCCAGGGCAGCTCTGGGTGTCTGCTGTTCCTGTGCCCAGGGCAGCTCTGGGTGCCTGTAGTTCCTGTGCCCAGAGCAGCTCTGGGTGTCTGCTGTTCCTGCTCCTAGTGCAGCTCCAGGTGTCTGCTGTTCCTGCTCCTAGTGCAGCTCTGGGTGTCAGCAGTTCCTGTGCCCAGGGCAGCTCCGGGTGTCTGCTGTTCCTGCGCCCAGGGCAGCTCTGGGTGTCTGTAGTTCCTGTGCCCAGGGCAGCTCTGGGTGTCTGCTGTTACTGCGCCAAGGGCAGCTCTGGGTGTCTGCTGTTCCTGTGCCCAGGGCAGCTCTGAGTGTCCATAGTTCCTGTGCCCAGGGCAGCTCTGGGTGTCTGCTGTTCCTGTGCCCAGGGCAGCTCTGGGTGTCTGCTGTTCCTGTGCCCAGGGCAGCTCTGGGTGTCTGTAGTTCCTGTGCCCAGGGCAGCTCTGGGTGTCTGCTGGTCCTACTCCTAGTGCAGCTCTGGGTGTCTGCTGTTCCTGCTCCTGGTGCAGCTCTGGGTGTCTGCTGTTCCTGCGCTCATGCAGCTCTGGGTGTCTGTAGTTCCTGCACTCAGGACAGCTCTGGGTGTCAGCCATTCCTGCACCCAGGGCAGCTCTGGGTGTCTGCTGTTCCTGCGTCCAGGGCAGCTCTGGGAGTCAGCCGTTCCTGCACCCAGGGCAGCTCTGGGTGTCTGTAGTTCCTGCACTCAGGACAGCTCTGGGTGTCAGCCGTTCCTGCACCCAGGGCAGCTCTGGGTGTCTGTAGTTCCTGCGCCCAGGGCAGCTCTGGGTGTCTGCAGTTCCTGCGCTCAGGGCAGCTCTGGGTGTCCATAGTTCCTGTGCCCAGGGCAGCTCTGGGTGTCTGATGTTCCTGCTCCTAGTGCAGCTCAGGGTGTCTGCTGTTCCTGCTCCTGGTGCAGCTCTGGGTGTCTGCTGTTCCTGTGCCCAGGGCAGCTCTGGGTGTCTGTAGTTCCTGTGCCCAGGGCAGCTCTAGGTGTCTGTAGTTCCTGTGCTCAGGGCAGCTCTGGGTGTCTGTAGTTCCTGCGCCCAGGGCAGCTCTGGGTGCCTGCTGTTCCTGCTCCTAGTGCAGCCCTGGGTGTCTGCTGTTCCTGCTCCTGGTGCAGCTCTGGGTGTCTGCTGTTCCTGTGCCCAGGGCAGCTCTGGGTGTCTGTAGTTCCTGTGCCCAAGGCAGCTCTGGGTGTCTGTAGTTCCTGTGCCCAGGGCAGCTCTGGATGTCTGCTGTTCCTGTGCCCAGGGCAGCTCTGGGTGTCTGTAGTTCCTGTGCCCAGGGCAGCTCTGGGTGTCTGTAGTTCCTGCACTCAGGGCAGCTCTGGGTGTCAGCAGTTCCTGCACCCAGGGCAGCTCTGGGTGTCTACTGTTCCTGTGTCCAGGGCAGCTCTGGGTGTCTGTAGTTCCTGCACTCAGGGCAGCTCTGGGTGTCTGCTGTTCCTGTGCCCAGGGCAGCTCTGGGTGCCTGTAGTTCCTGTGCCCAGAGCAGCTCTGGGTGTCTGCTGTTCCTGCTCCTAGTGCAGCTCTGTGTGTCTGCTGTTCCTGCTCCTAGTGCAGCTCTGTGTGTCTGCTGTTCCTGCTCCTAGTGCAGCTCTGGGTGTCTGTAGTTCCTGCACCCAGGGCAGCTCTGGGTGTCTGTAGTTCCTGCACTCAGGGCAGCTCTGGGTGTCTGCTGTTCCTGCGTCCAGGGCAGCTCTGGGTGTCAGCCCTTCCTGCACCCAGGGCAGCTCTGGGTGTCTGTAGTTCCTGCACTCAGGACAGCTCTGGGTGTCAGCAGTTCCTGCACCCAGGGCAGCTCTGGGTGTCTACTGTTCCTGTGTCCAGGGCAGCTCTGGGTGTCTGTAGTTCCTGCACTCAGGGCAGCTCTGGGTGTCTGCTGTTCCTGCGTCCAGGGCAGCTCTGGGTGTCAGCCGTTCCTGCACCCAGGGCAGCTCTGGGTGTCTGTAGTTCCTGCACTCAGGACAGCTCTGGGTGTCAGCAGTTCCTGTGCTCAGGGCAGCTCTGGGTGTTTGTAGTTCCTGTGCCCAGGGCAGCTCTGGGTGTCTGTAGTTCCTGTGCTCAGGGCAGCTCTGGGTGTCTGCTGTTCCTGTGCCCAGGGCAGCTCTGGGTGCCTGTAGTTCCTGTGCCCAGAGCAGCTCTGGGTGTCTGCTGTTCCTGCTCCTAGTGCAGCTCTGGGTGTCTGCTGTTCCTGCTCCTAGTGCAGCTCTGGGTGTCTGCTCTTCCTGTGCCCAGGGCAGCTCTGAGTGTCCATAGTTCCTGTGCCCAGGGCAGCTCTGGGTGTCTGCTGTTCCTGTGCCCAGGGCAGCTCTGGGTGTCTGTAGTTCCTGTGCCCAGGGCAGCTCTGGGTGTCTGTAGTTCCTGTGCCCAGGGCAGCTCTGGGTGTCTGCTGTTCCTGCTCCTAGTGCAGCTCCGGGTGTCTGCTGTTCCTCCTCCTGGTGCAGCTCTGGGTGTCTGCTGTTCCTGTGCCCAGGGCAGCTCTGGGTGTCTGTAGTTCCTGTGCCCAGGGCAGCTCTGGGTGTCTGTAGTTCCTGTGCCCAGGGCAGCTCTGGATGTCTGCTGTTCCTGTGCCCAGGGCAGCTCTGGGTGTCTGTAGTTCCTGTGCCCAGGGCAGCTCTGGGTGTCTGTAGTTCCTGCACTCAGGGCAGCTCTGGGTGTCAGCAGTTCCTGCACCCAGGGCAGCTCTGGGTGTCTACTGTTCCTGTGTCCAGGGCAGCTCTGGGTGTCTGTAGTTCCTGCACTCAGGGCAGCTCTGGGTGTCTGCTGTTCCTGCGTCCAGGGCAGCTCTGGGTGTCAGCCGTTCCTGCACCCAGGGCAGCTCTGGGTGTCTGTAGTTCCTGCACTCAGGACAGCTCTGGGTGTCAGCAGTTCCTGCACCCAGGGCAGCTCTGGGTGTCTACTGTTCCTGTGTCCAGGGCAGCTCTGGGTGTCTGTAGTTCCTGCACTCAGGGCAGCTCTGGGTGTCTGCTGTTCCTGCATCCAGGGCAGCTCTGGGTGTCAGCCGTTCCTGCACCCAGGGCAGCTCTGGGTGTCTGTAGTTCCTGCACTCAGGACAGCTCTGGGTGTCAGCAGTTCCTGTGCTCAGGGCAGCTCTGGGTGTCTGTAGTTCCTGCGCCCAGGGCAGCTCTGGGTGTCTGTAGTTCCTGTGCCCAGGGCAGCTCTGGGTGTCTGCTGTTCCTGTGCCCAGGGCAGCTCTGGGTGTCTGCTGTTCCTGCTCCTAGTGCAGCTCTGGGTGTCTGCTGTTACTGCGCCAAGGGCAGCTCTGGGTGTCTGCTGTTCCTGTGCCCAGGGCAGCTCTGAGTGTCCATAGTTCCTGTGCCCAGGGCAGCTCTGGGTGTCTGCTGTTCCTGTGCCCAGGGCAGCTCTGGGTGTCTGTAGTTCCTGTGCCCAGGGCAGCTCTGGGTGTCTGCTGTTCCTGCTCCTGGTGCAGCTCTGGGTGTCTGCTGTTCCTGTGCCCAGGGCAGCTCTGGGTGTCTGTAGTTCCTGTGCCCAGGGCAGCTCTGGGTGTCTGCTGTTCCTGCTCCTGGTGCAGCTCTGGGTGTCTGCTGTTCCTGTGCCCAGGGCAGCTCTGGGTGTCTGGAGTTCCTGTGCCCAGGGCAGCTCTGGGTGTCTGTAGTTCCTGTGCCCAGGGCAGCTTTGGCTGTCTGCTGTTCGGGTGCCCAGGACAGCTCTGGGTGTCTGTAGTTCCTGTGCCCAGGGCAGCTCTGGGTGTCTGTAGTTCCGGTGCCCAGGACAGCTCTGGGTGTCTGTAGTTCCTGTGCCCAGGGCAGCTCTGGGTGTCTGCAGTTCCTGCGCTCAGGGCAGCTCTGGGTGTCCATAGTTCCTGTGCCCAGGGCAGCTCTGGGTGTCTGATGTTCCTGCTCCTAGAGCAGCTCTGGGTGTCTGCTGTTCCTGTGCCCAGGGCAGCTCTGGGTGTCTGTAGTTCCTGTGCCCAGGGCAGCTCTAGGTGTCTGTAGTTCCTGTGCCCAGGGCAGCTCTGGGTGTCTGCTGTTCCGGTGCCCAGGAAAGCTCTGGGTGTCTGTAGTTCCTGTGCCCAGGGCAGCTCTGGGTGTCTGTAGTTACTGTGCCCAGGGCAGCTCTGGGTGTCTGTAGTTCCTGTGCTCAGGGCAGCTCTGGGTGTCTGCTGTTCCTGTGCCCAGGGCAGCTCTGGGTGTCTGTAGTTCCTGTGCCCAGGGCAGCTCTAGGTGTCTGTAGTTCCTGCGCCCAGGGCAGCTCTGGGTGTCTGCTGTTCCTGTGCCCAGGGCAGCTCTGGGTGTCTGTAGTTCCTGTGCCCATGGCAGCTCTAGGTGTCTGTAGTTCCTGCGCCCAGGGCAGCTCTGGGTGTCTGCTGTTCCGGTGCCCAGGAAAGCTCTGGGTGTCTGTAGTTCCTGTGCCCAGGGCAGCTCTGGGTGTCTGTAGTTCCTGTGCCCAGGTCAGCTCTGGGAGTCTGTAGTTCCTGTGCTCAGGGCAGCTCTGGGTGTCTGCTGTTCCTGCGCCCAGGGCAGCTCTGGGTGTCTGTAGTTCCTGTGCTCAGGGCAGCTCTGGGTGTCTGCTGTTCCTGCGCCCAGTGCAGCTCTGGGTGTCTGCTCTTCCTCCTCCATGGGTAGCTCTGGCTGTCTGCTGTTCCCAGGGCCGGACTGAGACCAGCAACCAGCCCTGGCAGGTTGCTTCTCCACCGGCCCTGGTAACGGGGGGGGGAGGGGGTTGTTACACGCAAAGCACTGCTACCGCTTTTCTTACAGAGGGCCGTTTTTGCAGCGCTTCTACAAAACCGGCACTCTGTAAGAAAAGCGGCCCCCTGCAGCCACAAAACCGGCCCCCACCCCTCCAGCCCACCGGGGAAATGCCCGGTGCCCGCAAATGCCAGTCCGGCCCTGGCTGTTCCTGTGCCCAGGGCAGCTCTGGGTGTCTGTAGTTCCTGCGCTCAGGCAGCTCTGTGTGTCCATAGTTCCTGTGCCCAGGGCAGCTCTGTGTGTCCATAGTTCCTGTGCCCAGGGCAGCTCTGGGTGTCTGCTGTTCCGGTGCCCAGGAAAGCTCTGGGTGTCTGTAGTTCCTGTGCTCAGGGCAGCTCTGGGTGTCTGCTGTTCCTGTGCCCAGGGCAGCTCTGGGTGTCTGTAGTTCCTGTGCTCAGGGCAGCTCTGGGTGTCTGCTGTTCCTGTGCCCAGGGCAGCTCTGGGTGCCTGTAGTTCCTGTGTCCAGGGCAGCTCTGGGTGTCTGTAGTTCCTGTGTCCAGGGCAGCTCTGGGTGTCTGTAGTTCCTGCACTCAGGGCAGCTCTGGGTGTCTGTAGTTCCTGTGCCCAGGGCAGCTCTGGGTGTCAGCAGTTCCTGTGCTCAGGGCAGCTCTGGGTGTCTGTAGTTCCTGTGCCCAGGGCAGCTCTGGGTGTCTGTAGTTCCTGTGCCCAGGGCAGCTCTGGGTGTCTGTAGTTCCTGTGCCCAGGGCAGCTCTGGGTGTCTGTAGTTCCTGCACTCAGGGCAGCTCTGGGTGTCTGTAGTTCCTGCGCCCAGGGCAGCTCTGGGTGTCTGTAGTTCCTGCGCCCAGGGCAGCTCTGGGTGTCTGTAGTTCCTGCACTCAGGGCAGCTCTGGGTGTCTGTAGTTCCTGCGCTCAGGACAGCTCTGGGTGTCTGCTGTTCCTGGGCCCAGGGCAGCTCTGGGTGTCTGTAGTTCCTGCGTCCAGGGCAGCTCTGGGTGTCAGCAGTTCCTGTGCTCAGGGCAGCTCTGGGTGTCTGTAGTTCCTGTGCTCAGGGCAGCTCTGGGTGTCTGTAGTTCCTGTGCCCAGGGCAGCTCTGGGTGTCTGTAGTTCCTGTGCCCAGGGCAGCTCTGGGTGTCTGTAGTTCCTGCACTCAGGGCAGCTCTGGGTGTCTGTAGTTCCTGCGCCCAGGGCAGCTCTGGGTGTCTGTAGTTCCTGCGCCCAGGGCAGCTCTGGGTGTCTGTAGTTCCTGCACTCAGGACAGCTCTGGGTGTCTGCTGTTCCTGGGCCCAGGGCAGCTCTGGGTGTCTGTAGTTCCTGCGCCCAGGGCAGCTCTGGGTGTCTGTAGTTCCTGTGTCCAGGGCAGCTCTGGGTGTCAGCAGTTCCTGTGCTCAGGGCAGCTCTGGGTGTCTGTAGTTCCTGTGCCCAGGGCAGCTCTGGGTGTCTGTAGTTCCTGTGCCCAGGGCAGCTCTGGGTGTCTGTAGTTCCTGTGCCCAGGGCAGCTCTGGGTGTCTGTAGTTCCTGCACTCAGGGCAGCTCTGGGTGTCTGTAGTTCCTGCGCCCAGGGCAGCTCTGGGTGTCTGTAGTTCCTGCGCCCAGGGCAGCTCTGGGTGTCTGTAGTTCCTGCACTCAGGACAGCTCTGGGTGTCTGCTGTTCCTGCATTCAGGCAGCTCTGGGTGTCTGTAGTTCCTGTGCTCAGGGCAGCTCTGGGAGTCTGTAGTTCCTGTGCACAGGGCAGCTCAGGGTGTCTGTAGTTCCTGTGCCCAGGGCAGCTTTGGGTGTCTGTAGTTCCTGCGCTCAGGCAGCTCTGGGTGTCAGCAGTTCCTGTGCCCAGTGCAGCTCTGGGTGTCCATAGTTCCTGTGCACAGGGCAGCTCTGGGTGTCTGCTGTTCCGGTGCCCAGGAAAGCTCTGGGTGTCTGTAGTTCCTGTGCCCAGGGCAGCTCTGGGTGTCTGCTGTTCCGGTGCCCAGGAAAGCTCTGGGTGTCCATAGTTCCTGTGCCCAGGGCAGCTCTGGGTGTCTGCTGTTCCTGTGCCCAGGGCAGCTCTGGGTGTCTGCTGTTCCGGTGCCCAGGAAAGCTCTGGGTGTCCATAGTTCCTGTGCCCAGGGCAGCTCTGGGTGTCTGCTGTTCCTGTGCCCAGGGCAGCTCTGGGTGTCTGCTGTTCCGGTGCCCAGGAAAGCTCTGGGTGTCTGCTGTTCCTGGGCCCAGGGCAGCTTCCCAAGATCAGCTCCTTGTCACAGAGTTGCAGGGTCAGTAAACGTTACTTGTCTTGAGCCTCGCGATGCCCATTGGATCTTGTTTCAGTAAAGTTGTAGTAACATGTATATTTCGGATCTCTGATTTGCCCCTTTCCAAAACCAGTGCACCCTTCGCTTTCACCATGACATGGAGGGATGCTGGAGACATGTATGTGGGTGCTTGGGGCGGGGCAGGTCCGGGGTTCGGGCCCTTCGGTGGGGCCTCTTGAATGCATGAGTGCGAGGCTTCGCTCAGCCATCCGTTCAGCTGCAGTGCAGACAGAGATGCTCCGCGCAGACTTCGGACCCCCTGCAGCTCTGATGTTGCAGCAGTTGCTTCACTTTGGCATCTTTCGTCCTCGGCGTGACTTGCCAGAGTCGAAGCCTTTGAGGGGCTGTGCTTCCACAGAAGGAGCCCCCCCTTTAGAGGGTCCCCAGTCAGGGGCAGACTCCGAGTTTATTTGGTCTCTTGCTCCGCCCTCACTCGCCTTCCACCCTCATCAGTGTCTGCGCGATTTATCTCCGTTCACCAGAAGTTCTTGTTTGCGACCACTAGAGGGCGGCGCTGTGTTATGAATCACAATTTGGAAACCGAGACTTTCAGATCGCCGCTCTGCTCTGCGCGCTGAGCCGGAAGAGCATTTCACGCTGGAAACCAGCGCGAACGACACCCGCGGCGCGCATGTGCGCCGCCATTTTGATGTACCTTCTCCTCTGCTTCTCTTCTTACTGCTGGGCCTGCTTATCTATCTCTCTTAATCCTCCCCATCTGATCGTTATCCTAACTATCAAACCCTCATTTAAGCCTTTTTAATCACTGTGTGTCTTTCTGTGTGTGTATTTTAGTTTTCTGTCTGTGTTATTTTGACTTTTTCGTGACTTTGTTCACTTTGTTTTTAATTTTTTGTTTTCCCTTTTTTGGTGTGACTGTCAGTCTACCTTTGTTCCACTTCCTTCCTTTCTGCTGTATTTTAGTATCCCTCATGGCAGAAGGAGGCAGAAGCAGCAGGCGCGACAGTGCTACACGCACACCCTGTGGGCGCCGGCGCCGTTCAGGGGTGCAGCCTCGTCCCATTTATACTGAGGCGGAGTTGGCCGCCCTGATTTTTTGGGTTCAGCGTCACCTCCCCTCCATGCTGGCAGCAGGTGGCAGGCCTGGGAGTGGGTACCCCCTACGGCAGCGTCGGCTGCTTTGGGGGAAAGTGCGTCGGTGCGTGCGTGGAAGTACAGGGGTCAACCGCACAACACAGCAGCTGAAGCACCGCTGGGCGGACATTGTTAACCGGGAACAGGACGTGCTCGACCTTCTAGGTGTCGAGGTTGAGGGGCACAGTGAGTAATAATTATTTTTGGTTTTCTAAAAAATATTTTTTTTTCAAATAGCATGCTACTCTCACTCACAGGGAAGTTAAGTTACATTACGTGATGTGATTGACTCATAGATGTTTATTTTTTTCTAGTTAAAAATAAATATATTTCACACTGGTTAGGCGTGCATGCACAATGTGAGTGTGTATATATCAAAATAAACATGTATTCTATTACACTGTATGTATCGCTACAATGCAAAATGTTTTGTATTTCATAGTCTCTTCATCTCATAAAGCACTCTGTTACCTGCATGAGTCTAGTTTGCGCTATATAAAACTTCTTAAGTAAACAAATATATGTGTGTGTGTGTGTATATATATATATATATATATATATATATATATATATATATATATATATAAACTTGACTAATACTGGTGTAAATATGTGTGTTCAATGTGTTTAGTTATTTTATCCATCTATTGCATTCTATTGCATTTAATATATATATAGCAAAATACAAGTCTGCCCTTAAAGCCTATCACTCGGCTTGTGATATCGCCAGAGCCAACTTTGCTAACAGCACCATACTTACAGCTCAAAATAGACCCAAGGCCCTATTTAAAATAGTCAAAGAGCTGTCTGGTGCGTCCTCTGTACCTAACGACCCCTGTCTGGACACTGCCCAGTGCAATGTTTTAGCCAACTTCTTTCTCGAGAAAATTGATAGGATTTATGATATTTTTAATTCTACGCCCGCAGCTTCCACTCACTCTGTTCAAGTCCTGTGCAACTCTCCCCCTATTACCACCCCCTGCCCTACGCCCATGACTCCCCCACTCCACGTGTGGGATCCCATTTCCCCCGTGCTCCTAAAAAAGTATCTTCAAGACATCAAATCTGGTTCCCCCCTCGACCCAATGCCCCCTCAAGTTCTGAGTTCACTGGACTCAGCCCCACTCCACATTATTTTGGATGTCTTGAACGCTTCACTAACAGAAGCGATTGTTCCAAATGAATGGAAGCACGCAATGGTGGTCCCATTACTAAAAAAGGCTAACGCAGATCCCAACAACCCATCTAATTTTCGCCCCATTTCTTTGCTTTCATGTTTTTCCAAGATCCTGGAGAAACACGTTAATTCCTTGCTCAATTCCTATGTTGAAACCTCTAATCTTCTTCATGGTTCTCAATCCGGGTTCAGGGCTGGCTTCTCTACGGAAACCACTCTCCTTGGTGTGTCAGAGACCATCAGACGTCAGGTGGACAACAGGGAGACTGTGGCACTCATCTTGCTTGACTTGAGTGCCGCATTTGACACCGTCTCCCATTCCATCTTGTTGTCCACCTTGAAGGCCGTTGGTGTTGGTGGTTCCGCCCTGGCCTGGATTGCTAATTTTCTTTCTGATCGCACGTTCCAAGTCTTCTCTTCCACATCTGTTTCATCCATACTCCCCTCCACTCACAGTGTTCCCCAAGGGTCTATCCTTAGTCCCCTTTTCTTTAACCTGTATGTGAGACCTCTTGCTTTTTTGGCGGAACAGGCTGGCCTCACAATTTACTCCTATGCTGATGACACTCAAGTCATCTACTCACTTTCTACCAATAAAAACCTCCCCTCCTCCCTTCAATCCGGGCTGAAACAACAACACGTGGTGAAAGTCTCCGCCACCTGTACCACCATCATCAGGTGGCTGAGGAAAATCACGTGGATGCTGCCTGCTGACACCCTGAGAACTGTAGTCCAGGCTCTTGTCACCTCACGCCTCGACTATGGGAACATCCTACTCCTGGGTGCCTGCAAGGAGGTAACCAGGAAGTATCAGGTGGTACAGAATATGGCTGTTCGCCTTATCTGTCACCTGCCTGCCAGATCCTCGGTCACACAGCATATGCGTAAACTGCATTGGTTGTGCATCGAGAGTAGAATTAAATTCAAAGCACTTTGCTACATGCACAAGATTATGACTGGAAGAGCTCCTCACTATCTTTCTGCTTTGGTTCAGCAATACATTCCCCCCGCACACTTAGGTCTTCCACTCAGAACAAATTCAGGACTCCACGCGTCAACAGAGCCAAAATGGGAGGACGTTCGTTTTCCGTGCTGGCACCCTCTCTATGGAACTCCCTACCCCAATCTTTGCGCTCTGAACTGTGCTTTTTGACATTCCGTAAAGGAATTAAAACCTGGCTTTTTGACACCTAATCTCCTAGTTTGACATTCCTCCCACTCTTTATACCGTTCAGCTTGCTTTAGCGCCGGGAAACCTCCGGGTAGCTGCGCGCTTAACAAATGTAATTATAAATAAATATATATATATATATATATATATATATATATATATATATATATATATATATATATATATATATATAAATACTTGACTAATACTGGTGTAAATATGTGTGTTCAATGTGTTTAGTTATTTTATCCATCTATTGCATTCTATTGCATTTAATATATATATATATATATATATATATATATATATATATATATATATATATATATATATATATATATATATATATATATATATATATATATATATATATATATATATACAGAAAAATCTTCAAATAAACCACACTCCTGTTGTGGAAACGAAGACACGGACCCAATGGTTTGCAGTCAAGGAGATCTTTAATAAAAACCTCGCTGGTTACGCGTTTCGAGCAACTAGTGCCCTTGGTCACACACCGCGCTCCAGGTCAGCTACAAATTTAAACATTTTTTTACCAGTGATGCTCCACCCATTAACGTGAGTCACAAGGTGTAGAAATAGAAAAAACACGTATTCCTTTGTAAACTACGTGCACACCTCTATTTACAATCGAAACAAATACCAGTGTTGATGGCTTTTTGACACC